>NC_138206.1:107478835-107717813 GCF_964194415.1 Vipera berus
GAGTTCATATTAACTTAAGAACTTCTAAATTTATCAAGATTTTTAAAAGCAGATCTCATATTTCTGCTCCAGCTGACTATCTGCCTGCTTGCTTGCCTGCCTAGCTAGCTAGCTAGCTAGCTAGCTATCATCTAAGACAACGGTCCCCAATCCCCTGTCTGTGGACCAGTACCAGGCCATGGCATGCCAGCAACTGGTCCACACAAAGAAGCAAAGCCCCATCTGCGAGATGCAGGCAACAAACAAAACCACGAACCCTCTGGTCCGTGGAAAAAAAAACCTCTCTCCATGGAACCGGTCCCTGGTGCCCAAAAGGGGACCTCTGATCTAAGAACTATCTATCTATCTATCTATCTATCTATCTATCTATCTATCTATCTATCTATCTATCTATCTATCATCTATCTATCTATCTATCTATCTATCTATCTATCTATCTATCTATCTATCTATCTATCTATCTTTCTAGCTATCTAGCTATCTAGCTATCTAGCTAGCTATCACCTAGCTAGCTATCTACAATAGTCAAAGGATCTCTGTGTTTTAATTCATTTATTAATTTAAAACTGCAAAATTGGGCAACTTGGAATTTTAATAAATGCAGGGGTTGAGGAATAATTAGGCTTCTCCTATCCTATCTTGACTGATTTTTTTAAAAAAATAAACTATTAGTAATTTATAGTAATCTCAGTGCTATACAGGAAACAATGAGATTTGAAAAGGATAAGTAGTATGAATGGAGTTCATTGAAATTAGTGTAAACTGTTAAAATGAGCTGTGTGTGTATACACATAAATACTTGTGTATATACATACAGTATATAGACACGGACATGGATTCCTAAAGCAAATTAATAGAAATGTAATGAAATAGTTCATGTGGAGTTTGTTGCTATATTGGTGATATAAATAAATACATAAAATGTATATACACAGAAATATCAGAACTACTGAAATCAATGATATGTAAGTAGCTTGATTTATATAGTCTGGAATGCATATCACTTTGACTGAATAAATACTAAATGTGGGGGTGGGGAACCAAGATTCTAAACTCTGTATTTGTATTTGCAGAAACAACATGATAAAGTTGAAATGAAATAGAGCCTGGGTTGTACAAAGCCCTTGGAACAGCTGTTTTGCAACATGAGTTTGCACAAGCAAAAACATTGCTCCTTGAAGGATTAAAACACGGCATCATTGGGAGATCTCCTGTAGCTTCTTCAAAGGCTATCCCAGCTGGCTGCATGTCTGTGTGCTGCAGAGCCACTTTATTACACTAGAAATTCATGGAAGTGTAAACTGCTCAAGCAGATGCTTATGGAGACCACTGGGGAAAACCATCAAAATAAATGTATGAATTTCCAAAAGATGCAGCTGGTTTAATGCTTCAAGGAGGCGTGTTTAGCTTTAATAGTTGCTTACACAACAAAACATCTATTTCAAGTGTTTTCTTCGACTTCTTCTCAGCTCTAGTCATAGTCTGTATGAGAATGTATCAGTACTATGTATTCTCCATAGTTAAGAACCTTTAGAGGTGTAAATGTATTGCACTATAGTATAACTCCTAGTAATTCCCAATGTCTATTAAATGTATTTTGCTGATTAAATTTTGCACAACTCTGTGCATCAAGAATATCAGCAGCCTCATGGATTGGTTTTATAAAAGTCCATTAAAGCTGTGGAGTCTAACAAATAATGAGCCGATATTACCAAAATAGCCTTTATATGAATGTTGTAATTACCTAAAAGTGGAATCTTAGCCATTATATCTGAGATTGGCTGCATCATCTCAGGCAGGGATTACATTTTACAATAGGATGGTCTGTAGAAGAAAAGACTATTTCTGCCCAACTATTCAGAACACAATATACGACAATAGGCATTTGCTACTTTTTTTTTCTTACACAAACATATTGTTATTTGTTGTATTATTATTACACCCCATTTTAGGTAAAAACATCAGCTGTTTCCCCAACCTATTTTGGAAAACAGAAAAGGAGGTGGTCAGATCCACTGTGATCAAATGATTTTTACCACAATACACACAACTATATCTTCCATTATATCTGTTTTGTCTTATGCTATTTGAATAAGAATACCATTGCCAGAAAGGTCGGCTGTAAAACACATAATCTGATTATAACAGTCTTTTCTGCCTCCCCATCCCCACCAAATTCCAACCAAGTGAAAAAATAAGAGGACTGGGAAAAATCAACCAATCATATAATATAACCTACCCTTGGCCATGCTAGTACAGGCAGGACCTCAATTGAGCCCAATTTTCTGCTGCTCAGTGACGCAGTTAAGTGAGATTTGCTCTATTTTATGAACTTTTTTTGCCACAGTTATGAAATGAATGACTTCAGCTATTAAGCTTCCTCGTTGAGTTTGCTTGCAAGAAGGTTGCTAAAGGTGATCACATGACCCGGAGAAATGCAACCATCATATATATGAGTCACTTGCCAAGAGTCTGATCACGTGACCATGGAGATGCTGCAATGGTTGTAATAATTTAAATACTGATCGAGAAACAGCCAAGCAAATAAACAACACACGTGTCAGACTCCGCCCCCAGGTTCTTGCCTTTCTTTCTTGCTTCTCTGTTATTTTTATTAGTATTATCATAAATCAGGAAATTATCCCCTCTACTCAGTCATCTCTGCTTTACTAGGCCAAGCCAAAGTGGGTGAAGGGAAATACAATATCTTTTATTTGGTCATTAGCCAAGATGAAAAGATGCTTCAGTCAGGAGAATCTGCTGGAAAGTGTGGAGGCAGTTTTATTGAAAAATAAAATGTTTCTTCCATGAAAGACCTTTGAAGCTGAGATGGAAAGATAGAGACCTGTAGAACATTTTGTACATGTAGTCCTTGTTTAGTTACTGCCTGATTTAGCAACAATTTGTTTTGATGATGATGAAAAAGTAATTTTATGACCAGTCCTTTCACTTATGATCTTCACAAGTCTATAAATCAGATGAAAGTTGAAGATTATAAGCATACATTAGGTTTCACTGAGTGACCTCTTTGTTTAATGACTGATTTGTGGGTCCTAATTGTGGTCATTAAGCAAGGACCACCTATAACATGAAATATTATACCATGCAAAATTTACAGCATGTGGACTTTTTCCCTGCATCACATACTTCATTAGTCCGAGTAAATCATCTGAAGAAGAAAGGATAAAATTACTTTCATATCTATACAGTTTGTTTGCTCTTGATTAATTTATTATAAAAATTAATAAACCATGCCTTGATTCCCAACCAACATAACAAAATCCCAAAGCAATTAATTGGAATTATAGCCAGACTTCTTAACCTAATACTTCTTTAAACAAACAACACATATCTTATTTATGAAAACAAAAATGTTGGACTATAATTTGATATATGTATACATGAGGTTTGAAATTCAATCATTATTGCAGCATTATTGGCATAACTGAAATGTTCATAATGTATATGGGCCCAATGGTATATTCAGACAATCTTTTTCAGAGATCGAATAACATAACTACAAATGTTATGGGAACAGCCACTATTTCCTGAGTTACAGCTAGGGAAATATGTGCAACTATTCTTACACCCAGGAATGCAGCAGGACAGCATTGCATTTCATATAAGTCCTTCGGGAGAAGGGCGGTATAAGAATCTAATAAATATATAATAAATAAATATATAAGTATAGTATGTGTGTTTGTGTTTGTGTGTGTGTGTGTATGTATTCCTTCTCCCAGTATTTGGGTGGACAGGGTGCATTAAAAAAAATACAATATTCAAGAGATATCTCCTCCCCTGGTCTCTTCCCTCCGTGATACAGCTGACAAAGTGAGAAAGAGCCTGTGGCCTAGAGGTCAACACAGTTGCCTAACTTGCAAGCAGCCCAGGTTCGAATCTCAGAAGGGTGTGGCTGGCTGTGTGTGGTTGTGTGTGTGTGTGTGTGTGTGTGTGTGTGTGTGTCTGTATTTTTGTTTCCAACAAAAGTACAAATACAAACACAAACACAAATATAAATACACAGGTAGTCCTTGACTTACAACAGTTTGCTTAGTGACCATTCAAAGTTACAATGGCACTGAAAAAAAGTGTCATTTTTCATACTTATGACCATTGCAGCATCCCCATGGTCATCTGATTTATCACGGTTGTCTCACATTTATCACGGTTGTCGTGTGATCAGCTTCTGCAACCTTCCGAGAAGCAAAGTCAATGGGGAAACCAGATTCACTTACCGACGGTGTAACTAATTTAACAACAGCAATGAGTCACTCAACAGATGTGGCAAGAAAAGTCATAAAATGGGGCAAAATTCAAATTTCTCACTGAGCATCATACATTTTGGGCTCAATTGTGGTCATAAGTCGAAGACCACCTGTGTTATATATTTAGATTATATATAAATCCTTTATAGAGAAGTGAGTAATAGAAATACTTAGTGTTCCACTTATTATGGTTTCTGGCCCTCTCCATCAAATTAAATCCAAGATGGAAAAATAAAAATAAACCTCTCTTGGTGGCTCACAGTAACTTGGCTCACAGTAATTTCCTACTGATAAACTGATGCCAGACTGTTGCTAGGTCTTTGCTGACAAAATAAGAAGAGCCTTGGTGGAGCAGTGGGCTAATGCCTCCTTAAGTAACACCAGCTGCCTGCAATTAGTGCAGGTTCGCATCCCACCAGGCTCAAGGTTGACTCAGCCTTCCATCCTTCCGAGGTAGGTAAAATGAGGACCCAGATTGTTGGGGGCAATAAGCTGACTTTGTAAAAATGCCGCTAGGGGGTGGGGGGCAAAAGCCCTAATAAGCAGGCATATACATAGAATGAAGGCTATTGCTAAGCACATTGATTTGTGCTTCTTACATTGTAAGCCGCCCTGAGTCTTCACATTGGGATGCATGGTTAAATACTAATAAAAGTCAAAGAAGTAGGGAGGAGGTGGCAGAAAGAAAGAGGAATGGAGAACTGGAAGAACAACTGATTTGAGAACAACACAAGTCCTATTCCCACAAAGAAGAGTGGGTAGGAATAAATGCAAAAAAAGGCAACAGTGGAAAAACAACAACTTAATTTTGTTTATAAGAGAAAAAGAGACAGAGGGTGGCCTCTTAGTAATTAAGCATCAACTCAGGTTTCTTTCCAGTTATAACTTCCAGAATCTATTTGCCAAAGGTACATTTCAGATCATCAGTACAATGAAAAGGTACAATGTCAATTCAGTGCCTGCTATCTTCAGTGAAAATGACTGGGGATGGGGACACAACACAAAGTATATTGCTATATAATATGGGGACACGGGTTAAGAATAAATTTTCATCACTTTCTGCCTACTATATACTGTAAGAAGACTTCATTTGGTTTTATTACACCTCTAGCTTTCTGTTGAAAAGCAGCCAATCTCTCCATCTTTCTCTCCCTCTAATATCCTCTCTCTAATATATATATATATATATATATATATATATATATATATATATATATATATATATATATATATATATATATATATATATATATATATATATATATATATATATATATATATATATATATATATATATATATATATATATATATATATACACACACAATACCTTGTATCCAATCCATTCTGAGATATGCAGGCAGCTTAACTGACAGCTGATTGTACACTCTGTATCAAATTATTTGAAAAGCCAAACAGTGAAATCATTTTAGAAAAATTAGGGTCAGAAGGACTTTCCTTACGACAAACTCTTTGCTTGCCCAGTTTGAGGTCATTATCTTTTTGCTTTCCTTTCTGTAATGAAACGAGTGCCATAACCTTTTGTCTTTGGTAACAAGAACTACACATCGTATTAAAAAGGAAAGAACAGGATATTTTGTATCTGAAATCTTGGCTGAAGGCTTATAAAAGACCCCTACCACAAAATACTCTTTGCCCTGCAGTGAATATTCTATTTGCATTTTGCTTGCTTATTCACTAACACTACTCAATATGAAACTAAAATACTGTGAAGTTAGTAATTAAACTGAAGCACAAAACAAGATTTACCCTAGAGTGACATTGTTTAAATTATATATTGAGATCAGTAACATCAGCTAACCTTATAGTGAACAGTGTTAGTTGCTGCTTATTTTGTGGTGCGTACAGCGCACGACTGCAATTCTTTTTTGATATCCAGATTTACTCAACCATGTCAAGCAACCATTTTTTAAAAAAATAAAAAAGGTATTGGAAGGTTACAAAATGTTTTGGTACATAGTCAACTGCTTGATTTAAACTTGAAAGAATTTTTCTACATCACTCCATTAATATTAGACTCCTTGTGTATTTTTTTCATTCATATGTTCACTCAAAGCATATCCACTTTTCCTTTCTCTTCCAAAACAGAAATTAGTCAAAGCAATTTAAGAAATCTGAGAAGATAAAAACAATATTTGCATGTGAACAACCAAAACAGCAACAAATTCACACACCCACTACTGTATCTTCACTTGCTGAAAAGATGTGGTCCCACCAACTTTGTATAATCTTCATTTCCCCCTTACTAGTGTCAAATGAGGCCTTTAGGAATCAAAAAAATATCTTTCCCTGCCCTAGAAACAAAGCATTCTCACCCCAGAGTTCAGAGAAGTAACAACAAGGTAAGTCAGTCTAACCTGGAAGAGGAATTGTGGGAAATAATGGGTAAATGGAGATCCAGAATTACCTGAATTTCTTCATTAGGCAAACAGTGATGGCCACCTCAGGTAAGCAATGTTTGAAGGCATTACCAGTGCATTTGGTAAGAAAGCTGATCTGTCCTGACAATCTTAATCTGATCAAAAGAATGGTGAGAGTACTCTCCACAAGCAAAGATAAAGAAAGATCTTGTTGATGGTTTGCCCCATAGAGAAATTGGAAATGAAGCAGATACAGTAGTGGAAAGAGGGAAAGAGAATCTGAATTTTCTTTTTCAGATTATATCTTCACAAGAGAAGAAAATTTTTGTCTGTAACAGAGAGAGAAATCATAATAATTCCATCATAAAACCAATATTATGGCTTGCCTGGACTTAAAAACTGAAACTAGACAGTATGAAATATGATTATATCTCTGTTGTACTGCAGCTATGAAATTGGTTGAAGGAAATCCAAAACTGCTTGACTTCTAACTCATATAAGATCAGTTCACAGGATTTAAATGCAATACTGCCCTACTCAAGTCTATGGAGTCACATTATGCATTTTGTTTTTTTAGAATTTTTTCATTGGTTATACTTTAAATTACTGGTAACACTTTATCTTTATTACAACCAGCTAACTGCAACAATTATCTCATTCATTTCTGTGCATTTAATTAGATTTATAGAGTAAGAAGAAAGAATTAACAATCTAATCCCAAAACTGATTAATGTAGATCAGCAGGAGTCATAAGATGATAGAACTTCTTACTTGAGGGAGATTGTATCAAATTAAATTTAGTACTGTTGCTTAAGAACTGGCTCAGTAGGGCAAAACCATAATTGCACCTAGGTTCTTGGGGCAGTGTGAATGGACACCTCTGAATCTCACCTATTTCAGAGAAAAGGCAATATCAAATATCCATCTACCATCCTAAACTGATTATAATAAGAATTTATAAATGTGATGTAGTAGATGTGAGTGCTTGGCTTTTACATTGATGCTAAGATAGCTAAAACAAGGAAAAAACTATATAGTTATTGGGCACAGCTAACAGAGTGGGGTTTCTGCCATCATACATACATGCATGCATGCATACATATATACATACATGCATACATGTATACATATTATCCCAATCTATGCAACTTTGGATGGTACTAATGGTATAAATGGTATAAATGAGCAACAGCTTTAATACCATCATCATCATCAACAACAACAAAAGATGGATGGATGGATACATGGATGGTAGATAGATAGGGAGAGAGAGAGAGAGAGAGAGAGAGAGAGAGAGAGAGAGAGAGAGAGAGAGAGAGAGAGAGAGAGAGAGAGAGAGAGAGTTGTGTGCGACTTGCACATCCTCCTGCATCTTCTTGTATCCTACAGCAGCCACCTACTTGGCCACTAGACTGGGACAAGTAACTTTCTGCTGGCTTCCTCACTGAATTTGTTTTTGGAAGCCAGCAGGAAATTGTGTGGAGATCTTTGCTTAATCACCTGCAATCCTTGCTTAGCAACAGCCACAGGGACTGCTGGGACTGCCATTGCTAAATGATGTGTCATGCGATGTTGCACTTTATGACCATCATTACTTCAACTATACATTTATAGGGGGCATGAGTCATTGTAACCAGGGCATCTTGGGCCCGGTAGGTCTGCATCTGCTACACTAAGCTGTTGAAATGTGCAAATCTTGAAAATAGTCCAGGCACCAGGGGCTTCAAGAGGACCCAGAGGAGTGCAATCCACTCATCCAGGAGTCTATGAGGGTCATTCATTAGAATGACCAATGCCATTTCTGCTTGGTGACTGGGCCTGTATCGTGAATGAAAAGAATCCAGAATCTGTTTCCATTGGGATCCTTTGCAGGAAAATTCCTACCACCTTCTCAATAACCTGCCTCTAAAGGAAAAGTTGGAAACAGAGGGCGGGGGGAAACAAAGCAAGAACCATCAGATGAAGAAATGGTTTCTTCAAGAGAGGATCCACTGCTATCTCTTTCAAGCAGAGGGCATCTTGACATCCCTTGAAGGAACATGTATCACTCCTGAAGTTACCCATATGTGCTCTGCCCCATCTTCCAATGAAGCCAGAAATGATATGCGTATAGTGGGAGAGCTCATATTATTTACTTTGTCAGCTTCCAGTAGCTCAAACAATCTCAAGTTAAATACAAGGTGCTGTTTTGCTCACCTCACTTCACTCTCCCCAACTGGGATCCAATTCAGTGTAGGTACAAGCAAGTTTACTTGTAGAAAAAGATTACTTCCCCTGCCATCCTGTCCTAACATAGTTCAGGTTGCTCTGATTTTGACATCTGTCAAGCCTCTTTTTCTTGCAACTCACAAAAGAATGGGACTGTCACCAGATGTGCCTGATCATTTGGGGTTTTTTTTAGAATTCTGTAGCAAAATGTATATTTTGTCTTCCTTTCCAGTAGGATGATTAAGGTGGTTTATACAAGATATCCAAAATTGGAAGCCATAATCTTGCTTATTAAAGTATCTAAAGCAGCAAACTATTTAAAAACAGGAAAGGAGAATCAGTGGCACCAGAATTCTGAACATTTATACCCACAGTCCCATATTCCCATTGTGCATACTAAAAAGGGGGGGGGGAAGTCACTATTAACACAAAGGAATTGCATCTAAAATGTTCAGATTGAAGATTTCAATAATAATTTAATGTTGTCTGAAACTTTGGAGGAAATAAAATATTAAATAGTTCAGTCTTTGAGATATCAGTCTCTTTATAGAAAAGAACATTGAAATATTTGTTATTAAAAGAGGGAAAAACATAATGTCCAGTCATCAGTTACGGTGCTCATTAAAAGCTAGTCAAGAATAAATGTTACAGTATGCTGCAGATCATTAAGGGGAAAAAAATCAAGGCAAAAGTAATTGGTAAATCATCACAAACCTTGTGACATAGAAATAAATCTTCCATAATTACTTATTTTATTCATGATTTTATTGTCTAAATATATTTTCAGATGAAGATCCTCTCTTGTGTCTAATTAACCTTCTTTTATGGCATAGCATCTATTTCAAAAAGAAAAAAAAAGAAAATTACCCATTACAGAATTGTGAAATAAGATTTCAATTGCTATGGAATACAACATGGGTCTTGGAAGTTGATTGATTGAATATTGCTCTTCTGATATTTGTTGGAATAGCAGCATCCTAGCATCTGGCTATTTTTCTATTCCTATTCTACCTAGAGGATATATCTGGAAATGGATGAGCATAAATTTTGAGAAGACTCATTAATAAACTATGTTTTTAGACATGACAGACTGGTTTTTTTTTCTTTTTCATTTAAATTGGACATTAATTTGGATAAAATAATTCAGACATATTTTACAAAGTAAGCAATAACTGCACATCCACTGAGATATAATTATCTACTTCTATCTCTTTTCTTTTTTTATTTATCCCTTTGCTCCTTGAAATGGAGGCATACTGAAGAAGATAATATATTGCTCTTTTGTAACTGCATTTTTAAACTCAAACTTGCATCAATGCACAGTGCAAAGCCTATGGCAAAACACTTTCCCAGCGAAGTGGCGTTTATATAATTTCATTTACATGCTTTTGAACTGCTAGGTTGCAGGAACTAAGGCAAATTATGGGAGGTCACTCCATCATGTGGTCATAGGTCTTGAACTGCTTGAGTATAGATCTTCTTTGGTGTCTTTTAAGACATTGGCACCTGACGGGTGGTACATGACCCTGCCCAGCCTAGCCAAGTGTAGTGGGAGAGGGAATGAGCCAAAGCGGCACAGTGCAGGACTTGCCATGACAGAGTCCTCAGGAGCTGCAGGGCTTTTGGGCTGAGAGAAAGGCCCCAGGATTGGCATTTCCAGCTCATCCGGAAGAGAAAGGAGGAGGAGGAGGAGGGCAGAGACAGGAAAGACTATAAAATGAGGCAGTTTTGGTGGGAGAGGGAAAGAAAAAGATGCAGCCTTGGGAGGAGGAGTCAACTGGAGCTGCACTGAAGGGAAAAGAAGGAGGAGGGGGGAGAGAGGAGAGGAGATAAAACAGGCCAACTGGGAGCCAATCTACAGCTTGGTAGCCATCCGTGCCAGGCACCCACACAGGTGGCAGGGAAAAACAGGCAAGAAATGTAGCTGTGGAGGGGTTGCCCTCTGCAAGGAATGAAGAAAGGCACCATCGCCTGGAGGTGAAGCACAGAGGAAGGAAGGGAGGAAGGAGATGGCAATGAGAAAGAGGGAGGTAGAGAGCAGGAGGGAGGGAGCGAAATAGAAGGGAAGGAAGTATTGTAAGAAAAAGCTGGGAGGCTATACCTTTAAGAGAGAGAAAAAAAGAAGAAGCATTGCCATTTGAAATAGACGAGAGGAAGCCGGCTGCTCAAGAGGAGATGTTTATTGGCAGAAGCGAAGTGCTATTTCAGCATTTCGGTTCTGGGTCAGCTGAACAACAAACCAGGAGAGTGAAAGGATTCTTATGTAATTTTGTGATTTTGAAGTTCTGGGATTTGTGCAGTGTGGGCTTTGTGTTCTTAAGGAGTGTTTGGCAATTTCTATGGTTGCTGATGGCTTATGTCCTGTGTTGGATTTTGGGGTGAGGGATTACTGGTTCTAATTCTATTACTCTGCTATTGTTAGCTGTAAGTTTTGCTGCAAGGGATTTTGAAGTATTTTTTGTCCTGAATGGATTTTGCCTGTAGCATTTGTTTACTTATGAATGGAGCCATTTGGACAGGCTGCCTTAGCTGGCAGCCAGTACTTGCTACATTTTTTCCCCTTAAGTGTCAGCTGCCAACTCCTTAACTTTCCTTTCTAGCCAATAGCTAATTCTTAAAGGGGAATGCACCTTTTTAAGCTAGTTCCCTTAGTGACTTGTCTTTTCTGTCTCTAGAGGCTTTTCTTTGTTTGATAAATATATGGAAGACAGAAAATATGGGAGGGGGGTTCAAATTCTTCCTTCAGAAGGAAGGAGATTTGAATGAGAATGAGGGGAGCAGGGTAGAAGGGGGGAGGGAAGGAAGGAGATGGGAATGAGAAGGAGAGAGGGAGGGAAACCGAAAGAAAGAGAGGAGGGAGATTGGAATAAAAGGGAGGGAGGGTCTGAAGGAAGTACTCCCTTAGCACTTGGCCATGAGCTGCCCTTTCGCCATCCCCTTGTCCCATCCTCCTGGCCTTTCCTGGTGATCTCCCATCCTATCTCTAAGGATGCTTTGGTTACAAAGCCAGGTCTTCTAGCATGGAGAGGGAGTGGACCTCCTTTGCCCTCCCACACTCAGCATGAGCAACCTGGCCAAGGAGAGTGAGCACAGCAGCAGCAGCCTCAAGGAGGAGGTAAGCACAGCCAGGCACCCCCTCGGGGAAGTGGAGCTGGACTGGATTGGGATGTGGGGTCCTGGTGCCCTGGGAGCTCGAGGGCCGGGCTGGGTGCTTGCCCTCCACTGCCTAGCGCCACCATCTGGGAGTCCCCCGCATGGCCCAAGAAGGACAGCAAGGCTCCTCTGGTTGACCATGCCCTGGCACCCACCCCCCCTCCACTGGAGACCCCCAGATCAATCCACATAGCCCAGCCAGCCTCCCGACCAGAGTGACGTTGAGCTGGCCACGCCCCCTGGCCATTGACTTTGCTTGTAAAAAGGTTGCAAAAGGGGATCACATGACCCTGGGACACTGTGACCATCATAAATACGAATCAGTTGCCAAGCATCCAAATATAAATCACATGACCATAGGGATGCTGCAATGGTCATAAGTATGAAAAATGGTCATAAGTCACTTTACTGCCATTGTAACTTTGAACAGTCACTAAGCAAATTGTTGTAAGTCAAGGACTACCTGTAATTTATCACTTTTTTTTCCTTTTTTTTGGGTCATCAAGTTTTTGACACCTTGCTAGGTGGTACTCAAATATTACCATATACTAAAAGTGGTACAATCAGTGAAAAGGTTGAAAAGCCCTGTTTTAAGCTACTGAGCCACTGCACCTCTTCATAAAATCCATAGTAGCATGGAAATAGGGGAAAAAGGGAATGCTGGGAACCAAGACTGATAAGCCTATCAGCAAATCTGAACAATACTTGCAATCAGAACATCAACAACTGATCCAATCATTGTCTCTGTTAAAGTAGGATAAAAAGATGCAAGGATCAAAGGAGATGTTTAGATATATCATTAACTGCACTGTTACTCAATCTCTCATTCTAAGCAGTTTTGTGAGAAGTGTTAGTAACTGACCTGGTGACTAGATGGAGAATGCCCCCTCACTCCTAAGAATTCCTAAGAATAATCACTCCATAGCCCCCACCATCCTGCCAGAATTGATGAAACTTCTAGAACAAGAAGCAAAACTTTTTCTTCTTCCTCCAGGAGAAAGCAGTCCAATTGCCTTTTATAAAAGCACCTTTCAGACAACTATGACCTGGACGTCTGGAATCTACACAGCCATTATCCTAATAATCATTTTTTTCCATATCCAGGAAAATACAGCATCCAAACATCTGAATTACTGTACTTGTCTAATATCCTTTTTTTTCTCTCCTTTCGGGATGAGATACCTGCTATTCATATGAGTAAACCTATTCTGAATTTCCTCTCTTTCTGTCTCCACACACTAAATCTGTCTGCCTGTTAAAGCCCAATTTGGAGGAACAGAATTCGAAGCCCAGAGCATCCATTTCAATGTGGCACACCCGTCTGTTTCAGTCTGCCTGAAAATTTCATCCCATTTTGCTTAAATAAATAAATAACACATAAATAGCTTGCACCCATTGTAGTTTCTCTCTTGCCTGGGATGCTTGGAATTAAACACCATCTAACAACCAACAATCAGACTGGGTGACCTCAAGATGGTCCAGTTTTCTTAAAAAAAAAATAAAAAAGATGAAAATCAGGCAGCAGGTCAAGAGCCAAGAAAACAAGGCACATATTGATTTCGGCATTTGACACAATCTCAATGAGACATTACTTACATCTGGCGTTTCCGCTGCCTTCCCCCCCCCCTCATTCATGAGGCTCATTTACTCTTTTTCTCTCACCTGAAATTAAAAGTTCTACCACTCTTTGTGAACAAACATCTTTGCAGGATCCAATATGGGTCAGTCATCTTTGTTCTCAGTCACATTCCTGATTTTCTATTCTGGGGATCAGAGGCAACTTGCCAGAAATCTCCTTATCTGTGTGTAAATAAAGCAATGCTCTTCTTGAACCATCTTCTCTGAAAAGCTTTATAAAGGAATAAAAAAAAGTCTGACAATGAGAATGTGGCGTACAAGATCCTAACTGTTGCTGGAGATGTGCAGATTAATTTATTTGCAAAGTTATAAATTCAGATTAGATTTAAGAGCTTGCTTGGTGTAGTGGTAAAGGCATTGGACTATAAACTAGGAGACCATAAGTTCTAGTCCAGCTTTAGGCACAATGCTGGTTGGGTGAGGGCCCTAGGAAGCAGGCAATGGCAAATCAATTCCAAAATCATGTCAAGAAAACTATAAGAGAGACTTATCCAGGCATTCACAAGGAATCCATGGTCACTTGAAAACAGAAAAATACACGGACCATTATAAATTAGATCAGAAAGTCTCTGCATGTACTTTATTTATACCATTGATTGAGAATTATCGAAAGTTTATATTTTAAATTAGAATTACAATTTATTTATTGTATTTATTTACAATTATTTTATTTTTTTCATATGGTCGCCCATCTCACAACAGAACACTCAAATCAAATCTTTATTATGGTCATAGAGAAGTATAACAGTGGCATTTGTATGTCCATAAGAACAAGGTCAGGTATATAATCTTGAAGAACTTTTGGAAGTCATGAAAAGATAAACAAATAGCATTTTAATATTGCTGATGAGGGGTCCTTGATGATCTCTGAGCTTGATGATTTTCTTGCACATGTTTTATTACCCAGCTAGGTAACATCAACAGTTCTAGTAATGAGACATTTGCAAGAAAAAAACCAAGTGCTGAGAACATCAAGGACCCCACATTTCAACCATGAGCTATAAATATTCTCCTTTACTGATAATATTGTTGATATTACGAAAATCCCTTAGATACCTTATCTCTGTTGCTATTTGAATTTTCTCAGAATCACATAGGAAGAGGCTATTGTATAACATTTCAAGAAGGAAATATAGTGTGTGTGTGTGTGTGTGTGTGTGTGTGTGTGTGTGTAAAACAATCTCCTCTGCTACCGAAATATTGTACTCTACATAAAAACTCTGAGGGTTATAAAACCAATCATGCACTGAGAATACTGAGTGATTTACTGTCAATAAGAAGATACTCATAAATAACCTTTGTATTTATATTGTATGAAAAGGTATGAAACAGAATTTGTTTTGAAAAATATGAAAAAAAGAAAAATACAAAAAAATCCATGAAGAATTATAAAAACACAGCTGATTTATCTTATATTGACTACAAATCATTTTATTTCTCAGCCAACACAATGACATCATCTGCAGACAAAATATCCATTAGTTTTACAATCAACATACCTGAATCATTGCTTAAAGCGTTCCTTATACATTTATCCATAAATACACGAAATACACATTGATGTCTTACTTTCTACACATTGTCAAATCCTTTGCTGTACATACCATTTATGTTTCTTGTTCTGTTATATGCAGTTCTTACTATAAACAGCAACTAACCTTCAATTCTATATTTGCATAAAACATTCCACAGTTCCCTATTCACGAGCTTTTATCATGAGGTTTCCGTAAATCAGCAAATATATAATTTTCCTCATATTTGTATATATGTGCATGTGTAATAAATATTTTAATCATTGCTTTACATTATTGTTGTTATTCAGCAACACTAGTTTAACCAACAAATTATCTATCAATCATGTTGGTTCACCCTCTTTTAGAGGAACTCCCTCTTAGACAAATGGTGCCTGACTGCCAACCTTACTTTTGGGTGAGGGTAGATCAGATAGTGGCTCAAGACCAACTAAAGAATGTACTTGAAGAAGCAGATTATGTTGGCCCTTATCTGTCAAGGTTCAGATCCAGGTATGGGGCACATGTGACCCTGTTCACTCCTGGCAATTATCTGTGTTGTGATGTGGTTAAGGGTAGTGTATTATATTGATAATGTTTATTATTACCAATATTATTAATGTTTCTAATTGATATACCTGATAATTTTGATGATAATCAAGTCAATTATACAATATGGTATTCTTGGCTATAATTTGTTTTCATCCACATGAATGAAACTGCATCAAAGCATTAAGAAATGAGTATCTATGCACAAAGCAAATTGCTACAGGATATTAATCTAGTAAGGGCAAAAGAATCCTTGCATCCAGGAATTCTGATCAAAAAACAATAGTAACTGCTGACCAGATTCCATGTCATCATATTGGGGGAATTTAAATGTACAGTAAATTCCTCTGCTTAATGCTACAATAATTCCCAAGAATCTTAGCATGTACTAAAATTAAATCACACGGAAGGACTTTCACGCAAGCTATGTCTTGATACACCAGTTAACATCTTGCCCTTCCATCTTGTCACAGGTAGGCTGCTGTATATCAGCAACAAACTTAAACAACAATAACAAGAAAAACAACCATTTGCCTCAGTGAAAAATAATAAGGATTACTCTGATAAAGTTTGTTATGAGGGCACTATGAAATATTGGGGGGAGGGGAAATAGCAAACTGTCTTATGTTAAATCTCACCAATGACCCATCTGCCTAAATATTTTCTGAATAATATGCAGTAGCTTTCCCCAGCTTCATGACCTTCAGAAATATTGGAATTTCAGCTACCATAATATATATAACTGTTGTATGCTGAACTTTTCATGAAAAGGAAGAAAGAGATATTTGACTTTAGGGTATTGACAGAAGTATTCTCATAAAGCTGAAATATTAATGAGCTGAGTGTGAGAAGAACATCAAGTGATGGAAGTCAATGTAAAGGCAAGAAGTACATGTTTGTATGATTTGCATGACAACATTATTTTGATATTACTATGGCTTCAAAGGCCAGTGTGTCCAGCCTCAGAACTTCATGAATCACAATTCTCTCTCTTAGAATGAAATCCTGATCCTTAGTTATTAAATGGATATAAAGTTTAAGCTACAGCAACTAGTGAATCCTCACTACTATTTTCCTTGGATTTTATTTTTTGACATAGTGTTCTTTAAAATATAAAAAAAATGCTTTCTTTCTGAAATATTATTTATTTCACAGAACCTGGAGATGATCAAAGGGTTAGAAAAGCACCCTATTTTGCTTATCTTTGCTTCCCCTTATTAGCTTTATTTCTTTGGGGCATCAATAACACTTTTGTCATTGTTTGATTGAAGGTGATATGGACGATCTTGTATGAACTCCGAAAGGGGACAGAAAAGACAATTCAGAAAAACCAATGGGATATTTTTTTTTCAAGCTAGGCACAAGCTAGTGTATGAAATATCACCAAGTGTTCCATAAATAAAAAGCAGCACAAACTATATATTATATGACAGAAGGCAATCACACAATATATATAAACCTGAGATGACAATTGCAAAGCTAACACATTCCAATCACCCACATCCAGCCTCAATAAAAGACAGGCAAGTAGTTCAAAATTCATTTGTTGCTGCTTTTCCATCAGCTGCCATGTCCTCTGCTGCTTTTTTAAAATCAGCTTTCTAGATGCAACGGATTGACAACTGTGCACCTGCAATGCAAGTGCATAAGTAACACTTCTAGGCATAGGACAAGTTGATAAAATTAGTTTCATGTCTGTTCATTATCTGCAATTATACCAATTATCTTAAAAATCACTCTGAAGAGAAAAATACACAACACTGTCATATTCACTATAGGTTATGCAGAAGCAGCCAAAAAAAAAGCAATGCAATTCTAGACTGCATTAATAGAAGGATAGACTCAAGATCATGTGAAGTAATAGTACCACTTTATAATACGTTGGTAAGACCACACTTAGGATACTGCATTCAATTTTGGTCGCCATGATATAAAAAAAGTTGTTGAGACTCTGGAAAAAATATGAGAAGAGAAGAGTAACAAGGATGATTAGGAGGCTGGAGAGTAAAATATGTGAACAATGGCTGCAAGAATTGGGTATATCTAGACCAGGGGTGTCAAACTCAATTTCATTGAGGGCCGCATCAGCATTGCGGTTGCCCTCAAGGGGCTGGGTGGGTATGGCCAGGTTGGGCGTGGCCTACTGGGTGGGCATGGCTAGAGTGCGTATGGCCTATTGGGTAGGCATGGCCAGCTCTACATCGTTCACATCAAGGGTGCCTATGGGGCCTGGGCAGGAGTGGGACAGATCTGAGGGTCTCTGGCAGAAGGAGGGTCTCTGGGCCAGGGCCAAGGCAGTGGGAGCCGTTCCCTCACTGTTTCCAGGATGGCTTCGCGGGCCACATGAAACCACTTTGCAGGCCGCATCCGGCCCCCGGGCCTTGTGTTTGACATGTCTGATCTAGACTAGTGAAAAAGAAGGACTAGGGGAGACATGATAGCAGTGTTCCAAAATTTAAGGGACTGCCACAGAGATGAGGGAGTCAAACTATTTTCCATAGCACTAGAAGGCAAGACGAGAAACAATAGATGGAAACTAGTCAAAGAGAGAAGCAATGTAGAATTAAGGAGAAATTTCCTAACAGTGAGAACAATCAACCCTAGTGGAATAACTTGCATTGAGAAGTTGTGGGTGCTCCAACAATGGAGGCTTTCAAGAAGAGACTGGACTGCCATTTGTCTGAAATATACCATAGGGTTTCCTGCTGAAGCAGGGGGTTGTACTAGATGATCTCCAAGGTCTCTTCTAACTCTGTTGTTCTATGTTTAACATTCCCTAAGAAGAATCACAGAGAATCACGGTTTTTGTTAAATTAATAGAACAGAGCACCATGGAGCATCACCAGCAACCATCTGGGGAAACACAATTTAGGGAGCTGGGTTATTGCTTATGTTTATTGTTCTGTATAATTTATTTATTTATTCATCCCATTTCTATAGTGCCCATCTTATCTAAGTCTCTCTGTGTGGCTTGCAGTGAAAAAACAAAACGAAAACCCAAAACAAAACTAATGATGGAGTTATTATTTTAAATTTCCACAGGTTTTGCTGCATTTTAGTATGTTGAATGTCATAGTCAGAAAACATCTCATACAGTATTTGCATTTCAATCAATATGCACCACTAACAAATGTACACAAGTTATTGGCAAAGACAGGGCAGAGTTGTGTCCTTTAGTTTGAGGGCCTTGCAATGGGAAAAAAAAATGATCACAGAATCTACAAATTGAGAGACCAGCAGCAGAATAGGGATATCATTATTATGCATGGGAAATTTCACTGAAATATTAATTTAAGAGTGGTATATGTATTTGGGATTTCTGCACATGCTCCTGTTTATGGCTATTGACTATTATATCTACAACTCTTGAAACATAGGCACATACACACATACAAAGTCATATGGAAGCTGCTTGTATATAAGGATGACCCTCAGAATGCAGGAATGCAAAGATAATCAATTTTCTCCTGCACAAAATTGCCATTTTGTCTGAGATCAATCACATCTGCATGTTTATATACAGTATTATCCCAGATGTACCAGTTATTCTTATAAATAAAAAGATATTTAAAAAGTTGCTAGTAGCAAAAGGCAGTTGACCTTGAATTTCTAAACAAATGGTATAGCTAGGCTTTAATGTCACCAGGTTTGATGTTCTCTTGTAGAAGTTTGTTCACACCATCTTCTATTTTTAAGTAACAAGTTATAATATTCTACTCTATTTGATTTCAAGCAAATATTATTATTATTATTATTATTATTATTATTATTATTATTATTATTATTATTATTGTTGTTGTTGTTGTTGTTGTTGTTATTGTTGTTGTTGTTGTTGTTGTTGTTGTTATTATTATTATTATTATTATTATTATTATTATTATTATTATTATTATTATTATTATTATTATTTGTTTAGGTCAAGAGAATGTTCCGGTGATGATTTTAAAAATTATCAGAGGGATAATTGGCAGATTATTCTGTACAAGACTGAATATAGAAATAAAACAAAGAAGATGTTTATTCACAATTTAACATGAATATTCTGTAGCATGTGCTGCAATACTCACATGTTGTAATAAACAGTGTTCTCCTATCGTATTAAAAACATACAGTTCAATAGGAACTTTTGAAGGGGAAATAAGGCTGAACCTAAGATTTTGGGTATAGGGTACTACAAAGCCAACTGTTCTTAGCATGACAGTGAGTGACTGGCCTAAGATCACCCACTAGCCTGAGGAAAAATTAAAAGTCCCATCTCCCAGTTGTCTAGTGCTTTAACCACTCACTACTTTTATCCTTCCTTCCTTCCTTCCTTCCTTCCTTCCTTCCTTCCTTCCTTCCTTCCTTCCTTTCTTCCTTTCTTTCTTTCTTTCTTTCTTTCTTTCTTTCTTTCTTTCTTTCTTTCTTTCTTTCTTTCTCCTCTCCCTTCCCTTCCCTTCTCTTCCCTTCTTTTCCCCTTCTGAAACATAAAAAGCATATTATTTGATGTAAATTTCATCCTTGAAAATGATTTGTGCTCAACAATTCATAGGAGCAAACCTAATGTCATCATATATAAAGATTACTAAATTAAAATTACATTAGATCAAAATTGTGTAAAATGCTGTACAAATATGCTATGCTAAAAATAATAATTGGTTCTGTGGTGTGCATCTATCATTCTGAATTTGTCTGAGCTTCACATGTCTAGTTTCTCATTTATATAAGGATATCTTTGATTTAACTAGGCATGTTTGTTCTTTCTCTTTCTCTCTCTCTTCTCTTTTCTCTCTCTCTTTCTCTCTCTCATTATTAATGGGAAAGATATAAATGTTCCTCAGGCAGTTGTAAAGATTATCTCGAGCAATTAATATGCCAATCAGTTATCTGTATAACATTTTTTGGTGGGAGAATTCTACTTCTAGTTCCAAATGTATGAATGATCAATAATGTCAACTCTGAATTCTAATGAAAATATTTTTATGTCCTTTCACCTTTCTACTTAAACAACATTCTTGTTTTTTTTGCCTTACCTTGAATAATGCTTATTCAGTATCCCTTATAATAATCAATATCCCTATTAAAGTTTCCAAAGGTGAGCAATACTGTTGTAGTCTGTACAATGATTTCTGGCAAATATTTTTGGATCCTTCATTCAATATCATGGAGTACAATTCATTTAGCCCTTGTGATTTAAACTTATTCTAGTTGTTATGGAGTTGAATATTAAAATCTCATAAATACCCAAAGGAGCACCATAGAATAACATGACTATCTAAGGGAACACCTGCTGCCGGCATCAACTTCCCATCGTCCTGTGCGCTCCCACAGGGAGGGCCTTCTTAGGGTACCGCCGGTTAAGGAATGCCGGCGGGTTATTCCCAGGGGAAGGGCGTTCTCTGTGGGCACGCCGGCCCTTTGGAACCAGCTTCCCACGGAGCTTAGGACTGCCCCCGACCTTCGCTCATTTCGTAGGGACTTGAAAACTTGGTTTTTTGAGCTGTCTGGCCCAGACTGAGGGGTTTTAATTATTTAATTAATGGGGTTTTAGTTAAGTTCAGGGATTAATTTAATCTTAGTTTTAATCGATTTTAATTGTATGTGATGTATTTTAACTTTTAATTTTCCCTGTAAACCTCCCTGAGTCCTACGGGAATAGGGCGGTATATAAATTTAAATAAAATAAAATAAAAAAAAAATGACTAAAACTTTGGCTTTTAATAATTTAATGACAGATAGGACAGAATGGTTTCCATGCCAGTTTCTGAAAATAATAGATAATAATCCCACTTTCAGCCTCTAATGTTAAAACTTAATTCTTTCAGGGTCCATGCAAGTTTATACCACCTAAGCTATACAAATGTATGACATAGTGAACTGAACTGAAGAGAACTGAAGTGAATGAAGTGTAGTGAAGTGAAGTGAAATAAAATAAAATGTTCTTGGCAAAGCAAATTGTTGGGGAAAATCTTTTGGGTTCATCTTACTTTGAACAATAGGTTTGTATCCACCTCAAAAAGGGAAATTGATGAAGAACAGATGCATAGTGGTATATCAGTTGATGGTAACATTTTAAAAAATCTTGCAATCTTCTTTCAGCATTGCACTGAGAATAAGAGTAAAATTATATTCTCTTCTGTTGCTAAGGTTGAGAAATACTGATCTACAACAAATCTTCTACTCTATCCTTATCTCATTTTTTTAAAAAAAAATCTGGCATCTTCCATAATATATTGTGGGTATGCTGTTAAATTTAAGACATTTAAAGGATTTTATTTATTTATTTATTTATTTATTTGATTTAGTTACATTTATATACCGCCCTATTCCCTGAGGACTCAGGGCGGTTTACAGGAAATTAAAAAATCCACCATACAAAAGTTAAAAAAACCAAATTAAAAAATATTAAATTGACCCTGTATACTTAAAACCCCAATTAAAATTTCTCTTCAGCCTGGGCCCGAGAGCTCAAAGAGCCAGGTCTTCAGGCCCCGGCGGAATGATCGGAGGTCGGGGGCAGTCCTCAGCTCCACCGGCAGCTGGTTCCAGAGGGCAGGCGCTCCCACTGAGAAGGCCCTATCCCTGGGTGTCACCCGCCGGCAATCTCTCACCGGCGGCACCCTGAGCAGACCCTCCCTGTGGGAGCGCACTGGGCGAAGGGCGTTTGATGCCGGCAGCAGGTGTTCCCTCAAATAGCCCGGACCCAGGCCATGTAGGGCTTTATAGGTAATAACCAGCACCTTGAATTTCACCCGGAGGGCAACCGGAAGCCAATGCAGCTCGCGGAGTAGAGGTGTTACATGGGAGTATCGGGAGACCCCCATTACAACTCGCGCGGCCGCATTCTGCACCAGTTGAAGCCTCCGAGTGGTCTTCAAGGGCAGCCCCATGTAGAGAGCGTTACAGTAGTCCAGACGGGAGGTAACAAGCGCATGAGTAACTGTGCGTAGGGCGTCTCGGTCCAAATAGGGACGCAACTGGCGCACCAGGCGAACCTGTGCAAAAGCCCCCCTGGTCACGGCTTCTATGTGGTCTTCAAAATTGAGCCGTGAGTCCAGGAGGACGCCCAGGTTGCGAGCCCTATCAACGGGGGGTAACACCTCACCCCCCATCGTTAGAGGTGGAATAAGATCCATTCTAATGAGCAACTACTTAAGTGTGGCATAATTCACTGGCCATATAGCTGGATCAAAATACATATAAGGATGCAGAGGTCATCTTAAAGTATCCAACCCATTCATAAAGCATCACAGTACCTCATCCAAGTACCCCATCCAAGTCAACAGAGCAATAGGGGAGATAGGGGAGATTAGCTGGCTTAACTGGCAATTAAAAGGAACAGCTCAGAAGATCAGAAGGTAAGTTTAGTGAAGATGGTGGAGGAAGGCATCAAAAACGACTTTAAAATGTCCCCTTATGCATTTGAATAGGTCCTAGAACTGGTCTCTTCCAAGAAAAACTCTGGCTGGAAACATGGGTTGACCTGGAGACCAAGGTGAAAGTGGATACAGAGAGTCCTCAGAAAAAGTGCTGTCTGGGACGTTTCATGAGTGGCTTTGTTTAGCTTTGCTGAATCTTTGAACAGCCTTCAATGTGACCATTGAATGTTTGTCATTGAAATTCCTCTTTTTTCCAATCTGGATAAATAAACAGGCCTGGCAGAGGAGTGCAGGTGGGCCCTTTGGTTCCTGGGAAGTATTTATCTCTGTGTTGTTGGAGAAGACTCTTGAGAGTCCCTTGGACTGCAACGAGATCAAATCAGTCAATCCTAAAGGAAATCAACCTTGGAAGGACAGACCATACAGCTGAAGCTCAAATATTTTATCCACCAAATCATAAGAGACAACTCAGAATAACAGAATAACAGAGATGGAAGGGACCTTGGATATCTTCTAGTGCAAGTACTCCAAACAGTTCTGATACTCATTGGAAAAGATCCTGATGTTGGGAAAGATTGAAGGCAAAAGAAGAAGGGGACAGCAGAGGATGAGATGCTTACTGTAGATTGTGTCATCAACACAACCAACATGAATTTGGACAAACTCTGGGAGACAATGGTCCATGGAGTTGCAAAGAGTCGGACATGAGTTAATGACTGAACAACAGTCTGAGTTTCTTTATAATGTTTTTCTGCAATCCTACACTGAAATCATGTTTGCTAATTGAGTCATCACAGTTTCTCCAACTTCATGTCTCTAGTTATCTACATTAAGGGACCATTTGTCTTTTGCAGTATGTCCATTCCATTGGGCAGAGTCAGCATACTTTGTGTCTCATTGATTAAATATTGTCACCTGATGGATGTTGTACTTTTGGACCTCTGGATTTTTATCCTCCCAAACATCCATGTGGCTTGCACTCTGATATTGTTTAAGTGTGTCCTTAAAATGTACATCTTCCTCCAGCCTTGGACTAGATGTTTGGCAAACCACCTATAAAATGAATGACCTATATGAGTTTGGGTCTTTTTCCAGGGTGTTCTTTTTTGTTGTATTCTTTTGTATCATTTTCCTCATATAGTATGCCTTCCAGATTGGTGATGGAGTTGGGAGGCTTATAATTTCAATTAATAATCAATCTAGATATCTTCGTTTTCCTTCCTTTTGCCTTTTGCATCTATCTTAAAACTGCTACTTTCATTTTATCTGATTGTTGCTGCCTTTTTGGTCTACGACTGTAGATCTCCTAAACAAATCAGTTTGTAAAAGAATTTGGCATGGATCTTGTTAGGTCTTTTTTTTTTTTGCTTCTAGTTGATACAAGATGAGATAAATGTTGGAATGAATTCTGCCTATCATTTATCTTATCCCAAGGGGATTACAGTAAAAGCATACAAACATACTTTTTTTTGGTGTACAATAGGGTTTGTTTTCAGGGACAGCCCAACAGGGACTGGTTTGCAAATAAAAGCTTTTGGTTAACAATACTTAATACATGCATCCCAGACTGAACATGGATCTCAAAAAGGCAGCCACATGTGCCTCAGAGAAAATAGTTGGGGTTCTTTTAGAGGAACAACACAGTGAAAGCCTGTCAATGAGAAAATAGCATCGGAGGAAAAAGTAATCATTGGAGAAACAACATTCATTTAAGCTGTACTGAGGAACAATCCCTGGGGTCCAGAGATGCGGCAGCATGTGGAATGCATTTGGGAAAAACACAGCAAATATAATAGGTCTTCCCTAAAGAGAAAGATTTAGATATATATGGTGGCGGTGTTCTTATACAGTATATGTGCTTTAGCTTTGGAAGTTAGAAGTGTTGCAAAAGAAGGGTAGAGAAAAGATGAATAGGCACTCTATGCTTAATAGATAGATAGAGGGGAGGAGAAAAAAGATTGAGAATTATAGATAATAGATGATAAAAGGTGATTGCATAAAACAAGAAAAAATATTGGTTTATTTTGTTTTTTTTGCCAAAGAAACTTAAAATCTATTTCAGTTTGAATCTTCTGAATATATATTTTACCCTGGTTATTTACTTTGCCTAAAGAAATTATTTATTAACTCAACTGACAGGTAAAATCTAAATGAACTTAAAAGTTATTTGGGGGATTTTTCATTGTTCTTTCTTTTAGATTGCAAAACAAAAACAACATTACCTTATTTTCCAGTTATTCATCACAGTTATTTGAAAAAAATAATGATATGCTTAGACCACTAAAATGCGCAATTGCTAAAGGTAAATGAAGCAAAGCACATTGAGACAAGAACTAACCAGCATACCTTACAGTAGCACTGAGAAAAAAATAAAATAATTCCCAATTATAGCATACAGAGAAATCTTTCTTACATGAGAACAACTGGTGTGCATCCGGGAAAAGTTACTGAATTATTAAAATTAATTTTATAAATCATAAAATGATTTACAATTGAAATTAAATGAAGGGGATAAACTAATGCTCGTATTTCTGCTTCTATGAATATTTTATATTAACTGGCCAAATTGCACTTGTCATTTATAAAATTAACTTTAGATAAAATGAAAGGCTTGGTTGCAAACAGACAAATCTAGAACTTTGCCAACCACATCGATCCTCAGCTCAGATTTATAAAAATATACACCTGCCTCAATTGGTATTATGTATTATTTTTCATATTTTCTTAGTGGCTTGGTAGAAAATAAAATCAAGATCTCTGAAAATTGTGAATAAACAATCAAAACCTATTGTAGTAAACTGAATTATCAATGTGATGGTTTGGAGCAATTACTACATTTGTTTTATAGCCATATTAAAATTGACCTTTTTTAAAACCACAGTGAAAGGTCTTTGAAGAATTCAAACAAAATTATGTCTTGCTGAAATCACATTCTGTGTTTGTGCAACTATTGAGGGTTAATGTGCTTTTTATTTTACTTGTGGAAATTATTTTCCTTAATATGCTTGCTTTTCCTCTACAATTGTAAGTGTGTACAGTTAACTGCTTATACCCTTAATTGTAGAAAAGTAGTCTGAGGTTAGTCAAATACTATAGTTGTTGATCTGTAGAACAGAATATCTGTATGTATGCTTTCCAAACTTATTCATTTTTTTCCATTTTTACCCTTTTAACAGAAATGTCAAAGTTGATTGAATAATCATTGCATTGTCTTAATGTTGCCTGATTCTTTTTAAGTGCACTGAAATATAGAGTCAACATTATTGTTTATTGCATCAAAGCTGCATTATTCAAACTAGTTCAGGATTTTGTTTATCAGATTTAATTCTAATTCACAATTCTTAAAGATCATCCTGAGAAAAGAAATATGTGTAAGATATAAATGAAGTTCCAAGAGACAAAGAAATCCCCAAATGAATATAAAGTATACATTTGATCATACTTTATGATTACTATTTTTTTTTAAAAAAAACTTTTCTGTGTACAAGTTAGTATTCCTAAAATTTATATGCGGGCCAAGAAGCAACAGTGAGAACTGGACATGGAACCACTGATTGGTTCAAAATTGGGAAAGGAGCCCAGCAAGGCTGTATACTGTCGCCTTGCCTATTTAACTTATATGCAGAGCACATCATGAGAAAGGCAGGGCTAGATGAATCAAAAGTTGGAATTAAGATTGCTGGAAGAAATATCAACAACCTAAGATATGCAGATGATACCACTCTAATGGCACAAAGTGAGGAGGAACTAAAGAGCCTCTTGTTGCGGGTGAAGAAGGAGAGTGCAAAACTTGGGTTGAAACTTAACATTAAGAAAACCAAGATCATGGCATCCGGCCCTCTCAATTCCTGGCAAATAGATGGGGAAGAAATGGAGGTAGTGACAGATTTTATTTTCCTGGGCTCCAAGATCACTGCAGATGGGGACTGTAGCCAAGAAATTAAAAGATGCTTGCTCCTCGGGAGGAAAGCCATGACAAATCTAGACAGCACTAAAAAGCAGAGACATCACCCTGTCAATAAAAGTGTGTATAGTCAAGGCTATGGTCTTCCCAGTTGCAATGTATGACAGTGAAAGTTGGACCATAAGAAAGGCTGAGCGCCAAAGAATTGAGGCCTTTGAACTATGGTGCTGGAGAAGACTCCTGCGAGTTCCTTGGACTGCAAGGCGATCAAACCGTTCAGTCCTAGAGGAGATCAACCCTGAGTGCTCTTTAGAAGGCCAGATCCTAAAGCTAAAACTCAGATACTTTGGCCACCTAATGAGAAGGAAGGACGACAGAGAATGAGGTGGCTGGATGGAGTCACTGAAGCAGTAGGCGTGAGCTTAAATGGACTCCAGAAGATGGTAAAGGACAGGAAGGCCTGGAGGGTCGCGATGGGTCAGACATGACTTCACAGTTAACAACAACAACAAAATAAATTTTGAACCAACTAACAACAACAACAATATATATATATATATATATATATATATATATATATATATATATATATATATATATATATATATATATATATATATATATATATATATAAAGGTAAAGGTTCCCCCGCACATGCGTGCTAGTCGTTTCCAACTCTCTCTCTCTCTCTATATATATATATATATAAATAGTGATATATATATATATATATTAATAGTGATTATATATATATATATATATATATATATATATATATATATATATATATATATATATATATATATATATATATATATATATATATATATATATATATATATACTGTATTAATAGTGATTATATATATATATATATATATTATATATATTAATATTATATATGATCTTGGTTTTCTTAATGTTAAGTTTCAACCCAAGTTTTGCACTCTCCTTCTTCACCCGCAACAAGAGGCTCTTTAGTTCCTCCTCACTTTGTGCCATTAGAGTGGTATCAATATATTAATATATTATATATATTAATAGTGATTATATATATATATATATATATATATATATATATATATATATATATATATATATATATATATATATATATATATTGTGAGTAAATGAGTTTGGCTAGTCTAGAGAAAAGAAGGACTAGGGAGGACATGATAGTATTCCGTATTTGCGGGGTTGCCACAAAGAAAAAGGGGTCAACCTATTTTCCAAAGCACCAGAAGGCAAGACAAGAAACAATGGATGAAAACTAATCAAGGAGAGAAGCCACCTAGAACTAAGCCACCTAGAACTAAGGAGGAATTTCCTAACATTGAGAACAGTTAACCAGTGGAACGGCTTGCCTTCAGAAGTTGTAGGTGCTTCATTACTGGAGTTTTTTTTAATAAGAGATTGAACAGCCACTTGTCTGAAATGGTACAGGGTCTCCTGCTTGAGCAGGGGGTTGGGCTAGAAGACCTCCAAAATCCCTTCCAGCTTTATTCTGATTGATTGATTATAATGCTGTCAATTAACCCAGAGTATGGAATCTTCAAAAGCAATGATAATTTAAGGAGATTGTATTAACAATATTCATTCCTGTTTATTATTCTGAAACAATTCAATTATATTTTGCAATATTCCTTTTTTTTTAAAAAAAGGACAAACAATGCATTTTTATCATTTTAATGGCTGAGTTGCATGAATATTTAGAAGTTATTGATAGGCACATTTTCATGTACTTTTTAAAGATTAGAAATCATTTGAGCATAGACAATTCCCTTCAACTCTTGTTCCACCTTTCTTTCTTTTTCTTTGTTCAAAATTTTATTGAATATAGAGTTAAAAACACAGAAAACACAGTGGACATGATACAACTCCCTTGGCTTAAACGATACTATTAGTATTACCTTGTGAAACTAAAAAGGAAAAGGTCTTTTTACAATATAACAAAATATATGTATAGAACCTGTGAACTCTCTAGTAAATATTCTTTCGATCGTGTACATTATAGTTAAATAACTTTCAATTCTATCTTATAGAGAATACTGGTATAAAGATTTCTAAGCTATCAACTTATCAATCAACATTTGTCCCAGCCTTCCTCCTTAACTCTAGCCATTTATACACTTCATTCCAAATTTCGTAATAGACTGTTTGTTTGTTCTTAAGCTCTGGTGCCACACACACACACACACACACACACACACACACAGAGACACACATAGCTGTTTAATGGTTATGTGGCACTTCTCAGTTTGGTCCAGTGTTTAAAGATACAGAAGTAAGAGTATGAAAACTTGATTTTTATTCATGCCATAATCATGGAAGCTGCATTGTGACTTTGGACCAGTCACTATGTCTTAGCCCTTTACCGAAACAATGGCAAAGCATTTTTGAAAATTTTGCCAAGAATGTTAAGACTGACCTGGAGGGACAACAATTTTTTTCAGGGCCACTGTAACTTTCAACGGTCACTAAACAGACTGTTGTAAGTCCAGAACTACCTGCACTCTCTTTGTGCCATTTATCTAGCACAGGGGTGTCAAACTCACTGCGTCATGTCACATGTCGCAACATATCATGACTTTTTTCCCCTTGCCAGAGCTGGGATGGGCACGGCTTTGCATGGTGCATCCTGCCTGTGGGCCAGCAGTTTGACACCCCTGATCTAGCCAGTCCTGTATATTATACTCAGCATTCTTACACTTTCTAGATTCATGGGTTTGCCATCTCCTCCTCCTCCTCCTCCTCCTCCTCCTCCTCCTCCTCCTCCTCCTCCTTCTTCTTCTTCTTCTTCCAGATTTAACAATATTCTAATGCAGATATGTCAAACACAAGGCCCGGGGGCCGGATCCAACCCGCGAAGTGGTTTCATGTGGCCCGCGAAGCCATCCTGGAAACAGTGAGGGAACGGCCCCCACTGCCTTGGCCCTGGCCCAGAGACCCTCCTTCCACCAAAGACCCTCAGATCTGTCCCACTCCTGCCCAGGCCCCCATAGGCACCCTTGATGCGAACGATGTAGAGCTGGCCACACCCACCCAGTTGGCCATACGCACTTTAGCTACACCCACCCAGTAGGCCACGCCCACCCTGGCCCCCTGAGGGTAACCACAATGCTGATGCGGCCCTCAATGAAATTGAGTTTGACACCCCTGTTCTAATGCAAAAGTTGGGGAGCCAATTTGGGGTAGTGGTTAAGGCATCAGGCTACATACTGGAAGACCATCATTTCTAGCCTTGCTGGGTGACCGTGGGCCAGTCACATTCTCCCAGCCTCTCTCTGGGAAACATGCAATGGAAAAACATTTCTGAAAAACATTGTCAAGAAAACTTCAGGGATGTAGCCAGGCAGTTGCCAAGAGTAAAAAAAAAAACTGACTTAATGGCATGTTTGATTCCTCACACACACACAACACACAAAATAAAATTTTGAAAATGCAGCAGGAACAGAATAATAAAGTTAAAAGGGACCCCCTTCAGTCTTACAGATGTTCTTGCAAGAATTTGCAAGAAGTCCTAATAATGGCTGTCCTAATTAAAAACTATGATAGAATATTAACCCACCTGGTCACCTATGAACTTCAGGAAAATTACCAAATTCTGATGCATAAGTAGGGCTTCCTTGACAAACTGATTTACTGACTACATTTTGTTGTAATTCTATAGTTTATTGTGTCTGATGTAAGTATAAATATAAGGATCTCCCCCTCCTTCTGTGAGTCATTTGCTCTTCATCTATAAACCAAATTAACTAAGCTAAGCTAAATACAAAAATATTTGTCCTGTCCAGCTAAGCCAGCCATAGAATTCAGTTTGCCAGAAAATAAATATTTATTGTTAGTCTTTCTTCTCTCATGCATGTCTCTGTTTGTTGCTGTTGCTGTCATCATCCTTGCCAAGTGAATACATTTCCAAATAAAACACTGGAGTACAATCACACATCATTTTATTTTCAAAGAATGTGTTTAGGATTTTCCTGGGGCTCAAAAGTGTTCCTGAAAATTCAGGATGATGCTTAGTTTTGAAGCATTCAGGCAAGGAGATAACTTTTTTTTTGTTATTTTGTTTTTGCAGTTGATTTGCTAGTGTAAGTTGAAAAGAGTATCGGGAAAATCCAGAGAAGTGTATGAATGAATGAATGAATGAATGAATGAATGAATGAATGAATGAATGAGCACTCACTTACCCTATCATCATTATCATAACTATGCCATATTTCAACTATAACCTCAGGAATAGTGTAGCAAAGAAAAAAAATGTGACTTTGTTTATTTATTTTTTCATGTAACAAATCATAAGAATCACAAGGTATTTCAATGCATCTACTGACACCCACATAATGAACATCCCATCAGTATAAAAGTCAAAATGGAAATGGCAGAGTAGTGGCAGAATTAAGTAATGAGAAGGATTTCTAGCTAAACTAAATGAATACCCATTGAAAGAAGCAGCCATTACTGCTCACTGAAGTAGGCAAATATTAAAGGCACAGGCTCTATGTCCCTGTGTGTGCAGGTTTGTGTCTTCAGTGTAGGAAACAATATAAAAAGTTCTTGCTTTGATACCTCTAAAGGTATTGAAAGATTGACAGTGTTTCAGTAATTCAACCATGTCCTATTCTCCAACTACAGGGACCACTGACCCTTTTACACATTTTCTATTTCATTTTTACTTCTCTGCAAGAATGAGGCAATGTTTCTCCCATTTAGGCTGTATACAACTTCCCCCCGTCCCTTGGAGAGATGTCTTCAGTTTTGGTTGGCTTGTTTGTTTGTACTTCTTCAAACTTCCTCCTACCCCAAATTTACTGATCAGCTCCCTTCTGTCATAGTGTTTTAGCTACATTAGGAAATGCACCATCTCTAATCAGAGCCTAGCGGGAATTGTGTTATGGTATCTCTGTGATTTCCTTTCATTTTACTCAACTATTTTAACAGGAATAAAAAAAATCTTCAGGGAAATGAGAGAAGACTTTACTTTTACAAGGCATAATCAGACCAGATTGTTATTGGCAACCGTATGGACTACTCCTTTTGAAATCAGGAATCAGCATACAAAAATTGCTTTCTTAGTCATAAACACATTGGCAAAGGGCAACAAGCAACACAGACTTTACCGAACCAATCCTGCTGTGTATTGGCCATCAGTCAGGCTCTTTACAGAACTGACAAGAGAGCTGAGAAGTATCAACAAAACTCAGAAAATAAATAAAAACCCCTTTTCTTCAGCTATTTAACAAGGCTCGATGTTTTTGTCTCACTTGTTCTTATACAGCCCGATATAGTGTTGCATCTGACAGCTTACAAAAGCAGTCCACAGTAAAAGGAACTTAATTATCCTTTCCATCAGTCTTCAATTATGAAATGTGGTCTTAGTGTTGTGCTCAAATATTTCTTATTATTGTTTTCCCCCTTAAAAAAAGTTCAGGGGTCTTCCACAGAAATTCAAGGCAATGTGATCAGATCTTCACTGAATAGCCATTATATAGGGTTGTCATGTTACCATGCAGAATAATTCATAGTTACAAGGTACTTGGGCTAAGTTCTTAACAACCCAGCCCTCCTTTTAAAGGCCAAAAAAGTTGTTGCACTATGGCATGATAACAGTGGGACCCATTTCTGATTAAATACTTCACAATTTCTATTTCCACAGGAAAAAAGCTTTATGCATTTATATAACATTTATCTATATTTATATATGTTTTTATTGTGTGTGTGTGCATGCATGAAAGAGAGATAGGGACATAGAGGAGTGAGAGAATGATGAAGATGATGATAATGTTAATGATGTTAATAATTTATATAACCATCAGAAACCATGACTCTTGGGTTCAAGACAACAGGTTCATGTCATTGAACATACAACATAATACCCTAGTATGTGAAAAGGCCCCCTTCATGGATTACTGCCTTGTCATGGTGAAGGGGCTTGTGTAATTCAATGAAGCTATGAGCTATGCCGTGCAGGGCCACCGAAGACAAACAGGTCATAGCAAAGAGTTCTGACAAAATGTGATCCACTGGAGAAGGAAATGGCAAACCACTCCAGTATCTTTGCCATGAAAACCCTATGGACAGTACCAAAAGGAAAAAAGATATGACGCTGGAAGATGAGCCCCTCAGGTCGGAAGGTGTCCAATATGCTACTGGGGAAGAGCAGAGGGCTAGTACTAGTAGCGCCAGAAAGAATGAAGTGACTGGGCCAAAGTCGAAAGGACGCTCAGCTATGCATGTATCTGGTGGTGAAAGGAAAGTCCAATGCTGTAAAGATTTTTTCTCCATAGGAACCTGGAATGTAAGATCCATGAATCAAGGCAAGCTGGACGTGGTCAAATAAGAGATGACAAGACTGAACATCGACATCTTAGGAATCAGTGAACTAAAATGGACAGAAATGGGTGAATTTAATTTAGATGACCATCAGGTATACTACTGTGGGCAAGAATCCCTCAGAAGAAATGAAGTAGCCTTCATTGTCAATAAAAGAGTAGGAAAAGCAATACTGGGATACAATCAACAAAATGACAGAATAATCTCAGTTCAAATCCAAGGCAAACCATTCAGTATCACAATAGTCCAACTCTATGCCCCAACCACCAGTGTTGAAGAGGATGGAATTGACTGGTTCTATGAAGCCCTACAGCACCTTATAGAACTAACCATAAAAACTGATGTCCTTATCATCATGGGGGATTGGAATGCTAAAGGAGGAAGCCAAAAGATAACTGGAATAATAGGCAAGTTTGGCCTTGGAGTACAAAATGAAGCAGGGCAAAGGCTGATAGAATTTTGTCAAGAGAATACGATGGTCATAGTAAACACTCTTCCAACAACCCAACAGACGGCTGTACACATGGACATCACCAGACGGTCAACACAGAAATCAGATTGATTATGTGCTCTGCAGCCAAAGATGGAGAAGTCAGTAAAAACAAGACCAGGAGCTGACTGTGGCTCAGACCATGAGCTTCTCGTTGCAAAGTTTAGGCTTAAACTGAAGAAAGTAGGGAAAAGCACTAGGCCACTCAGGTATGAATTAAATCATAGCCCTGTTGAATATACAGTAGAGGTGACAAATAGATTTAAGGAAATAGATTTGATAGATAGAGTGCCTGAAGAACTATGGATGGAGGTTCACAACATTGTACAAGAGGTAGCAACTAAAACCATCCCAAAGAAAAAGAAATGCAAGAAAGTAAAATGGCTGTCTGAGGAAGCTTTGCAAATAGCTGAGGAAAGGAGGGAAGTGAAAGGCAAGGGAGAAAAAGAAAGATACACCAAATTAAATGCAGAATTCCAGAGAATATCTAGAAGAGATAAGAATGCCTTCTTAAATGAACAGTGCAAAGAAATAGAAGAAAACAATAGAATAGGGAGGACCAGAGATCTCTTCAAGAAAATAGCATAAAAATAAGCTCTTCGATGATAATGGGGAATCTAAAACTCCAAATAAATTTCTGATGTCAAAGATAATGTTATGCCACAGAAAAACAATTGTCCATTCTTGACATTTCATGACTAGGAAAAAAATATCCAAGGAAGATAATATAGAAGCAAGTTTTCAAGCTGCACAAATGAGCTCCATTCACATATGTTTGGGGGTATATGGCTCCTTTCCTGTTTTTCCATTCTAGTAATTCATTTCTGAGGGGGAGAATTTATTTTATTCATTTTTACAATATAAAAATGTTAATGTCTTCATAGAAGTGGAAGAATTTGGCATAGGTGAAAGTGAATCTGGCAGAAATTATATCTAATTTCTTATTTATAGCTTTAGATAAAACACCAGCCACAAAATCTGATCATTTCAATATTTCAGGTGTAGATTGTTGTATATTTGAAGCAATTATTTTGTAGTGAAAGTTTTTTTTCAGTTGAGAAGAGAGACTGTTTGCAAAGCTTATGCTAACAATCAAGAGGGGGAAAAATCCTGAAATTCATCACCTACATTGTTGCAATTATATACACTGATCCTTTTAAAGGGTCTCAACACAAATTGGTTGTATAGTAGGTCTTCAATATGAAATATTTACATAGACTACTTTCTAGTGCCTTGCAACCATATTTGTCTTTTTTTTAAAAAAAACAACATTATCTTAGGAGCTATTACTTATTTCAGGACATGCTTCCTTTTTTTAATGTAGTCAAAGACTCCAGAGTGAACATTTAAAAATGTTTCTTAATTCATTAATTTTCATATGTTTAAAAAAACCCTGTGTCTTGAAAATTAATTGGAAATATTTTGTGAGTATAATCAGTCTGCCAGTATTGTGACATAATGCATGTGAAACTGATTCTCAATCATAAATGCATCTGACCAGACAATGATTAAAAAAAACATTAAAATTATGGCTAAATGTTTTATTTTTATTTTATTTTTTTTTTGTTCCCAAGTTCAGTTTTGGAGATAGCCCTTTTATCTTCTCCTTGTTTTGATTCAGTAACTCTTAGATCACTAGCAGGGTTGAAAGCAAAATGTGTTATTGATTGCAATAAAAAGTTTCCCTTGTTGCTGGAATCATTATACCGGATATAATAGGAGGTAGACTTAAACTGAAATTGTGTTATTAAAACTATATCGATAATCATGTCAGCTTTCCAGAAAAGATCCACCTGCATCAAAATGGCTCAAAATGGTGCCATTTACCTGCAGTCGTATATTGATTTAGCATTATTAGGAGCCTGATTGATGTGAAGCCAAGATACATTCAGTTCTAACCTAACATATTTTTTTCTACTGCAGATCTTTGTAGGAATGTCTCTAGGTCTGGAATGTCATTTGATGGGATTCATGATTTATCCAGAACATACATGTAGGGAGCATGCTTTAATAATAATGTGTGCATAGTAGTTAGACAAAAACATAAATTGTGATGTTTTTATACTGTACATTAATTTTAAGTAAGTGCTGCTTAATATAAGCAAGTGACAATGCCTGTTTTAACTTACATGGGCTGGGAGGCCTAAGCAAGGTGTGATTGAAGTTGTGATTAGATGGGAAATTTCTAGAGAGAACCAGTGGTAGAGACTGGTTTGGAAAATTTAACATCAGACAAGGAAAGTAGTAAATAAATTGTCTACTGCTGCCAAGTACACTTCCTATAAATATCCATGGAATCACTGTGATTAACACTTTACTCCAAAGAACCTATACCTTTTATTAAAAAAAAAAACTTGGATTAAGTATAGTTAGTCTTTGACTTATGACTGCAACGGAGCCCAGAATTTTTGTTGTTAAGCAAGAGAGTTGTTATGTGACATTTGCCCCATTTTATGACTTTTCCTGCCAGAGATAATCCCTACAGCTGTTAAATTAGTAACGTGGTTCAAAAGTGAATTCATATTATTACAGCAGCAAGAATGTCATTTGCCCAGAATTGGAAAAGGAGTGAAATTCCAGTAGATAATGAGGTAATAAGGAAAATTTGGGAATGCGCAGAAATGGATAAATTAACTTTGGAAATTAAAAATAAAGATCAATCAGGTTACTACAAAATTTGGAATAAGTTTTATTTTTGGCGGGAACAAAAGGAAGCTCTCTATTAGAATTTATAGATTGGTTGATTGCACTAAGTATTGTATTATTATATATAACTGATATGTATCTTAAGTGTATCATATATATATATATATATATATATATATATATATATATATATATATATATATATATATATATATGTATGTATGTATGTATGTATGTATGTATGTATGTATGTATGTATGTATGTATGTATGTATATATATATATATATATATATATATATATGTATGTATGTATGTATGTATGTATGTATGTATGTATGTATATATATATATATATATGGATATTGTAGACAAGAAGTTATGTCAGTCCGTTTGCACCGTGTCCAATGTTTTAAGTAATAAATTCAATAAAATTAAAAAAAAGTGAATCTAGCTTGCTCCATTGATTTTACTTGTCAGAAGGATGCAAAAGTAGATCACATGATCCCGGGACACTGCAACTATCATAAATACATGCCAGTTGACCATGGGGATGCTGCAAGAGTCATAAGTATGAAAAGGTCGTAAGTCACTTTTTTGAGTGCCATTGTAATTTTGAACGGTCACTAAACAAACAGCTGTAAATCAAGGATTACCTTTATTCTGCCTTTCAATGAAGCTTTGGTCCCAGGAATGCAAGGTTTGAAGACAAACTAGGCTTCCATTCTCTCCTTAGCCATACTTCATGTCTTAATAGCTCGTTGCCTCCTTATAACTTCCACTGTAAGCAGTGCTAATTGAATTTCACCTACCAGACCACTGAAAAATCATTATTTTCTGCCATATCAAACACAAAGATGCAGATTATGGTGTTGTTGTTGTTTTCCCTTTCTTTCTCATGATTTCAATGGCAGGTACTGTTGGCACTGTATCAGTCAGATTTTGCCAGAGGCTTGTGAAGGATTTTCAAAATGGAAAGTGTTCCTCTGCCTCTGGCTCACACTCTCCTTGAATTGTTTTCAAGGTATCTTGCAATGCAGTGACTGAGCCCTACAGTACAAGTGTCAAGCTTGTCTAAGCTTATTTAGGGAAGTTAGTAAATATCTTTTAACAACAGAGAAACACAGAGTGTTATGTACTGGGCTTGTGGTGATATACCACGTGCGTTGCTGGAGCAGCTAAGGGCTCTCCAGTTATCCAGACTAGCTGTCTCCTGTCCTGCAATTGGCTAGCCCCAGGTGGCAAGAATGGGTTCAAACATATTGGCTGCCGCCTAGGGGCTAGACTATAGAGTGTGGCTGGTTGCAGCCAAGTTTCAGTACAGTTCTAGCAAGAATAAAGTATGTGTTATCCTGTACTCAGCCTCATGTCTTCCTTCCTGCACCAAAGAGCCCACTACTTAACAGTGGCGACGAAGGTGGGATCCAGCTTTGCCGATTAAGAGCTGAAGTCAATGAGGGGTCAACAGCACATGCTGGAGGGAAGAGGCATTTCCCACCCCCCGGGCAGGCTAGCAAGCCCCACTAGTGGTCTCGCGCTCAGAGGATGCATTCCCTGAGCCTAGAAGCAGGATCTTAAGATTGCAGGAATCTGAAGGAAGAATGCCGAAGGTCAGCAATTAAGATAATTTGACGTGAAGCATCCAAAAGAATGGCCATCTTACCTTTCACAAGTAGAAAACTATCTGAGAGCAAATCAGATCGCAGAGGAAGGTCTGAAGGCCGCAATGTTGCTTTGTATGTGTGGCCCAGCAATCTTCGACTTGGCAGAGAATCTTTTTGCGCCGACACCCATTGAAGCAGTCTCATACGCAGATCTTAAGAAGAAGCTAACCGGGCACTTCCAGCCCAAGATGTCTGAGATGGCTTGGAGATTCAAATTCAACCAAAAAGTGCAGCTACCTGGGGAGACAGCTTCGGAGTTCATTGTGGGCCTAAGACAGGCCTTTGCAAGTTCTCAAACTTAGAAGAATGACTAAGAGACCAGCTCATCTGTGGCCTTCGAGACAGAACGCTTCAGCAGAGACTGTTAGCTAGACCCAAATTAATGTTTTCCGAGGCACAGGATGAAGCGATGGCCAATGAAGCCGCCGGGGCGCAGTGCAGACAGTTCAACCTACCAAACCTTCAAAAGTCGAAGAATCGGTCCATCTTGAGGTCGCCAAATGTGCTGGAGAATTGTCAGAGGAAGAAGAACCCGAAATCAACAGACTTCAAAGGCAATCCAATGCACAACACCGCAACAACCACCAGCTAGAGGACGGTTACAAGGCAGTTCTCTTACCAAGATGTAAGGGGTGCGGAGGCAACCATCTTCACGCCAATTGCAGATTTTGTTCAGCCATGTTCAGAGCTTGCGGAAGAACAGGCCACATCGCGGTGGTTTGCAGAGCCCGCCAGAGAGACCAGCCACCCAAACACCAGTCGGAAGAACTGACTAGGAGAAGTACTGGGGCCCAGGGTCCAGTTAGTGTGGGATTCTTCAGAAGCCATAGAAGCATATGCCGCACCGGGGCTTGACGCCCCCTCAAACCCAAACTTAAGCTCTTGGTAGAGCTACAAGGAGTTCCATGTAAGATGGAATTGGACTCCGGCTCTGCAGTTTCAATCATTTTGCAAGACACATTTGACTTCATATATAGGCGCAGTAACAATTGGGCTAAACTAAGACCCTCAGGCATCATTTTAACGGATTTTCAAAATGCTCACGTTAAAGTTAAGGGTGAAGCCACGTTATTGGTAAAATTTAAAGGGTTTTTGGGGCACCTGGATGTAATAGTAGTAGGAGGCCAAAGAACGAGTCTTATTAGACTTGATTGGTTTGATGCCTTAGGTATTCAGATTACTGGCATAAACCGGACACAAACTGCAGACCTCATGTCAGTGTGCGAAGAATACGCGGATGTTTTTGATTCAACCCTAGGGACATACACAGGCCTGCCTATTTCTTTTAAGTTAGATCCTAACATTGTTCCAATTAGAGTTAAACCTCACAGGGTCCCCTTTGCCCTAAAACACAAAATTGATTCCGAAATCGATAAGCTTGTAGAACAGGACGTGTTACAGCCTGTTACATGGGGGGGAGTGGGAAACTCCTATTGTCACCCCACTGAAGTCCAATGGGGAAGTTCGCATTTGCACTGACTATAAATGCACATTAAATAAGGCCCTCAAGTAACACGCCTACCTGGTCCCAGTGGTCAATCATATATTCGCCTCCTTGCAAGGGGGAACCATTTTTGCTAAACTTGATTTAGCACAGGCCTATCAGCAATTGCCAGTTGATGAGGCCACAGCCGCAGCTCAAACAATCGTGACTCACAGAGGGGCGTTCAAAGTTAAACGCTTACAGTTTGGAGTCAGTGTTGCACCGGGTATTTTCCAAGGGATTATGGAACGTACACTTAAGGGCATCCAGGGCATCTGCCCTTATTTTGATGATTTTATTATTGCAGGGGAATCCCCAGAAGTGTTGGCCAGAAGGCTCAGGTCTGTTTTGCAGAGGCTTTGTGAAGCAGGCCTCAAATTAAAAAGAACAAGTGTAGTATTGGGGTTTCATCAACAGAATTCTTGGGGTTCCGAATTGATGCTAACAGCATTCACCCCGCTGATTCTACAGTGAAGGCCATTAAGATGGCTCCTAGGCCCAAATCAAAAGGAGAGCTTCAAGCATTTTTGGGTCTCCTAATTTTTTATCATACATTTTATCATACACAGGTGACTGGCATCACAGATTGGCAGATTTTTTTACTCTGCCAGCATTCTACACCCTGCACGGCCACACATAAAAGTCCTGCAGATCTACGTTGGGGGAGGAGTTTGATTACTAAACTGGACAGGTTGCATCCAGACAGAGTGGCAGCAGAAGCCTCTCGACCAAAGCCACCAATGGGGCTGCACATGGGCGATTGGGTTTGGGCCAGGATCTATGGTCAAGGGAATTTATGGGTTCCTGGTCAAATAATCAAGGCATCTGGACCCCTATCTTATGAAGTGGGGTTGGAGGGAGGGCGAGTTGTCAGATGACACATTGATCAACTCAGGAAAACAGTTTCCAGAATGGCCACTAAGCGAGGACTGCATCATAAGCCACTCCCAAGTTCCTCAAACTTGCGGCCAAGCCAGCCCTCACTTGGACCACCAGGGTTTTTCCTTCTCAGCTGAGATGGAATCTGAGGAAGAACCAGGTAGCACGGGAGTGCAACATGGAACCCCTGACGAAGCGAACCAGCCGAACTTCAGCAACTGCTGTGCCTACTCTGCAGAACAGGCTGACTCTGGGGTGGGCCAACCTGGTGAGGCCAGCCAGAGCATTTGAATTCCCCTTGACACAGGAGCACAAAGGGACATGGGTCTACCCAGCCCACTGGGTAAGCTGGTAGACCACAAAGTGATGGGAACTCCAAGACGTTCCTCTAGGCCACACAAGCCTCCTGCATACCTCACAGATTACATTGTAAAATAAAGTGATGTATAGTGTTGTAAAACTTGTTACCACTAACTACAGAAACTTGTGCATTGTGAAACTGCCATTACTGCAATGTAAGCCTGTTCATTAGACATTGTTTAATCTCATTGTAGCCACAGTGAATTTATTATTTATTATTTTTATTATTATCACTACAGTTGTATGTGAGTTGATTAATAAGTCTTGACAGCTGTCAAGACTAATCGCGGTTGTCATAGTCTGATCTAAGAGGGGAGGGGTGTTATATACTGGGCTTGTGGTGATACACCATGTGCGTTGCTGGAGCAGCTAACAGCTTTCCAGTAACCCAGACTAGCTGTCTCCTGTCCTGCAATTGGCTAGCCCCAGGCGGCTAGACTATATATTGTGGCTGGTTGCATCCAAGTTTCAGTACAGTTCTAGCAAGAATAAAGTATGTGTTATCCTGTACTCAGCGTCGTGTCTTCCTTCCTGCACCAAATAGCCCACTACTTAACAAAGAGAATGAAATTTTCTTCACCATAAATTTATAGCCATTTGCTATTTCTCAGGAAGTATTCTGGCTCTGTTTGGTAGGCAAGAGATCTGTTTTCTTTTCATACAGATAAACTAATCTTTCCCTTTGGGGATATATATATATTTTCCAGAGTGTTAGTTTAAAGATGGAATCTTTTTATTTTTCTCTCTTCCATTAATTCTACAGTCTTTGGTGTCTGACTGCAAGTAAACCACCTTGATAAGGGTGTTTTCTTTCTGCTCAGGCAGCCAGATAAAATATTTCTCAACCAAAGATAATATTTCTGCAGTTAACTATGCAATAACATTGCAAAAATGTCTCTGTTTTAGAAGATTTCAGAAAATGCAGAAATTAATGCTGTGTAGGAAAGCAGAAACCAAACTATAACTAAAAGATATTGGAAGATAAGTAAGCACAATTTTGCATTTGATTTTTTCATTTACACTAATAAAGTGCAACAGATATCTGTGGATCATATCAATCACATGAATTCAGGGTTGTTATTATTGAAGTTATTTTTAAATAAACAGACCCTTGAAGTGCCATATCCATAGGTTCAGTAATATACAAATGTCTGTATGAAACTGCTCCTGAAGTAAGTAGCTATCAGTTTGTCAAGACTTCAATCTTTTACCAAAGTTTTTCTGATCAAATTATTTGTTATGTAAATCCTTCAACACAGACTTTTCCATGTATCTTTGGTCGTTATAAGCATTTTTTCTTGGCCCACTCCAGAATATTTGGGCAAGTGTCCAGAATCTGTGATTGTATTTTTCCTCTCCATTTTTTTTAAGATGAATGTGTTAAGTCAATGACATACTGCATTTAAAATATCGAGAGAAAATACTCAAAGATAAAATATTTCCATCTCTTTCAGCTTTGGAATGACAAGATAGGCATGCTAATAATCAAGAAAAAAAATCTTTTTTTAAAAAAAATATATATAAATCATCATTTGGCATATTCATTTAGTAAAGTTGTAAGATTCATTTTTCTCACCATGCACATGTATACATAATCTGAATTAGACTATGTTGTCTCTCTTTGTCATATAATATATGTGGGTATATGCATAATTCTGTATTTTTTTTGTCGTATTTATGTCGTGTATATTGGAGGTGGTGACACTTTGAGAGTTGTATGGAATGAAATTTAATTTTAATGTATGCTAATTAATGTACATTCAAAGTGACAATCAAAGTTATTATTCTATTCTGTTCTGTTCTGTTCTGTTCTGTTCTGTTCTGTTCTGTTCTGTTTCTGTTTCTGTTTTTGTTTCTATTTCTAGTCTAGTCTAGTCTACATTCTATTTCTATTCTATTCTATTCTATTCTATTCTAATTCTATTCTAATTCTCTTTCTAGTCTAGTCTAGTCTAATCTAGTCTAGTCTAGTCTAGTCTACATTCTATTTCTAGTCTAGTCTAGTCTAGTAAGTCTAGTCTAGTCTACATTCTAATTCTATTCTATTCTATTCTATTCTAGTCTAGTCTAGTCTAGTCTAGTCTAGTCTAGTCTAGCCTAGCCTAGCCTAGCCTAGCCTAGTCTAGTCTAGACCTAAATTACTAGTGTATGGAAGTGTCTTTACACCAAGAAATTTAAGTTTGGAATGGGTGAATTATTCAATTCAATCTTGTTTGTTTGTTTTAATCTCTAGTATGTTACCTCATTTTTGTACCAGTTATGAAGGCAGCACTGTTTTAAAACAAAATGAAAATGAAGACAAAGCTTATGATACAGATAAAAACATTAAGATCAAAGGAAACAAATATACAGCAAAATATTTATACTTTGATATGTTATGTGTGCTAGAACTCCTCACGATTTCAAATTATTATTATTCCTTTGTTTGATGGGAGATTGGACCTCCAATGAACACTTTGCATTCTGCCAACATTAAGGTGGATTATGCCTCAAAAGTACAACGTGATTTTAAAAATTTATACATTCTTTGCTTTACTTTAATTTCCACCTTAACAGAGTCTCTGGTTTGTACTTTCCTCTGAATGCCATTCCTTCAGCTGGTTTGTGAAGGAACTTGATTGATGAGTGTTGAGGAACCACATTTGTAAAAATCAATAAGCTAATAAAAAAAATTCTCAAAATGTCCTACCCGATACTCTTCACACTGCTGCCAAGAAAAACAATGTTTAATTAATCTGATTCTTGCCATTGGAGATTAAATGTAAAACATGTTTATTTCTGCTTGAAAGAGATCACCTCATTCAGACCTGAAAGATTTCCTAGAAGATTTATATGCATTAGAAAGATGTGAAATGACATGAAGACATTTCTCCCTTTCCAATATGGATATTTATCACATTCCCCTATCAACTTTATTTTCATTTATTTACTGAAGCTGTTGTTACTCACAATCATTACACAAGAAATAGAAATAGAAATAGAAATAGAAATAGAAATAGAAATAGAAATAGAAATAGAAATAGAAATAGAAATAGAAATAGAAATAGAAATAGAAATAGAAATAGAAATAATAATAATAATAATAATAATAATAATAATAATAATAATAATAATAATAATAATAATAATAATAATAATAATAATAATAATAATAATAATAATAATAATAATAAGAAGAAGAAGAAGAAGAAGAAGAAGAAGAAGAAGAAGAAGAAGAAGAAGAAGAAGAAGAAGAAGAAGAAGAAGAAGATGATGATGATTTTTTTCAAGGCCTTTCAAAACACCAGGTGGATACAGCTACACAGATTTTTTGAGAAACCTCATTCCAAAAAGCAGGGACTGTAGTGTCTTGATACTGATATGCACTGAGCACACCAATTCTGCCAAATTAGTTTGGATGAGCATAACTTTTTAAAATATTATCTTTCCTGTAATATTATGTACATTTTCATTCTCAATATTACATAGTGGGCTTGTTCTCTTGATTGACCTTTTACTTTCTTGCTGAGGCGTGCTGGATATTTACTTTTGCTCCTGTATCAAGTCAGAGACAGAATGAGATTAGTGACTGTGGTCCAATCTTGGTTTAATTGATGAAGGTTTCACTCAATAAAGACATTTCTTTGGAACTTTTTACTAGAATTTGCTTCTTATCTATGACTCTGAGTTCTAGTCTTACTATTGTACTTTTGAAAAAATACCTATTATTAGGTGTGAATGTGGACAGAGGACAAATCAGGATCCCCTAGAAGATTGTTTGTTTGTAATAATTCATTAAGTTTTTAGACTGTCAAGAATGCAGGTAATCAAATAATTATATACCAGTACTGATCTATATTAATAGGTAATCTATCTCATTGCCACTTAATCTTATTGCTTTGATTATGAAGTCTTCGTTCATTCTGTATTAGCAATACTACGTTCTAGCAATAGTGAACTCTAATCCTAATTTAAAACTAACTAGTCACTATTTTGTACTTCTTCTGAGTTAGTGGCCATCAGAATAGCACATAAACACAGCACAGCAAATCTATATGAATTGTAAGTGGTTATATTATGAATTGTTGATTATTAAATTCATACAGTACATATAGTTTTTTTTTTCTTTTTGGCACAGGATGGTTGTCAGCAAATGTGGGCCAGAATCATTGACAAGACAAATAAGAGATTAGTCTTCAGAGATTAGTCTGGGCATTCTTATTAGCTGTGATAAGCAGGAGTTTTTTCTCCACATAGGATGTTGCAAGTGGACTTTCAATGGAGGTGGCCCAGCTTTGAGGCTGACATGTCCATTGCACCTTCCCAGATTTCAAAGCAGACAACATTATTGGTTCAGACTGGAATTGGCTCATCATATTACCTCTTGACTTTAAGTGACATAACAGCTGGGATAATTATATCAGATATTAAGCACTTCAATAAAATCATTGTTTCTTCTCCCCCAAATCCTCATAGTCACACTCATCTTATGGATGTTTTCAGTATCCTGCCAAGTAATCTATTTAAATAGACCAATACTCCCTCCACCCGTACAGTAGGAAAATGAGAAATAATAATTGGATTGGCTTGCAAAGTCCTCTGTAGGCACTGCATTCTTGTAGGATACAGGATCATGTGTAAATATAATATACATATCCCAAAGGTGCTTTTTCAAGAGGCAACTGGTCTTTCTTGTTTTTTTCTTTGAAGACATTTCACCTCTCATCCAAGAAGCTTCTTCAGCTCTGACTGGATGATGGGGAATGGAAGGGTTTATATTCCTTGCAGATACAATGTCATCTATCTCCAGTCTAAAACACAGTCCTTTCAGCAGTTCCAAGAAGGCTCCACACCCATTTGCACCACTTGGGTAACCTTGAGGACACAGATAAACTTCCAGGTGGCCTTAACAACTCGCTAAAATAATACAAATGACCAGCTGTCTGCAAGGAGTATAAATATTTCCATTTCCCACCATCCATCCAGAGCTGAAGAAGCTTCTTGGATGAGAAGCAAAACATCTTCAAGGAAAAAACCAAGAAAGTCCAGTTGCCTCTTGAAAAAGCACCTTTGGGACAACCATGATCTGGATGACTGAGAATCTCCATAGACATATAACATTCATAGCTTCCTTCCCCCCAAAAAAGGCTGTTGTTCTGGGTTAACTCCACTCTCCTAAACTTTACTATGTAGTGACATAAGTAAGTCTTTGATGGTCAGTCCTTAGGTAAAAATCTTAAAGTCTTAAAATTTAAAAATGGCATAAAGCCTTTGCTTCCTCCAAGATTTCTTGTGTTCATTGGAATTAGGTCCTTTATTTTTAATGTTCTTTTTCTGATTGTCAAGTTCCAATTCTGCTCCTGAGCAGTGTTGCTCTCAAGCACTCCAGCTGAGCTCCTAAGCTAAACTCCAGGCAGGAATCACATCAACATATGCTTCTTGTTGTATATTGCTTACACAGTACTACTGTATGTGGTTCTGGCTGCTGACAACCTTCTTCCTTGCCATGGTTCTTAAGTGCCAAGACATTCTGCTTCCTTGTCTGCTTGCAGTGTTTGCCTCTCCTTTTCTCCCACAAACCCACCACACACATGCACAATGAGTTTTTTGGATATGATTGGGTTGAAACTGCCTATGAGTGTTGGCATGTTCTAGAAAAGGCCAGGGTGTGACTCAACTTGCTAAACTGCTGGGATACCCACTGTGGAGGCTTATGTGTGAGGGGTCCTTGGTGGTCCCTGAGCTTGGTTGTTTTCTTGCAGATGTTTCATTACCCAAACTAGACTAGCACTGATGATGCTACCTAGTTTGGGTAATGAAACTTCTGCAAGAAAACACCCAAGGCCAGAGAGCACCAAAGATCCCTTATTTCAACCCTGAACTTCAAATGCTCTCCTTTATTGATTTATGAGTGAGTAAATGTCATCTCTGGGATGCGGTGGCTCAGTGGGTTAGGATGCTGAGCTTGTCAATCAGAAGGTCGGCAGTTTGGCGGGTCGAATCCTGACTGCCGCGTAACAGAGTGAGCATCTTTTACTCGTCCCAGCTTCTGCCAACCTAGCAGTTCGAAAGCACGTAAAAATGCAAGTAGAAAAATAGGGACCACTATGGTGGGAAGGTAACAGCACTCTGTGCGCCTTTGGCGTCTAGTCATGCCGGCCACATGACCACGGAGATGTCCTCAGACAAGCGCTGGCTCTTCGGCTTTGAAACGGAGATGAGCACCGGCCCCTAGAGTCGGAAAAGACTAGCACGCATGTGCGGGGGAACCTTTACCTTTACCTTTAAATGTCATTTCTAAGACTGAGAACTGTTATTCCCAAGGGCCCAAAAAACCAAAACCAAACCCAGTCCTAGCTACACTTGTTTCTTTTTCATGCTGCTGACACATACATGAAGCTTGTCCAGAAGTTACTAGAAACTCCATACTCTTTAAAAAAAACAAAAAAAAAACAAAAAAACTTTTAGGTTTACATTTTTTTCCTTATAATGAATGATGATTCTCCAGCAATAACTACTTGTATGCTTTTTCCACATTTTATGTCGTGAATAGGTGGTAGGTTCACATGCTGAATATAACTCTAAATTCACAATCTATTTTAAGTTTTCAAATCCCACTTCAACGTTTGATCAAAATATTAGCTTCAAGACATTAGCATGGTGGAAATACATTAGTGGCTGTCTTAATCTTCTAAAATGTTTGAAGTGAGCACCACTAATATTAATCCTTGTTAATCTCTGTTGAGGGACAGGAAAAAAAATCACTCATCTGTTAAATCAGAGGGGTGCTGGGTTCTGTTCAAAACAGAATGAGAAAAATACCACTCAAAAAAGGAAGAACAGAAAATAACTGGTTGACTGATCTTACAAAAAAGAAAATGACACTTTAATGGTATTATATATAAAGAAACATTGCATAAATTTAAAATGAAATCACTTTGTCAAACCTACAAAGGGGCATGACAATTTGGCTTTCCAGTATTATCTTGCTTTGAATGGAAAAAAAAAAGAATTTATAATTACAGTACCATGGTGTATTTATGATGGGCCGATTTAACTGGTGAATTGCATCTTTCCTTGTAACTGGGATTAGTAGTTTTCTTTCTATTTTACAAAATGATAAATGATTCAAAAGCTAACTTAGCAGTTCAATGGAATATGCAGTAAATGAAGAGATTAATGATTAATTAACTGAAATCTTAATGAAAGCATACCACTTTCTGCCTTCTGAATTGCAGTACCTCATTTTGCAGGTTAATGTTTCTTCAGAACTTGAAATTAAGTTTCTCTAATATCTTATGCCCAGAAAAAGAAAAAAAAAACATTTTATTTTGTTCAATGGAACTTATTCCAGTAAATGTATTCAGAATTACATCTATAAAATATTATTGTCAAGGTAATTGCAAAATGCATCTTTTATAGAGTCCTTCTACTGTAATTTAATTTCCTTCTCTTTTTATATGTAGAATTGCTAATATGTTTATTTATTTTATTTATTTATTTTTGGGACTTATATGCCGCCCTATGTCCCGAAGGACTCAGGGCGGCTAACAACAATAAAAATCAACAATACAAAAATTAAAAAAGAATTAAATAACAGCCCCAAAATAAATTAACTACACAGTTAAAAAATTAAAAATTAAAACATATTTAAAAACCCATCATCAATCCAGGTCAGCCTGATGGAAGAAAAAAGTTTTGAGGTCGCGGTGAAAGGACCGGAGGTCTGGGGCCATCCGAAGCTCAAGGGGGAGTTGGTTCCAAAGGGCTGGTTCTCCCACAGAGAAGGCCCTCCCCCTGGGGGTCGCCAGCCGACATTGTCTGGCCGATGGCACCCTGAGGAGGCCCTCTCTGTGTGAGCGCACTGGGCGATGGGAAGTCATCCCCGGTAGCAGACGGTCCTGCAAATATCCCGGGCCTAAGCCATGTAAGGCTTTAAAGGTAAGTACCAGCACCTTAAATCTCGCCTGGAAGACAACTGGTAGCCAATGCAGCTCACGCAGGAGGGGTGTAATATGGGAGTATCGGGATGCTCCCATCACTACCCGCACGGCCTCATTCTGCACCAGCTGAAGCCTCCGGGTGGTCTTCAAGGGCAGCCCCATGTAGAGAGCATTGCAGTTTGAAGATGGTTCATCATTTCTCACACAGTCTAAGTAAAAAGGAATGGCAACTATCTGACTTGAATGGGAACTATCTTGAATGGCAACTATCTGACTTGAAATTAAGCGTCCTTCTCACAGCTTATTTAAAAACCAATTTACAAACTGAATGGTATAACTTTTTCACTGCATAAAATACAGCTACCTATCCCATCAGTAAAGTCATAGATGGAAGGCTATGTTCCCTGTTATCTTGCTAAAGTGACCATATCAGTTTCCAGGGTTTGATTATCCTTGAGACAATTCTTAGTTTAAAGTCACTCAGTTTAGCAGGAAACAAATGCACTCTATGCCTTCCTAATTTCTCCAGTGTTTCTGTCTACCTACCTCATATATTAGTGTTACAAAAAAGGAAAACAATGTTCAACAGAGTTCTTTCAAATAATTTAAATCTCGGATAATCTCAGATAAATAAATTTCAGATGATTTAAATCTCAGGTAATTATTCCCCTAAATTACAGTTATAAAATTGCAAAGCAATTGGAGCAGTGGGCTAATGCCTCCTTAAGTAACACCAGCTGCCTGCAATTAGTGCAGGTTCGAGTCCCACCAGGCTCAAGGTTGACTCAGCCTTCCATCCTTCCAAGGTAGGTAAAATGAGGACCCAGATTGTTGGGGGCAATAAGCTGACTTTGTAATAATGCCGCTTCGGGGGGGGGGGTGAAAGCCCTAATAAGCAGGCATATACATAGAATGAAGGCTACTGCTAAGCACATTGATTTGTGCTTTAGATTGTAAGCTGCCCTGAGTTTTCGGAGAAGGGTTTAAAAAAAATCTTCATGTGTGTGTGGGGGGGGGAGGGGAGTGTGGAAGAAGAAAGAAAGAGAGTGGGAGAAAGAGAGGGAAAGAAAGAGCTATCACCATCACCATCATATTGATCAAGTTACACTCTGAAAAGATAGAGATCACTGTTCTTACAAAGCTCTTGATTGTTTAAGGCAGCTCATCTGACACAAGCTGAGATACTGTAGTGGCTGAATAGAACTTACCAGCCTATTTCAGGTATTCCATTCACATCTTCTAATCCCCCAAACAATTAAAACCACAGGGGGAGAAGTTGGCGATGAGCAATAACTATGTCTCATTTTGTTATCACCACCCTTCACGGAATTGAAGAGCAAATGTTCAGCAGAGAATCTGCTATGGACTTTTGATATTATTTATAATCCTAAAATATCAGAGTAATACATCCTACAGAAGCATCATAAGGCAAGCAAACATTCATGTTTCAAACTCATGCATGATGAAGAACACGGAAGCGGAGGAATTTACTTAGTGTGCCTATCTCTAGTTTCTCCCCTATAACCACTTGGTGATTTAGAAACCATGAAGCAGTCTAAGAAAAGGAATGAAAGTGACCACACACCATTTTGCCTGATCTCTCAGAAACAAAATCTAAACCCATCTGATTTTTTTTTTATTTTGATGGACTCTACTGAGTAGGGCAAGAAAGTCAACTTGGTGTAGTGTTTAGGACAGGCTAGAAACCTGAAGTCCATACATTTTAGTCCCATTTTAGGCTGAATGCTAGCTGGGTGACCTTGCACGGGTCACATTTTTTTTCAGCCATAGGGAGGAGGCAATGTCGAACTACATCTTAAACACCTTGTCAAGAAAACTGCAGGAACTCGCACAAGCAATCTTCTCACTTGAAGAGAAGAAAAGAAAACCCAAATAGAGAACTAAAAAGCACTGTGCCCCTCAGTGAAACATTAAATATATAGAGATGTATGTCAACATTTACAGATCAAGAAAGTAAGTGTAGGAATGACAGCATCTGAGAAAATGCCGAATTTACGGAGGGAAATTTCAGGTAGTAGATTTAGAAGAATCACAGTAAGTAGGTTTATTGGCTCCAATATCCCTATTGTCCAATTTGTCTGCTAGATAACGATTCTAAGTTTTATACCAGACATCTTCTGTGTTCTGTACCAGCCTGCTACCGGCCTTGCAGAAAAGGCAGGGACAACCCCTTTATAAACGGCAAGAGGCTGGAATTAAGCCTGCCAAATTTATTAACATAAAACAAAGCAAAACAAGACACCAACCATGAAACAGGAGCTATGAAACAGGAACTAATCAAGCGGTTGCCTTCAGCAAACCAGCCCTCCCACGCATTCCCTTTTTATACAGTTCAGGGCGTGGCTTCTCTCTGCCTCCTTCCGAGGTGCCCCATTGCCTTCCTCTGTTTACTCCTGATTGACTGCCTCCTGCGTCGGGCGTCCTTGAACAGGGCCAGCTGTGGGTCATCTTCATCCACGCTGTCAGGCTCACACAGCTGGGTCTCCGTCGTGACCAGGTGGGAGGGGCCTGGCTGAGGACTCTCATCAGCAAGATCTTCAACCCCCTCAGCAAGCTCTTCAACACCCCCCTCCTCCTCTGAGTCGTCCGACCCAACTGCAGAACCCACAGGCTGACCCTGAATCACAACATTCTGAATAGATTAGAAGATTGGAAAGAGGAAACACAATTCTTTCACCCTGAAAAGGCAGAGTTCTGAAAAGTACATACCATGGTAGATTTATATAGATACAAAAGAAGGTGTTGCTTTTATTGATCTTTACCTGTGTTTTTCATTCAATTGACAGGTCTTTTTTATTAGTTTATAATATAAAATACAAAAATACAAAAGCAAATAATAGGAAAAATAGGAGAGGGAAAGGGAAGGGGAAAGTGTAGAAAAGAAGGAAAAAAGACAGAAAGATGTTGATTTTCAACTCCCTTTGGTGGGGTAGAACAAGATAGTAATATCAAACCTTAACTTTTTTACTTTTACATGATAGTATAAACTAGCCATTTCTATAATAACAAATCTATCTAATTGGTAAATCCCCAAATCAAAGTTTCTTCTGTGCTCGCTACACGCTACTCTGTGTGCAGCTTGACTTGCAACTAAACCCACCTATTCTCCAAATAAAAGAGACTACATGCCTAGATCTGGATGCTTTATTAAAGGAACAGGATGGGTGAAAGTGGGAAAAATAGAAATACATACAATAAGAACCCAATACAAAATAAGCAGTGTTGAGGTGCTGGTGAGCACAACAGTTAACACATACTGACAAATCTAGATCTTACCAGTGATGCTGTGTCTATGGGATATGGATTTTTGTCCTCAGTTAACCATGTGCCACAGATTAGGCTGGATTTTTCCTGATGCTTCTGTTTCCTTCTGAATGCTAAAAGAAATGGAGTCTGGCCTCCCAGGATTCACTTGCTTTGGGAGTGAGGGTTCATGGATAGATGACTCTTGAAGGGCTGGTTCAGCTTCCAAATAATGCATATTGGTATCTGGCCTTGGCCATTAGATGGGGCTAGAGAGCAGCAATAGTATATACGCAAATTATATCTGAGAGCATGATTGTTTCTTTCTTTTTTTCCCCACCTCAAGCACAAAGTCCAGAAGTTGTTTCCAAGTAGAAACAAAAGTAATTGTGGTTTTTTTCCCCCCACACCTTTTATCCAAGTAGTCATTTTAGCCTTCTCTGCTAACTCCATCAAATTTTGCAGGTCTTCAATTGACAGGTCTTAAGTATGAGAAAAATTAGCTAGGACAGACAGTGATAGACAAACTTCTCAAACTAATAATTGCACTACATACTGACAATATAGCCAGAATGAGAATGGGACCACAAGGATCCTGTTTTACTAGAGAGATGAGTCAGACAGGCCAATTTACAAATCTCTTTCTTAATTTTTATATTAATAATATTGTAATGCCTCTCACTAAAGGGGCAGAAAATTTTATTTTATTTGTTTTTTCACATTTGTGTACTGCCCATCTGCCTCAAAAAAAGGACAGAGCTGCACACCATAAAATCTTAAAGCATAGATCAGTATACATAAAAGTTAAAATTTTGAAGAGGAGGCAAGAGATTATAATTAGTTAAAAGATAGGGGGGGCTTTCAGCTCCCCTGGCTCCCCACACAAGGCCACAGAACCATGTCTTAATTCCTTTTCTAAAGACCAAGAGATTGGGGCCTGCCTCAATTCCAGGGAAAGAATAGTCCATAGGTTGGAGGCAACGGTAGAGAAATCTCGCTTCCTAGATTCCCCCAGTCAGAATTCTTTAATTGATGGAATCTAAAGCCTACCTTGGACTGCAAGGTGATCAAACCGGTCAGTCCTAGAGGAGATCAACCCTGACTGCTCTTTAGAAGGCCAGATCCTGAAGCTAAAACTCAAATACTTTGGCCACCTAATGAGAAGGAAGGACTCACTGGAGAAGAGCCTAATGCTGGGAAAGGTTGAGGGCAAGATAAGAAGGGGACGACAGAGAATGAGGTGGCTGGATGGAGTCACTGAAGCAGTAGGTGTGAGCTTAAATGGACTCCAGAAGATGGTAGAGGAAAGGAAGGCCTGGAGGAACGTTGTCCATGGGGTCGCGATGGGTCAGACACAACTTCGCAGCTAACAACAACAAAGCCTACCTTCCCTACCTGACTGGGTGGGATGAGCTGATGTAGTTTTAATGCTAATGTATGCCAATGACATTAAGATTATTGGCAAGACTAGCTGATTATTGTGACAGGCAAACATTGAGGATAAATTATAATAAAATAAAGGTGGTTGTGGTCTTTGGCAGAAGTAATACTATGCATAAATGGAAAATTAATTACCCAACAAAATTTTAGTGACTATTGGAATAAGACCTAGAACTAAGGAGAAACTTCCTGACAGTTAGAACAAGTAACCATTGGAACAACCTGCCTCCAGAAGCTGTGAATGCTCCAACACTGGAAGTTTTTAAAGAAGAGACTGGACAGCCATTTGTCCAAAATGGTATAGGGTTTCCTGCCTGAGCAGGGGGTTGGACTAGATGACCTCCAAGGTCCCTTCCAACTTTATTATTATGATTAATTCAATAAAAAAAATCAAATTAAGATAGAGAGTAAGAGAAAAGCTCATAAGATAAAACATTACACCTTCCTGAGTGACAAATTTAATCAGAAAATAGAATTTAAGTGGGATAATTTGGAAGGCAAATTATTTAAATAATTTAAAGCATTGAAGATTTCAACTTAATTCAGTTTCAAAAAGAAAGAGAATTTTTGGAAAGCCATAAGGTTGAACTGGAGAACGTAGAAGGAATGCAAATGGAAGGAGCTACACAAGAAGATGAGCAAGATGCCATCTCATAAGACACCACAAGTACAGACTTTTCAAAATGTATAGAATGAATATGGGATTTAAATGCCTAACATGGGACATACAAGCACAAACAAAACAATGTAGATATTTCACCATTTGAAGAAATTAAAGTTGGATGTTTTTTTTTTACTAGAAACACATGTAAGAAAGATAAATAATTTATAAATACTTGCAAAAAAGATTTACATCAGCTGCTTTAAGTAAAGAAAAAAATGGAATTGTTTTGTACATAAATCCACCATTGTAATGAAAAATGATACTATCTATGGATCAGATATGTGAGAGGGGAGATTGCCTTTAATAAAAAATAAGAGCCTCTTAATGGAAATTTATCCTCCAAGTGAAAATAAATTGCACTTGTCTTTGGACATATCAGAAAGTTATTGAAAATTGGTGCCTAACAGGAGACTGCAATGGAGCAGTCTGCCTACAACAAAACAGAACTTCAGTAAAAGGGATTAACATGATGAAAAACAAGTCACCAAAAATATTTTTTTCAGAATGATGAGTATAGCTATGTATTGATGTGAATTACTTGCAAACTGTTGAAAAATAGTTAAATGCTATGTCTGTTTAAACTCCAGACTGTGTGTCTCCAGAACTGTTAGTTTGTGTTTTAGGCAGAAATTATTGCTTTAATTCTATTGGCCACCGCCTAGTAGTGGTCTGTATAAATAGTGGTTAAGCAGCAGTTAGTGCCGCTTCTGTGTTAACTTAATAAACGTGTTGTTGCTTTTCACCACCGTCTCATCAATGCCTCACCAATCCCAATACTTAACAAATATATTCTCCACATATCAGTTGAACCAATTGAAAGGTAATTCTAAAGAACATACTTATTTTTCAGAAAGACACAGCTCTTTCTCCAGAACAGACATGTATTGAATTTCCAAAAGTTTTGCCACTCATGTTAAGAAAGTTGAAATATTGCCAAAGACTTTCTCTGTCCATAATCCAACAATTTTAATACATATGCAAGAAAAAAGCTGAAACAGGCAGATGAGTTGAAATGAAATATTATCTCAATGTGAATTAATAGGGAAAGAATGTAAAAACAATCTTGCAGAAATTTTGAGAATAATCTCAATAAGGTTACAGACAGTGCTTTTTTTGTAAAAGAAAAAGGTGCCGGAACTCACACATGTCATACAACCCACCTTGCCTACCCTACAAGGTTCCATCCAAAAAAGGTGCCGGAACTCCGTTCTGAGCGTTGTATGAGAAAAAAAGCCCTGGTTACAGATATGAAATAGTATGGAATGCCAGCTATGCACTCATGTGAGGACGATTTATTCAGCAGAACAATAAATTGAACAAGAAGAGAAAATATGCAAAAGATTCTAAATGATACAGACATGTATTGAATTTCCAAAAGTTTTGCCACTCATGTTAAGAAAGTTGAAATATTGCCAAAGACTTTCTCTGTCCATAATCCAACAATTTTAATACATATGCAAGAAAAAAGCTGAAACAGGCAGATGAGTTGAAATGAAATATTATCTCAATATGAATTAATAGGGAAAGAATGTAAAAACAATCTTGCAGAAATTTTGAGAATAATCTCAATAAGGTTACAGACAGTGCTTTTTTTGTAAAAGAAAAAGGTGCCGGAACTCACACATGTCATACAACCTGCCTTGCCTACCCTACAAGGTTCCATCCAAAAAAGGTGCCAGAACTCCGTTCTGAGCGTTCTATGAGAAAAAAAGCCCTGGTTACAGATATTAAATAGTATGGAATGCCAGCTATGCACTCATGTGAGGACGATTTATTCAGCAGAACAATAAATTGAACAAGAAGAGAAAATATGCAAAATATTCTAAATGATACAAAGATAAAAGAGGAGGAACTAATGAGATCTCTGGGGAGGAAAAATATCTCACAGCAAATTAAACTTCTACAGCATAACTTTTTATGCTAATGGTGAGAGCAACGGAAACAAAATTGAATTTGTTAAACAAAGGAACTTTATGTCAGCAAATAAACCAGGGAAATGGCTTGCTTACAGACTGATAAAAAAAGAAGAAAAAGAAAATGGTATTAAAATTACAAAATGAGGAAATTATGGCGACCTGTGAGGGCAGCTGAATATTTAAAGAAACAAAACCTACCAAAGTTAACAGATACCCAAAGATGAATGACGAATGGATCATTAACAACAAGAGAAATTTGTGATGCTATAAAAAGCAGTAAATAGTAGTGAATAAAGGTAAAGCCCCTGTATGAGGAGGCTTTAATAAATTCTTACTATAAATATTTTGAAGATGAACTTTTGTTACCTTTGCAACAAAAAGATGTATTCCATTTTAGATAACAGAAATATGCTGGACAAGAGATATATAGATTCCTAAAGAAGGACAGGTTTTACTTTGCCAATATATGTGTGTATGTATGTATATGTATAAAAGGTAAAGGTAAAGGTTCCCCCACACATGCGTGCTAGTCATTTCCGACTCTAGGCGCCGGTGCTCATTTCCGTTTCAAAGCCGAAGAGCCAGCGTTTGTCTGAGGACGTCTTTGTGGTCATGTGGCTGGCATGATTAGACGCCAAAGGCGCATGGAACACTGTTACCTTCCCACCATAGTGGTCCCTATTTTTCTACTTGCATTTTTACGTGCTTTTGAACTGCTAGGTTGGCAGAAGCTGGGATGAGTAACAGGCGCTCACTCTGTTATGCGGCACTCGGGATTCGACCCGCCAGACTGCTGACCTTCTGATCGACAAGCTCAGCATCCTAACCCAATGAGCCACCGCGTCCCTTGTATATGTATGTGTATGTGTGTGTGTGTGTGTGTCAGTGTGTGTGTGTATATGCCAATATTATTACTGAATAACGATTATAAGGTATCCACAATGATTCAAACTGAAAGGTTGGGAAATATTTCACAAGATTTTATCTACAAAGATAATTAATAGGTAGTATTTGAGATGTTCTTAATGAACATCTAGATAGCATTAGAGATGTTCTTAGTGGAGTACTTAGAACAACACAATTAAAAATAGCTCGTTTAAATAATTCTTGATACAGAGAAAGCTTTTGACAGTTTAAACTGGATTTCTCTGATTAAAATTTTGAAAGATATGGATTTTGGGGAAAAAATACATGGATGAAATCAATATATTTTTCACAAAAAGCACAAAAAATGTGAATGGAAAATTGATCAAGACTTGTGAAATATAGAAAGGAACAAGACAGAAATACCCACTTTCAGGTCTATGAAAATTTGCTGTGGCCATCTTTCCTTGGCCAACTCTCCAAAAGCCAACTTGTTGCAGGACGAGTTATGTTAATATATATAAAAAATGGTGGAATAGAATTATTAAAGGAAGGATACAAAAGGAGGGACAGAATGAAATGTGAATGACCAAAAATAATGTTTTTTTTTAAATTTATTTTAAATGATTAAATTGAATTGTTAAATTGTCCCAGGGTGAGTTGTCCCAGGGTGAGTTTGCCATGGTGAGTTGGCCATGGTGAGTTGTTCCAGGGTGAGTTGGCCATAGTGAGTTGGCCATGGTGAGTTGTCCGATTCCAGCCACTGTCACCTCTAGCTCTTGCAATTTTGAACCGACATATAAGATTAGAAAATTGCTGAACTAGAAGTTTAAAATAAGTTTATAAACTCAGATCATTCACTGATGAGTTGGTTTTAATTTCAGAGAATCGTCTAGGTCATTTGAAGATATTGGAACAAGTCAGATATTAGACTGACAGCAGATCTTTTATAAAGCAATGTTACTGTTACTGTTACAGAGAAGACTGTATAATATGAAATATAAAAATATACAAAATAAGTGCTCTTTCCTCATACTCTTTTTTATTTCAGCTGAAATCTTCTATCTTTACTATTACTACTGATATTTATATTATATTATTCCTGCTTATCTTTTCACAAAGAGAAGACACTCAAAATGCTGGAAAACCATGCTGGTGTTTTTCCCTCCCTTCCTTCCTTCCTTCCTTCCTTCCTTCCTTCCTTCCTTCCTTCCTTCCTTCCTTCCTTCCTTCCTTCCTTCCTCCCTCCCTCCCTCCCTTCCTTCCTCCCTCCCTTCCTTCCTGTTGTTGGTAGTGTGACAATGTGCCACATCTTTGTTGTTTAGCTATTGCACTCATATGCTTTCCTATGCCTATGCTATGGCATCATATTATATTGAGGCTGTCTCTTTTAATCTGATTGGTTCCCTTTTCTTATTGGCATACTGTTTCAGGAGTATGATATTTGGCATAGATATTCATCAAATTTTGTTGACATTCCATACAGTTCTTGAAATCACTTTCTGTTCCTTTTTGTTGACCTTGTGTCTGTTTTTTTTCCTTTTGCCACTTTCTGCTTATAGATTTTCCTAACCTCATTGTAGCTGTCTCTAAAATGTCCACTCCTAACATTGTTATACACTAACATGGCTTCATAAATGCAGGTCTTTTCCTATAACTACAATTATATAAGTCATGTTCACATACAGTATGTGAGAGTGTAGTCTGTAATTAAAGCACCAGGTTGAAAAACCAAGAGACTATGTTTTTTTTAGTTCTGTCTTGGGCTCAAAAGCTGGCAGGTTCCAAAGTGCTTTTCCACAAATCAGCTGGTCTTTCTGTTTTGTTTTGTTTTGTTTTGTTTCCCTTGAAAACATGACTGCTTTTCTTTCAAGAAGCTTCTTCAGTTCTAGCTGGGGAATGGAAGGATTTATATTCTTTTCAGTCATCTGGTCATTAGCACTCTGAAGGTTGTTGAGGCCACTTGGGGGTTTGAACTGTATCCTCAGAGACACCCGAATCAGTGTACAAATTACTACAAATATAGATGGCCTCTTTAAGCCCTCTTTCAAACCACTGAAATCTCTGTCCAGAATGTGAACTTCACAACTGTCTTCCATTTTTCCCTCTGATTCAGGTGACTCTGACGATACAGATAAACCCTCAAATGGCCTCAACTACTTTCAGAGAATTAACAACCAGATGAGTGAAAAGAATATAACTCCTTCCGCTCACCACCAATCAGTTATTTTATTTATTTATTTATTTTATTGGATTTATATACCGCCCTTCTCCCGAAGGACTCGGGGTAGTGTACAGGGCAGTTAAAACACAATATACAAGGTTAAAAATAAATTAAACTAAATTAGCCCCAACAAGTAAATCACATTCTAAAAAATTAAAATCCCAGTCCCTCAGTCCAGGCCGGCAAGCTCAAATAACCAGGTTTTCAGGTCGCGGCAAAAAGAGCGAAGGTCGGGAGCCATCCAGAGCTCAGCAGGGAGCTGATTCCAGAGGGCAGGCATGCCCACAGAGAATGCTCTCCCCCTGGGGGCCACCAGTCGGCATTCCTTGGCCGAGGGCACCCTGAGGAGGCCCTCTCTGTGGGAGTGCACAGGACGATGGGAAGTTGACGCCGGCAGACGGTGCTCCCATACATAATTCGGACCCATGCCATTTAGGGCTTTTAGAGCCCACTCAGCAGCTACAATGTAGCCAGGGTGCCAAGCAGGATGTGTCCATCACATGTCAAAATATAATATACAATGAGACAGCTGTAACATTCACACAAAAGGGATAAACTTGAAAATCTCAGCATAGGTAGCGTCTTTCAGAGGAGACATTCACAGAGGTTTCTTAACATGCACAGGGAAAAATCAAGCATGCAGCAGAAAATCCTCTGGCATTATTTGCCTTCGCATGAACATCAGCAAAGTACCTGAAAAATATTTCCATGCAGGCTTGTCATTCCCATATTTGTGTCAACTCATGGATTCTGCAGCTGAGTGGCCAGTATTTGGGTGATCTGACTCCAGAAAGTCTATGGAGATTCTCAATCATCCAGGTCATGGTTGTCCTAAAGGTGCTTCGGAACTGAAGATGCTTCTTGGGTGAGAAATGAAAAATCTTCAACAAAAACCAAAGACAATACAGTTGCCTCCTGAAAAAGTACCGTTGGGATCCCTCTAGAAAGCCTAACAGCCATGCTGGAGCTACTACATGTTATGGCTGGTGTCCAGCCTAAGAAATATCTTCATTTGGACCTTAGGAGAAAGATCTGTTTGAATTTCTCTACAGCTACAGATTTCTTTCTCACTACTCTTAATCTTATGTTACACTACGAACTGTGCAGTCACAGCTACTTTTCAGTAGAAATAAAGCAGACTATTTCACAGAAGTAAAGCAGACAGTTGGCTGGAAGATTTTATTCAAGGTTCCATCAAAGTAATGCCTTTCATTTGAAGCTCTGCACATCCCTATTATGCATTCATAAATTACATCCAATTCCCTAAACTCATAGGAGCAAACAAAGCCATTTGAACCATCAGCGCTTCCTGATCTATTTACATGAATGATTAGAGAGAACGAACAGTGAAGAAGAGGACTCATTTAAGCTAAGTAATCAGTCAAACCTATTTATATGCTGACACTACTAAAGGCAGAAAAGGCAATTTTGGAACAAGAGTTGCTTTTTGATTAGGCAAATTAGCCCCCTAGAGTCCTAGATAGGGGCGGAACACATATTTTGCAAGTAAATGCTAAAGCAGTTTTCAGTGTTGCTAAAAATATTCATGAAGATTATACTTTTTTGGCACAGATCTCCTTTGCAATTACATGGCACAGAGATTGTAAAAAGAAAACAGAGGTGTCAATAAAAAGCTTTCACTATCATTTCAAATCAGTATTTTAAGATTTATAAAGCTGGATGCTCTGCACAGAGCAAACAAACAAGATGCACACCTATTTTCACCAAATGCACACCTATTTTACAACTGAAATCTTCTGCATCATTATTGCAGCAAGAGAGGTTTAATGAAATTCGTCACAGCCTTTAATGAGAATAGAATGAAGTCACGCATAGTCAATCATGTAACCCTTTAATAATAGTTAATTTGGCAGTGCTCAAAAGCAAAACGTTTCTTGCTGAGATGTCTTGCTAGTTGTGTTTATTATTCACACTGTAGTTCCAAGAGCATAAAAATATTTAAAAGGTGCTGACATTTATTTGAAGTGTTAGATTTCTTTTCTGCAGTATTACCGAAGTAGACTCACAAAGGTTCGTGAATACAGGTAGTCCTTGACTTAGGGTCACAATGGAGCCCAAAATTTATGTTGTTAAGTGAGACATTGGTTAAGTGAATTTTGCCCCAGTTGATCACCTTTCTCGCCCCAGCTGTAAAGTGAATTGCTGCAGTTGTTTAGTTAGCGACACAGTTATTAAGTGAACCTGACTTCCCCATTGACTTTGCTTGTCAGAAGGCTGCAAAAAGTGATCACGTGACACACACAGACACACACACACACCAGGACTTTGCAACCATCATAAATATGAACCAAAGTTGCCAAGTGTCTGAATTTTGATCACATGACCTTGGGGATGCTACAAGGATTGTAGGTGTGAAAAATGGTCATAAGTCCCTTTTTTTCAATGCCGTTGTAACGATCACTCAATGAACCGTTGTAAATCAAGAACTACCTATACGGTTATGGTCAAGGCTGAATGGCCACAGTGATTGTGCTAAACCTGACAAAAGAGGTCAGCTGTATTAAAGGTGGGTCAGGCAAAAATCTTCCTCATTGTGTGATTTGCTATATTGCTTGATTTTTAGGGATGGCTTAGTAAGTCTCAAAGGGCTTTTGCCTTGATGACTGCCAAGTGAGATTTTCTGAAATAATATTCTCAGAATAGGATGGAAGGAATTGAATTGGTTGTGGATGCATTTTCACTTGTGTAATTAATAAAGGTCAGACCATGTCATTTTTCCCCCTATTCTGGTAGGACCTTTGTCTAGCTCAGGAGTAGGCAACCTCGGCTCTTTTATGACTCTTGGAATTCAACTCCCAGAATTCCTGAGTCAGCTGACTCAGGAATTCTGGGAGTTGAAGTCCAAGAGTCATAAAAGAGCTGAGGTTGCCTACTCCCTGATTTATGAATGCTATAACACAAATGCACCAGTAATTATCGCTTAAATCTCTTGGGTTTATTTTTTTTTAGGAATTCTGAGCCAGATAGTTCATTGAGGGTTTTTTTTAATTCCACAAAATTATTACAATAGGATTTTTCACTTTGCTGAATTATGAGGCAGCCAGTGAGGTAATTTAGAAGTTTATTTTCATTTGAGGGTGTGAAAGGTATATGGGGTTATGTCTATGGAGATTCTCAGTCATCGAGGTCATGGTTGTTCAAAAGGCAACTGGATTTTCTTTGTTTTTCCTTGAAAACATTTCTTCAAGGGGGTGGAGTATGACACCACTTTCTCCTGCTTACAAAACAGTCCTTTCAGCAGTTCCAAGAAGGTTTCACACCCATCTGCACTCTAATTCAGGTGACCCTGAGGGTACAGATAAACCTCCAAGTGGCTCCAACATCTCTCAGAGATAATGCTAATGACCAGATGACTGCAAGGATTATAAATCCTTCTACTCTCCACCATAGAAGCTTCTTGGATGAGAAGTGAAATGTCTTCAAGGAAAAAAACAAAGAAAGTCCAGTTGCTTTTTGAAAAAGCACCTTTGGGACAACCATGGATGACTGAGAATCTCCATAGACATAATCCCATATACCTTTCACACTTCCAAATGGAAATCAACTTCTAAATTACCTCATTGGCTGCCTCATAATTCAGCAAAGTGAAAATTTCCATTGTACTAATTTTGTGGAATGCATGAGCCTAAGGCACAGATAGAATCCTAGTTAACTATAGTGATTCCATTTCCTCTGTAGATAAGAATGTTGATTACTTACAGACACGGTAGAAGATTAAGATTTATTTGTTTATTTATATTCCACCTTTATTATATTTACAAATAGCTCACATATCAAGTACACCTTTCTTCTCCTATTTTCCCTACAACAACAGCCTTGTGAGGTAAATTGGGCTGAGAGAAAGTGACTGGCCCAAGGTCACCCAGCTGGCTTTCATGGTTAAGTGGGGACTTGAACTCATTCTTTTCTGCTTTCTAGCTTGGTGCCTTAACCACTAGAGAAAACTGTCTATCCTTACTGATGGCAGGGCATGGCTGACACTAGAACCAAGCAGTAGCCACTAGTGGAATTCCTCAAAAACTAAGTGTTAGCAGCTGCAGCCATCAATAGAAAAGTTCTTGGTTTCTCAGTAGCACAGGAAAAAAAATGAAATTGATTACTTGCTTCTAATACTTAATGTACTTTTTTCTATATGTCCTTGCATGTAAACCATTTATATAAGCTTTATTGACCATGTGCTTGAGGTTTTTCCCAAAGAATCTTGTAAAACATATTATTTGTATATTTTCACCAGGCTCTGGAGATTCCTAATACTATAAAGGTATTTGAAATGACACAAATTGTGTCCAGGCTGAGTAGAGAAATAGATGTAAATCTTATCACTTTGATGACAAGATGTGAGAAGAGTGTTGTGGGAAGTTGGAGACACTCTAACTTATTCCCCAAATATTGGAGTGTTATGTAGGCTACACTTTATCCTCTTTTCTATAGGATTTCTCTTTCTTTGCCAAGTGACAGGTTCAGAGATCTGCCCTGGAGATAACTTACTCAAGAATGTGGCAATTGAGATGACAGTAGTAAGACTAAAAGGGCATTTCCAGCTCAATTGAAGCAAAACTTTATATGGAGTGTGAAATGCAGCATAATGAGACAAGGTACTGAACTTAAGCAGTAGATTTTGTTGTCCTGGCATGATTCTCAAGTGAATATATACTTCCCTCTAAGATACTAAGCAGCGGCATTTTATTTTAAACTTTTCTTTACTGATGTTGGAGCAGGGAGTCAATTTGAATGAAAAAGGATAAAATACCCAGACACAAACTAAGCAACGTGGTATATGCAGTACAATGTTATGAGACATGTGCAGATCTGTACATTGGGGAAACCAAACAGTCACTTCATAAGCGCATGGAACAACATAGGAGAACGAACCCATCAGGACAAGACTCAGCATTTAAAAGAAAAAGGCCACTCTTTCGAAGACAGCAAAGTCCACATTTTGGACAGAGAGGACAGAGAGGTTTGAAAGGGAGGTCAAAGAGGCCATCTATGTCAAAACTGAACAGCCCTCTCTCAATAGAGGGGGAGGGATATGATATCACCTATCTCCAGTCTACAACACAGTCCTTTCAGCAGTTCCAAGAAGGCTCCACACCCATTTGCACCACTCAGGTGACCTTGAGGACACAGATAAACCTCCAAGTAGCCTCAATGACTCTCTAACAGAATGCAAGTGACCAGCTGTCTGCAAGGAGTATAAATCCTTCCATTCCCCACCATCCAGTCAGAGATGAAGAAGCTTCTTGGATGAGAAGCAAAATGTCTTCAAAGAAAAACTAGGAAGTCCAATTGCCTCTTGAAAAAGCACCTTTCATATAATCCTTTTGGTGTGTCTTTTTTTCCCTCCACCATTCTCCACCATGTTCAAGGGCACAAATTAATCTACATACAGTCACCAGAAATCATAACACTACCGAGAATTCATTTTAAACTTTCTATTATTCAAGTTTAGCCATGGGAAAATGAAAGTAATTACTCATGTAACACATTGCAGCTTTTGAAAATGGAGTGAGACATCTTAAGATGCTTTCACTGGTGCTTACTTGGTCTAACCCTCTTACACAATGACCTTGTTCTTACAGCCTGAAATTTAAATCAGAAACAGAAATTGCTATCTTCCCCAGCAGCAATATTGCTATCTCTTTGGGTATCCCTTGCTCTCAAGCCCACCCCTGACACTTCTGAATATTTCTTAAACCACAAATAGTGCTACTTCAATGGGCACATTTGACTTTTGTCTGACAGTCTGACTGCTAATTTTCCACATGGCTGAATAGGAAAAGGTATGGTTATCTTTAGCCTCTGGAGAAGAAATTGTGCAAGGGCTTGTCTAACAAAAGCTATCTCTTCCTGTTTTTTAACACATTACTCTCTACACAGGAATGCTATTCTAACACAAAAATAAGGTAGATCTGGATAGTACTGGAACTAAAGTGTGTGCATGGATATTCTCCATTAACACAATACAAGTAATAAGTTAGACCCTGAGATTCCAGTGTGAAAGTTACTAACTGTATTTAAAATAATTGGATATTAGAGATCTTCTCTTCGCTATATTCCACATATGGATTTCAGCAAGTTAAGGACAATTTGTTACAATGGTTATCCACCTCTAACTTATTGATCTCCCCAAACTCTTTTTTTCCCCTCTAGAGTCATCTCATTTCTATTTTCTTTATATTGTGGGGAGGAGTGGTTTACATTTCAAATAGAAATTCAAATGCAGATAAATGAAAGAAAATGGAATATGTTTGAGGTCCACCGACTATAATGATCTCAGAAATATTCAAGTTGCTGTCTTCTCTACTATCAACTAATCAATGTTATTCTTAATTGAAAGTCAGCTAATATCTGGCTGAGTTAATTTTCTCTTTTATTTTAGGAAAGATTTGAACAAGGAAGAAAATAACCATTGCTACTGAACAATTAGCTGTCAGCTTGATACACCATAATTCTTTCTCTTGAACACCTTGTGTATAAACATGTTATTGATGACTATAAACTATGACTAGTTTACTTGCTTCTAAATTTGAGAGGATGTAAAATATGGATAATAAACTGCATAAAATAGTACAATATTTCATACCTTTCAACAAAGGATTAAAAACCCAACATTGCATTTCCTATTACGCAGTGTTCCATTACTGTGATACAATGCACTTTTATTATTTCATTATAACAAAGGGAAATAAATAGCCAACACTGCAAAATTATATATTTTCGTTTCTCCATTTTCCATTTTTACCTTAATTAATTTCTTGTGTTAAAAAAAAACCAGTCTAAATTAATGGCACAAGGCAATAGTTTAAAATCAGAAGTGGATTTGCAGTTTAAGAAAAGCAGACCCATTAAAGCATTTCTCTGGAAACATAATGGGGAGTTATTCCATGTGGACTGCCTTCAATTGGCAGGATTGTCTGGTTCAAGGTGTTGTTTTTTTCCTTCTACCACTATAATTGACTAACTATGAAAGGCCTAAAGAAGTCATATGAACAAATTAAACAAGCTGAATATGGTTCCATGCTTGAATAAAATTGTACAATGATATTCATCGATGCATGCATGGATGCATGCATGCATCCATCCATTTAAAATAGTTTTCTGCTAAAATGTACACAAAATGACTTCCAATGTAATGGATGTCTCTCTGATTTTTAGATAATTGTCATGTCTTTATGTTGCTTAGCACAGGACTTAGCTGCTTCTTTCTTCCATTCCATTGTCTTACCTTGAGACCCTTACCTTTTATTTGAAACCCTTTCCTTGTGGCAGGAGAGGCAAGCCAATGAAATGAAAGGTTAAAGGTAAACTATGGTTTGCCATGTTTCCTGCTGAATGAAGTACTGAAATTTAAAAGTGTAGGTTTAGCATCGGTGATAAGGTGATGAAGAACTTGGTAGAACTAGAAAAATTAATGGCAGGGATATTTGATTCCTTACTCCAATGTCTTCACTCTTATGGGATGACAGAAAATTATTATTATTATTATTATTATTATTATTATTATTATTATTATTATTATTATTATTATTATTATTATTATTAAAATGGTTTCTCTGGCATGTAACGGTGCTGCTGTGATGATAGGGTGTAAAAGTGGAGTGAAAAAATTGCTGTCAGAACATTTTCCTTCTATTATAGTTTGGCATTGTGCTAATCACAGACTACAATTATCAGTAGGTGATGCTGTCAAGGAAACTTCAGGAATAAATAGATTCAAATCATTCATTGATAAACTTTACATCATATACCATGCTTCAGCAAAGAATAATAGAGAGTTGCATTTATATGCAGAATTACTGGGGGCTGAGCTGCTGAAAATTGGAAGAATTTTAAGTACCTGATGGGTGTCATCTAGTTTGTGTACAGTTTTGGCTGTGTGGAATAATTTTGAATCCCTTGTATATCATTTTGAAGAAGCAATGCATGATCCTATAAGATACAAAAATGATAAATGCAGTTATGATGGCTTGAAAGAAAAATCACATCTACATAATTTTTATTGGACCTAGAATTGATGTGTGACACTCTCCAAGAATTATCAGAATTAAGTTTAGACCTATAGGACTGTAACAGGGACCAGTATAAGGCAAATAAGAAAATAAAAATACTGGTACAAGTTTTTGAAGAAAGAAGACAGAACATTGGGCCCTATTATAAATGTGCTGTTGCTGCTGTATGTGATCTTAGCTTTTGTGGAGTTTTACTTCACAAAAAAGATTCAAGAAAGGATCATCCCATTGACCCAAGTAAATTTTATATAAAATTGAAAGAGTCAATTGAAAAAAGATTGCTTGATAATAAAGACAATGAGTTGGTGTATTGGTCTCGCATACTTGATCAAAACATTGGCCTGAAGATGTTAATACTCAACTGACATTTGGAGAAGTGGAAATTAGAAACTTGTCAATCAGACTGCAACCAAATGAAAGAGAAATGATTCGTGGATTCCATGAATACATACTCGAAAAGACATATCCAGAAAAAACTATTGCATTTGATATGGACTTTGAATACTATTCCCATTTCTTCAAGTGAATGTGAATGTGGGTTTTTGCAGATGAATCTAATTTCCACCCCAACAAGAACTTCATTGAAGACTAAGACAATTTCAGCACTTTTGATCACCAAACCTGTCAGACCACCTCTGAGACTTTTTGATCTTTCAAAGTACATTGATCTGCGGTTACTCAGAGGACTACATTTGGCCATAGATTCCAACAACAAGGAAAAGAATTGAGAAGATTTGCTGGACGAGAATTGGGCAAAACCTTGGGATTTACTATGAGCATTCCCCTTCAATACAATAAATTAACTTATGTTAAGAACTGAATATATATATTTTTAAATAAAAGATTAACAAGATGTGAGTTCTGGCACCTTTTTTTTTAACAAAAAAGCACTCAAAATACTATGGCTGGAAGCAGGTTCCCCATATAATTTTTATGATGTAACTTGGGCAAAATATGCCAATGTTTTGGGACAGTGAAACAGTTGTCTTGGTACAATCAACATACAATTCCTGTCATGGCAGCAATGGCCAATTATAAAACATCAATGATTCAGAGAATTATGGGTGCAGGACATGTAAAAAAAGAACAGATTTGGAAGGGATCTTGGAGGTCTTCTAGCCCAACATCCTGCTCAAGCAGGAGACCCTATTCAATGTCCAGCAACTGATTGTCCAATCTCTTCTTAAAAGCCTCCAGTGATGGGGCACCCATAACTTCTAAAGGAAGTTTAATTAATGATTAATTTTCAGGAAATTTCTACTTAGTTATAGGTTGCTTCTCTCCTTGATTCATTCCTATTCATTACTTCTTGTCCTGTCTTCAGGTGCTTTAGAGCAGGGCTTTTCAACCAATGGTATGTGTACCATCAGTGGTACTTTGGGACATGGCAATGGTACGTGACCAACCTAGAGAAGTGTAGTGGGGGAGGGGAATGAGCCGAAGAGACCCAATCCTGAGGAAGAGGCAACTGCAGCTGCAGGACTGTCAGGGCTCGGCTGAAGCCTCAGGAGCTGGCAGGGCACCTACTGATTGGTTCCAGCTGTTTGGCGCTTCCAGAAGCAGTGTGAAGCTGGAGGTGAACTGAAGAAAAAGGGTGTATGTGTGGAGAGGAGATGCTTTAAAAGGACGTGGTTTGGGGGGAAAAGGGGAAAAAAGACAACAGGGAAAGAGAAGGGGATGGAGAAGAAGCTGTGGAAGGAGAGCTCAGCAGGCAGGGAGGAAAAAGAGACAGCAAAGAAGCAGCAGCTGTTGCTGGAAGAAAAAGTCCCCTGGTTCGTTTTCTCCAGCCAGGAGAATGCAATCAGTGCTGATGAAATGAAAAGCCAGGAGACAAGCATGTCAGAAAGGAGGTGGGTTTATTTAGTTCTGGATCATCTGGCAGCTTGATGGGGTTAAGGATTTTCGTGCTGTTTTTACAGCGTTTTTTTTTATTCAGAGGCTCAGTTTCTGTGCTTTGGTTATTGGAATATTTTAGTCTGTTTCAGAAATGCTATCAATGAGTCCAAAGTGTTGCCTTCTGTAGGTTTAATCCCTTTAAACAAATGTAATTAGCTTTACCCCATTATCTTGAGCCTGTCTATGGCTTTTAGAAAGTTTTCTTTGAAGGTAAACAGGCTTAATTTAAGGCTAAAATGTTTTGCAATTGCCGGAGCCTTTCAGTCTCGGGTTTCAACATTGTGACATGTGACATGCCTGAGGCAGCTTAAAGGGAAAAAAATGGAGTTTATGTGGGGTTTTTTATTATTATTTTGTGAACCTTTTTTGTTTTGCACTTGATTTCTGTGTCTTTAAAGGTCCAGGGAAGAGATGGGGTGTGTGTGCATATTTACTACTGTGGAAGGCCAGCTCAGAAGAGGAGAGGGAGTGAGGAAGAAGGGCCAATCAGCTAGCTCAGGGGTCTACAAACTTAGCAACTTTAAGACCTGTGGACTTTAACTCCCAGAATTCCTCAACCAGCCTTGATGGCTGAGGACTTCTGGAAATTGAAGTCCACAAGTCTTAAAAGTGCCAAGTTTGAAGACCTCTGAGCTAGGTGGTAGTGGTGTATATTAGTAAGCATGGAGAAATTCATCATACATTTGTCAGTGCAAAGGGAAAGTGACTCAGCAAAGGAACAGCCACTGAAGAAATTAAAACTGGTACTTTTTTACTTTTTTTCTACAGTTTGTAATATTTTATCTGATTATAGAAAAAAAAATACAAAAGCAAATAGTAGGACACAGTTGGGAGGAAAAGGGGGGGGGGAAAGTGAGGGGCAGAAGGGAAAAAGAACAGACTTCCTCTGTTGTAGTAGAAGTAAGCATTAACACTGAACCTCAACTTTTTACTTTTCCATAATATTATGAACTAGCCATTTCTATAATAACAAATGAATCTAATCAGTAAAACTCAAAATCCCCTCCCCCCCTTTTTTTAGTCATCAAGTTTTTGACACCTTGCTAAGCACTGGTAGCACTCAAATATTCTCATCTTGAAAAACCCTGCTTTAGAGAATAGGTTGACCCCTTCTTCTTTGTGGTAGCCCTCAGATATTGGACACTGCTATTCCTTAGTCCTTCTTTTCATTAAACTTTCAGATTCACTGTACAAACTGAAGCAAATTGTCTAGCTTCAGTTCTGAGTATCTCCAGTAAAGACATGAATTGCTTGACCTTTCATTTATTTAAAACCCTTCAGTCTTTTCTCACCAAAGATAAATATAACCAAATCATTCAGTCCTTCTTCATACAATTTTGCTTCTAATTCCTGTTCATTACCTCAACCCATTTCAGTATGTCTGTTTAAAACTGGGGTATGAGAACTGGACTCAACATGCGACATGCCATCTGAACAATGTGGAATAAATCAGTACTATTATAGGATTTGAAACAAAAATATTTATATTTATGCAGCCCAGGATTATGTTTGCTTGTTTTTCAGACACATCATGTTGCCAATTCAGACTGCAATCAGCTATTATTTAAATTTCTTTTCACAAAGTACTATTCCAAAGCCAACATTCCACTAAACTGTGCTGTTTCTTAAATAAGGATATTTGCATTTGTGTCTTTTACATTTTATTTAATCTCATTTCTCTAACCTGTCAAGATCATCTGATTTTTCTTTCTGGGGCATTACACTCCAATCTGTATGTTCAGCAAATTTTCTCTACCTCTTCATCCAAGTTATTAATAAAAAATCTTGAAGAACACTGGACTCATGATTGAACCTTGTAGCATCCCATTCAATATATCACTCTAGTTTGCTGAAGTATATTTTTTGAAATATCTCTGTGCCCATTCAATTGTGATGGCCTCTAGCTCACACTTAACAAAATTCCTAATTAGAATGTCATGGTGAACCTTGTAAATGCTTTTCTACAGCATTCCTACAATCTACTCAGGAGCTTACCTGATTTCTTTTTGAAATGTGAAGACACTTTTCTTAACAAATCCTTGCTGAGGTCTCATAATTTCTTAATTGTTCTTAAGATTTATGCAAATTGATCTATTAGTGATCTGTTTTAGAAACTTCTCTAGGCATGGCTGTCAGGCTGATTGATGTGTAGTCACTCTTTTTAAGAGTTCAGAATATTTTCTAGTCTTTACAGAGTTCCAAAATTTCACTACAGGTAGTCCTTGCTTAATGCCCAGTCACTTAGGGACTGTCCAGAGTTTTACAACTCATCAGTGGTAGGATTCAGCCAGTTTGCACCAGTTTGGCAGAACCGGTAGCTAATTTTTTTGTTGCCCAGGACCAGAATGGACTTCTAGAAGCGGCATCCACACAGAGAACCAGTTGTTCACATATTTGAATCCCACCACTGCAACTGTTCTGACAACCTCCATCCCTCAGGGTCACATGATCACATTTTGGGCATTTGGCAATAGGTATAAGATTATGGCAATTAGCAGCATCCTGCAGTCATCTGAGGATGTTTTTTTTTTGTCAGTGTTTACTGGTTTATTGATTTCTAGCAAAAAGAACACCCATTGAAGACAATGTATTTGCTTAATGACCATGGCATTTGCTTAATGACTTCCATGTTTACTTTACAACCACACTGTCCCCCACAAAAAAGTTGTAAAATTGGATCAACCACATAAGAAAACTACTTAACAATTGCCATGACTTACATCCATAATCCCAGGCTCAATTACAGTTGTAAATCGAGGATCACATGTATTTACATAATTCCCTCCCAAAAGTAATATTTCTGAAAATAAAGATCAGACTGAAAAAGAGTTTTAAAAAGTGTTGAAGCAAATATTTCTATGGAGATTCCATTCCCTACCATCCAGTCAGAGCTGAAGAAGCTTCTTGGATGAGAAAGAAAACATCTTCAAAGAAAACCAAAAAATCCAGTTGCCTCTTGGACAACACCTTTGGGACAACCAAATATTTCTTTCAGCCCATTATCCAAAGATTGTTTGACCTCCTTACATCATGGTTGATAATATAATAGTGGCAGCTGAGAGATATGATACAACAGGGAGAGCTATTATTAGCTTTCTCCTCTTAACTTTCACATCATCTAGTTTCCATCACCTTTGTAAAGTTTTTCTTTGCAAGCAGTCAAGTCACTTGTAGTAACTGAGATCAGATTCAATAGACTTGAGAGTGGAAATTGACAGTGTTAGTGTGTCTCTCTTTTAATATTTCAGTAGGAAAGTTTAAGCCAGCAAGATCAGAATATGTAATTACCTTCAACCATTAAGGCTAAGAAATTGATGGCAAAGGGTCTTGTATCATGGGCAAGATGGAGACTGAGACCTGGGCTTGAATCCTGAAGATTCTCTAGTAGCTAGTTTTTATCAGGATTCTTTTGCATCTGCTGTAAAAGCCATTTTTTCCTATTTTATTCTTGCCCTTAAATCCTCTATGCAAAACTAATGGAATGAGTAATTTATTGCCACAGCCAGGATGAAATTCAGGTGCTTAGGGATGGGTAAAGGCTTTGAAACCATACTTTGAGTTTGAATGTCATGCCAGGAGACATTTATCTATTACTCAGGAAGAATGTTGAACTTTCACAAATAGATCTCGGTGCAGTGATTTAGATAGGGAATAATCTTTCAAAAAGAGAGAGAGAGAGAGAGAGAGAGAGAGAGAGAGAGAGAGAGAGAGAGAGAGAGAGAGAGAGAGAGAGAGAGAGAGAGAGAGAGAGAGAGAGAGAGTGTCTTTTTATATTCTGTGTATTGGTCATTTTTGTGCATTACAGTTACTGGCATTGCATGGATATATATGAGCATGTGCCTAGGTTTTGTGCAAAGAATTCAAACAAAATACCTGTCACTGGGCTTCCAAAACTTATAACCCCCATATAAATTGGCTTCAAGAACCTGTCTCATCTCCTTACCTAGCTAATGGAGAAAGTGATATAATAAAGCTTTGGCTGTATGCTTCTAGCCTCTTAGCTTAGGATAAATTAGGCATCTCTGAATGATGGAGACAACTAGTAGTCTTAAAATACTGAAGTTTTGCCTACTGGATGCAACTGTATGCTGATAAAATCTTATAAAGACATATGACCAAGTTACAGCTTATTGGTTTGTAGGATAACAACAATGGGAAGAAGAAGAAGAAGAAGAAGAAGAAGAAGAAGAAGAAGAAGAAGAAGAAGAAGAAGAAGAAGAAGAAGAAGAAGAAGAAGAAGAAGAAGAAGAAGAAGAAGAAGAAGAAGAAGAAGAAGAAGAAGAAGAAGAAGAAGAAGAAGAAGAAGAAGAAGAAGAAGAAGAAGAAGAAGAAGAAGAAGAAGAAGAAGAAGAAGAAGAAGAAGAAGAAGAAGAAGAAGAAGAAGAAGAAGAAGAAGAAGAAGAAGTATTGGCAGGGTCCTTGGAGGTCTTCTAGTCCAACCCACTGCTCAGGCAGAAAACCCTATACCATTTCAGACAAATGGTTTTCCAAGCTCTTCTTAAAAACTTCCAGTGTTGAAGCATTCTCTACTTTTGGAGGCAGGTTGTTCCATTGGTTAATTGTTCTAACTGTCCGGAAATTTCTCCTTAGTTCTAGGTTGATTCTTTCCTTGATTAGTTTCTATCCATTGCTTCTTGTCCTCCCTTCAGATGCTTTGGAGAATAGCTTGAATAGTTATATTGTTGGAACCAGGTCAGACTATGGCAAAATGTGTTAAGAGGGTTGGCAAATGCTTTGTGTCTATAATAACTACATAGCGCATCAGTTTAGATAGAGATTCCCTTGAAATTATGTGGCTTTCACAGTCTTGAATATGGCCAAAAATGAAGTGGACTCAAGGAAGACTTTAACTTCTAAATTGTCCGAAATTGAAGTACAAATCCTAATGATGAATAATTATTTCATTTTCATTTTATTATGCAACAACAATTTATCAGTCAGTTTTAAATGTAAAGAAGGAAAATAATCTTATGTTTATGAATACTGTTATCTTAAATCATAATTAATATTAATGAAACATCTAATTTTATCTTCAGTGGTATGTAAACATTACAGTGTTAATACTACTTAGAAAATACTGTGCAAATATGTCAGACCTGCCCCAATTAATAGAAGGATATAAGTGGGACCTGCCCCACTTTATAGAATTGATCTTTGACTCTATTTGTTGAGAAAGGAATAGTTTAATCAGAAGTCAATTGCTTTGCAGTAGTGCATAGCCAGAACTGAGAATTGCGTGCTGAAATCCCTAAGTTCAACTTTTCCCTCCCTTAATTGCCTCCCATCATTAACCCATCCCCCCATGACTAATCACTTCAAACATAGGTTGGTATGCAGCTATGTTCTTCTCCCAGTTGGGTGACCTTGAAGCAACATCTCAGGGAGATATAGTGATGACTTTCATTTTCCCATTACTTTCATTTTGCCCCCAAGTATTCTTCTCCCATCTACCCTTCCCAGAGTCCATGGTAACATGATAACAAAGCACAAGCAAGAGTGAGGTGGCAGCTGACACTCTATCCAAATAATGTAATGTATTAGGGGAGGAGTAGGAGAAGGAGGAGAAGGAGAAGGAGGAGAAAGAGGAGTTATTTAATTGCAAAATTTACTTGTGAACAACTGAGGTTACAGCTGATCATACTGCTACATTTGTCTCAATGGTTAAGTAAAACTGAATCCAGCCCATGAAGAAATGTCTCCTGTGCCAAGGCAAACATCCCAAAACTAAGTAGGTTTTCAACAATCTTTGCAAAGTAACATGAAAGGAGAAAAATCAAGGTGAAATAACATTGCCACACTAATAGGTTGTAACAACTCAAGAAAATCATACACTCAAGCACATCAATCTTCAGTATGTCAAGAATGTCAAATCTGTAGCAGCAATATGACATATTGGCCCAACAATAGCAAAATGATATTGTGAGGTGAGTGACATATTCACATTTGATGGAATACTAGGTAATGAAAGCTGTATTCACCCTGCCAAAACGAAAATAAAAGTTTTAAGAAATGTGTTTTTCCCTTTTTGTTACTGATATACCTTCATGTACATAAACCCAAGAAATTGGTTACAGATTCTCAAAAATCAGTAATAGAAAAAACATTGTGAAAAGAGAAAGTTTCAAACAATTGAGCCATTTATTATTATTACTATTGTTGTTGTTGTTGTGGTGGTGGTGGTGGTGGTTCAATTAGATAGTCAGATGTTTAGATTGCATTTGGCATTTTTATCCACCTATAGAGTCCTTCTCAAGGACCTGGAATAGGCAGATGGTACTGGTTGGTCATTTTAAAATTATTATCGCAGGATGTTAGCTGTTCCAAGTAAAGCTGCCTTTTGCAATTGGCAGATGGTGAATTTGTCAATGTCAATGGCATTCAAATGGTGCTCCAGATGTTTTGGTATTGCACCCCAGGCACCTATTACTATTGATTCTATTATTGTTTTATTTTGCTACCATCTTCCCACTTCTATTTGCAGATCATTGTATTTTGTGATTTTATCCACTTTCCCCTCTATTCTGCTGCCTCCAGACACTGCTACGTTCAATATGCAGATTATTTTTGTCCTTTTTATCGGCAATTGTTAAGTTTGGTGACTTGTGTGACAGGTGCTTGTCTGTTTGAATTCTAAAGTCCCAGAGCATTTTAGCATCTTTATTTTCTAATACTTTGTCTATTTTATGATCCAACCAGTACTTACTTGCAAATATTATTATTATTAAGGGAAGTCACAGTTTCTCACCATTCTCTGCATGATCCTCTACCTATCCACTTTGCTACCTTTCCAGTATTCACATAAATAAAAAAATATTATATTATAGTCATGATAGTATGCAATTACAGAGAGCAGGCTGGTGAAATGGTTAAACACCAAGCTAGAAAATAGGAGACCATGAATGTCAGCTAGATGAACTTGATTTGAGCCCTAGTTACTCTGTGTGTGTGTCTGTGTCTGTGTCTGTGTGTGTGTGTTTGTGTTTATGAGACAATAAAATAAGACTATATTTTAACATTGGCAGTAGGTGTGACTCATTGTCTCCCAGTATGTACATTGACAATCATATGTGAAAGCTGCCCTTAGAAAACCTGAATATACAGGTGAAACTCGAAAAATTAGAATATAACAATTAGAATATCGTGCAAAAGTTCATTTATTTCAGTAAAGGGGAAACTAATATATGAGTTAGACTCATTACATGCAAAGCAAGATAGTTCAAGCCGTGATTTGTCATAATTGTGATGATTATGGTGTACAGCTCATGAAAACCCCAAATCCACAATCTCAGAAAATTAGAATATTACATGCAATCAATAAAACAAGGAGTGTATATAGAAGAATATCGGATCTCTGAAAAGTATAAGCATGCATTTGTACTCAGTACTTGGTTTGCGCCCCTTTTGCAGCAATTACTGCCTCAATGGGGCGTGGCATGGAAGCTATTAGCCTGTGGCACTGCTGAGGTGTTATGGAAGACCAGGATGCTTCAATAGCGGCCTTCAGCTCTTCTGCATTGTTTGGTCTCATGTCTCTCATCTTTCTCTTGGCAATGCCCCATAGATTCTCTATGGGGTTCAGGTCAGGCGAATTTGCTGGCCAATTAAGCACAGTAATCCCACGGTCATTGAACCAGGTTTTGGTGCTTTTGGCAGTGTGGGCAGGTGCCAAGTCCTGCTGGAAAATGAAGTCAGCATCCCCATAAAGCTCGTCTGCGGAAGGAAGCATGAAGTGCTCCAAAATCTCTTGGTAGACGGCTGCGTTTACCCTGGACTTAATAAAGCACAGTGGACCAACACCAGCAGATGACATGGCTCCCCAAATCAACACAGACTGTGGAAACTTCACACTGGACTTCAAGCATCTTGCAGTGTGTGCCTCTCCATTCTTCCTCCAGACTCTAGGTCCTTGGTTTCCAAATGAGATGCAAAAGTTGCTCTCATCAGAAAAGAGGACTTTGGCAACAGACCAGGTCTGTTTTTCTTTAGCCCAGGTAAGACGCTTCTGACATTGTTTGTTGTTCAGGAGCGGCTTGACAAGAGGAATACGACATTTGAAGCCCATGTCCAGGATCCGTCTGTGTGTGGTGGCTCTTGATGCACTGACTCCAGCCTCAGTCCACTCCTTGTGAAAGTCCCAAACACTTTTGAATGGCCTTTTCCTGACAATCCTCTCCAGGCTGCGGTCATCCCTGCTGCTTGTGCACCTTTTTCTTCCACACTTTTCCCTTCCACACAACTTTCTCTTTATGTGCTTTGATACAGCACTTTGGGAACATCCAACTTCTTTTGCAATTACCTTTTGAGGCTTTCCCTCCTTATGGAGGTTGTCAATGATGGTTTTCTGCACAACTGTCAGGTCAGCAGTCTTCCCCATGATTGTGATTCCTACTGAACCAGACTGAGAGACCATTTAAAGGCTCAGGAACACTTTACAGGTGTTATGGCTTAATTAGCAGATTAGAGTGGGACACTTTGAGCCTAGAATATTGCAGCTTTTCACAATATTCTAATTTTCTGAGATTGTGGATTTGGGGTTTTCATAAGCTGTATGCCATAATCATCACAATTACTGTATGACAAATCACGGCTTGAACTATCTTGCTTTGCATGTAATGAGTCTATCTCATATATTAGTTTCCCCTTTTAAGTTGCATTACTGAAATAAATGAACTTTTGCACGATATTCTAATTTTTTGAGTTTCACCTGTAAGTTAAGAAGTTGCCTTACTTTGGTTAGTTATTTAATTTGTTTTATTTAATTCAATCACATTTCTTTTTTCTCATTTCCAGTCTCATTCTGCTTCTAGGTTTGATGTATGCTGTTCTTTCTCAGTGAAATTTAATAATCCAAACTGTTTGATAAAGTCTGTTTGTGGGAGAGAAAGGAAGGTGAATTAGCTGGAACATCTGATTCTCTAAGCCATTTTTCATCTCTCACATTGTCACTTGACCTTTCTTTCTCTTCCACTTCAGTGCAGGAAGACTGCATAGATACATGAAATAGACTATAACCATCATTGGTAGAAACTTTAATTCCATGGTCTATAGCTATAGGGTATTTTTAGTCCCCTTAATGATATTTACTATAGATCTTTAATAAGATCTGTGAATATTGACTAGAAAAGCTAAAATTGACTGGAAAAGCTAAAATCAATGTAATATACAAAGAAGTATTAGAAACAATATGTGGTTCATTTACATTTGGTATGGAATTTAAAGTACAGAAAAAATCACATCTATTTAAATTTTACTAAAACCCAACTGGGTTGTGTTGTTGTCAAGTAAGACTCATTAAAAGTTTACCTCATCTCTGGCATTGCACTTCCATTGTTGGATCCTGACAGGTCAAGATATTAACCATGGATTTATCTCCCAGATACATACCCAGTTAGGTGTACATTTATTGCTGAGTTATCCTTGGTTTTAATCTTCATCTTCTAATAGCATATGTTTCATTTTTTTGTCAAGATTTGTTTTATTTCCCCCCTCTGGGAGGTGGACTAATGTGTCTTTGTAAACTCTTGAGGGTATTTTTAGTCCCCTTAATGATATTTAGCCAGTCGAGCAGTATCGTAGCCTAGAGGTGAAGACACTCACTTCCCCTTTGGAAGGCTGAGAGTTCAGTCCTAAGCAGTGGCAGATGTTTTTCTATCAGAGCACAAACAGAAAATGTCTGCTGTGAACTCTGCATAGGCATCAGGAAGGGCATCCAGCCAGTAACTGCTCAGGTATACTCAGTCATCCTGACCCCACCCTGAAGCAAGGGATTATAGGATTGTCAAAAGGAAAAAAAAGATATTTATTCAGTCAACATATGCATTTCTTACTCATGGGACATTGTTGCTCTAAACATCTTCAGAAATAAGTTTTTAATACCATTTGTTTGTTTCAAATATGCATCTTCCTAATAAGCTGGTTGAAGCAAAGCACCTTCTTCCCTAGGGAGGAACCACTATTCAAACTTCCAAGCAAAGTAAGGAGATCAATAAAGAATAATATATATAATTCAGGGTTTAACTACAGAGTCCTTGGTATTTTCTGAGGCTGCTTGTTTGCAGATGTTTCATCACCCATCTAGGTGACATCATCAGCGCTACTAGGTGTGCAGTTTTCCCCTTGTTTGTATACAATTGCTTTCTCTGTAACTAAGGAGAAACTAAAGAGAATCAGTCTAGAAAATGCCAAACTGCCATAGATCTGATATGTACAGGGTCAATGAGATAGAATGAGGCAAAGGAAGTGATTCTTTTGAAAATGAAAATTAAATTATTGGTTCACTTTATTTGGGACGCGGTGGCTCAGTGGGTTAGGACGCTGAGCTTGTCGATCAGAAGGTCGGCAGTTTGGCGGGTCGAATCCCGAGTGCCGCGTAACAGAGTGAGCGCCTGTTACTCGTCCCAGCTTCTGCCAACCTAGCAGTTCGAAAGCACGTAAAAATGCAAGTAGAAAAATAGGGACCACTACGGTGGGAAGGTAACAGCGTTCCGTGCGCCTTTGGCGTCTAGTCATGCCGGCCACATGACCACGGAGATGTCCTCAGACAAGCGCTGGCTCTTCGGCTTTGAAACGGAGATGAGCACCGGCCCCTAGAGTCGGAAACGACTAGCACACATGTGCGGGGGAACCTTTACCTTTACCTTTACCTCACTTTATTTATTTTGTAAATTGTAAAACAATTATAAAAACAATCTGGATTATGACTGCTAATTAATTAGGTTACAATAAGCATAAGATTCCTTACTGCACTTGTATACCACAACCCAGGTGCCGATTCTTTATTTTATTATTCTAAAAATTCTAGACTTTCTGAGTTTTTAAAAAACATTTCTATAATCTTATGAACTGGTTTTCTACAATAACAAATGGCTAATTATTAGGTTTCTCTTTTCCTCTGTGATAATCTCAGTCCAGATCAGGCCATTGTTCTGTCACAATTGTTTTCCTACAATGTAAAAAATAGATACAGAAAACACCCCAGTGCAGTGTACTTTTTTGCATATGGCTATTTGATCGATCATCAGAAAGCTATTCCAAGTGGATCAAAACAGTACAAATGGGGGGAAAAACCCCCACACATTTATTCTATTCCAATCTGCATAGAAAGTGGTCTTTCAGATACAAATACATTAAACAACAACAAAGCTCCTAGTCTCAACTATGCAGTAAAAAATTCTGTTTCTTGTTCTGCTAATGAAAAGTTGCTTAAAGGGAAGAGACATACCTTGTCTTCTCTGAGGCTATATTTTTTCTGCATTGGGACATTATTTTCTTCATTCAAAAACTTGGTGATATTGGAAATCTAATTGTACAGGAAAACACCATTGGTGTCACTCAAGTGCAGTCAGGAAGCAGTGAATAATATAATCATTCATCTTGGACCTTTGTCAAATTTACTAAAAAAAATGTTTGTATGAAAAACTAACCAATCAAATTGCACAACCACCCTGAGAATTGATGTACAAAAAAGGGGGAAATGTCAAGGAAAGTGAACTGTAATGTTGCTTACAAGGAAGGTGAGTTGTAATATAAACATTGAAAGAAACATTATAAAACCTTTTAATGATTTTTGGCTTAAGTTGGAGTTATATTGCTCTGTCAACTTTACACTGTGCTTTCATCCATCTATGGTATTTGTTTGAAGAATTACCACAAGCATTTGCTCCTGTCTGTGGTTAGCTTTGAGTTCATATCTCTTTCTAAATTACTTTTCAAAAGTTTTGATTCTGCCTTAGGGACAAAGCCATCTGGGTGATTTTGGCTACTCACTGTCTCTCAGCTCTGGAAAGAAAGCACTGGCAAACCATTTCTGAAAATTTTTGACAAGAAAACTGCACTGTAAACTGTATTATAAATTTCCATATGCATAATAGTTGTTTATATTTGATATATTAATAATTATAATTGGATAACACATTTTGGAATGATTCTAACTGCTCAGATTATGGAGATAAGATGATGTCTTTTTTCTCCAGGTTCTACTCTGTTTTTTTTTCCCCCTTGGAGAGATTCTAAAGAGCTTTATTTTGGGGAAGCTCAAAAAAGAATATTGTATATTCCACTTCTCTTCCAGAATTAAATAGGCTAGACTGGAAAGTCAAGCAAACCACTTTCTCATTGTTGTCGAGAAATTATATGGATGTATCCATGTACTTATCCAGAGTTAAGATCATTGTAAGTAAGGTTTTATTTTGTTTTGTTTAATCAATTTCATAGCTGATTAAGCAAGAGCTGTGGTAGCACAGTGGCTAGAATGCAGTATTATAGGCTAACTCTGCCCATAGCCAGGAATTTGATCCTGGCTAGCTCATGGTTGACACAGACTTCCATCCTTCTGAGGTGAATAAAATGAGGACCTAGATTGTTGGTGACAATATGCTGACTCTGTAAACTGCTTGGAGAATGCTATAAAGCACTAGGAAACAGTATATAAGTCTAAGTGCTATTGCTATAATCATTTTTCTTCATCTTATTCAGACTTTAATCCAAGAAATTCAAATATGTTCCTGTTTCAAACTGGAGAACTGTCTTGATTTTTGCTTACTGAAAACAACCTCCTTTGTTACCAAGCATGGCACAAAGTAGATAGGAATAATTTAATTTCAAACTACTAACCTTATACTGGATATAAAATTAGCCCTAATTCCCATGGTTAATCTAACTGAGCATAGTAAGCAGCAAAATGGCCTTCTGTTTGAAAGCAAGGATAATAATAATAATAATAATAATAATAATAATAATAATAATAATAATAATAATAATAATAATAATAATAATAATAATAATAATAAAAGTAATGAGGCAACTTTAGTAACATATTTGCATAATTTTCATTTCAGTATTCAGTAATGTTAAATTATAAAGTTCAAATGTAAATAATGGCATTCATTATTTCATTAAAACATTTCCGTTTGTTTCACCCTGTCATTTAGAGTCTTTTTCTCTTTCTGCATGAGGAAATTAATAATTAATTTTAAATTGATGCTGCCAAAACTCCAAAGAGCTCTGAGGAGCTCACAAAACACTGGACCACATAAAGAGAAAATAGTAAGAATCAACACAATCAAACAAGGACAGAAGACACTCCAAAGACTTAACATCCAGTGTGTAAATCTTCAGCCCAAAGTCTGGGAGAGCAGGCAGATCTTTATAGGTATTTTTTTCCACTCCAATATTCTTTTTAATTTTAACAGTTAAATGGCAGACAGATGCAAGATAAAACTCTCTCTCATGGCATTACTGCACAGAAAAAGAAAGCATGCAATACAAATATGTAAGAAGGATTGGTCTGCTCATTTTTTGGTTGTTCGTACAATAAGTAGCAGTGACAGAAAACTACATTTTCTAGATTTTTTCCCATCATCTCAATGCCATTTTTGTTGATATCACATCAGTTCTCTTAATAAGAAAACAAAAGTTTCTCAAGTTTTCAGATACTAAGATTCAGAATGAAACAGACAAAGCTGACATGTTTGCAACTCAAAATGCTAAGGTTTCTTCCTTTATAAGAAGGGAGACTATAAAGGTGGGTAGAATTATTCTTAGAGTGATGAGAATCACTGATTATGATTTGTAGTAAAGTTAGGGGATCATTTTGAAGATTCGAAGTGAGCTTTGAATGATTTCAATATCCTAAACTATTAATAATCAGAATAGCATTTATTTATGAAAACGGGTACCCACATATTTTCAGTAGGGATATTATCTATTATGAAAATAGATAAGATATAAGAGTCACCTAGAGGAAAATAAAATAAAATAATAAAATAAAATAAAATAATAAAATAATAAAATAATAAAATAAAATAAAATAAAATAAAATAAAATAAAATAAAATAAAATAAAATAAAATAATAAAATAAAATTTTAATTTAATTTAATTTATTAATATTTCTATACCGCCCTTCTCCCGAAGGACTCAGGGCGGTGTACAGGGCAAGAATAAAACACAAAGCTACAAAAATTAAAAAGTAATTAAATACATGCCCATAAAAAACAATAAATACATTAATAAAACCCCAATAAAATGATAGTAAAAACCCCACCAATCCCCCCTCAGGCCAGGCCGGCTTGTTCGAACAGGTATGTTTTCAGATCGCGGCGAAAGGAGCGAAGATCGGGCGCCGTCCGGAGCTCAACCGGTAACTGGTTCCATAGCTCCGGGGCGCCCACAGAGAAAGACCTCCCCCTGGGGGCCACCAATCTACATTCTCTGACCGGTGGCACCCTGAGGAGGCCCTCTCTGTGGGAACGCACAGGGCGGAGGGAAGTTGACGCCGGCAGCAGGTGTTCCCTGAGGTACTCCGGACCCCTGCCATGTAGGGCTTTAAACACCATGACTAGTACCTTGAATCTCACCCGGAAGACAACTGGCAACCAATGCAGCTCACGGAGCAGAGGTGTGACATGGGAGTATCGGGAAACTCCCAACACAACTCTCGCGGCTGCATTCTGTGCCAGTTGGAGCCTCCGGGTGGTCCTCAAGGGCAGCCCCATGTAGAGAGCGTTGCAGTAGTCTAGTCGAGAGGTCACGAGCGCGTGAGTGACTGTGCATAGATCATCCCGGCTTAGATAGGGCCGCAACTGGCGCACCAGGCGAACCTGGGCGAAAGCCCCCCTAGTCACAGCTCCTATGTGGTCTTCCAGGGTGAGCCGTGAATCTAGGAGGACTCCCAAGTTGCGAGCCCTATCTACGGGGGGTAACAATTCGCCCCCCATAGTAAGAGGTGGAATGTCCGAATAAACCCGGGATGAAGGTATGCAAAGCCACTCGGTCTTGTCGGGGTTGAGTTGAAGTCTGTTCCTCCCCATCCAGACCCGAACCGCCTCCAGGCAACGGGACATCACGGTGAGGGCATCACTGGGGTGGTTTGGGGTCGAAAAGAAAAGCTGGGTATCATCAGCATACTGATGATACCCAACTCCAAAACCACGAATGATCTCACCCAGCGGTTTCATATAGATGTTGAACAGGAGAGGCGAGAGGACCGACCCCTGAGGAACTCCACAAATGAGAGACCTCGCGGTCGACCTCTGCCCTCCTGCCAACACCGACTGCGAGCGTCCCTGGAGATAGGAGGAGAACCACTGTAAAACCGTGCCTCCCACTCCCAATCCCCCAAGACGCCGCAGCAAGATACCATGGTCGATGGTATCGAAAGCCGCTGAGAGGTCTAATAGGACCAGAACAGAGGAATGCCCCCTGTCCCGGGCCCTCCAGAGATCATTCACCAGCGCGACCAATGCCGTCTCCGTGCTGTACCCGGGCCTGAAACCCGATTGGTACGGGTCTAGATAATCCGCTTCATCCAGGACCAGAGGGAGCTGATGTGCCACCACACTCTCAACAACCTTCGCAAGAAAGCGAAGGTTGGAGACAGGACGAAAGTTGTTCAATACAGCTGGGTCCAAGGCAGGCTTCTTGAGGAGAGGCCTCACCACCGCCTCTTTCAAGACGGCGGGGAAGCTACCCTCACTCAAAGAAGCCGATATAACTGCCTGGAACCAGCTGCGTGTCCTCTCCCGGGCTGCATAGACCAGCCAGGAAGGGCACGGGTCCAATAAACATGTGGTGGTGCTCAGCCTCCCCATGATCCTGTCCACTTCCTCCAGAGTCACAGAATCAAACTCCTCCCAGGTGATATCGACAAGACCACCCGTGTCCTGCTCGACAGACTCTGCCCAGTCAGAGTCCAGACCGGTCCGAATCTGAGCGATTTTGTCCGACAGATGCTGGTTAAACTCCTCGGCACGACCCTGCAAGGGATCCTCCCTCACCTCCTGATTCAGGAGGGAGCGAGTCACCCTAAACAGGGCGGCCGGGCGATTATCTGCGGACGCGATAAGGGTGGCGAAGTGGTTAGACCTCGCCTCCCTTATCGCAGCGAGATAAGACCTAGTGTAGGTTCTTAGTCGCAATCGATCGGATTCGGATCGGCTGGATCTCCAACCGCTCTCTAGGCCCCGTCTCCAACGCTTCATCTCCCGGAGCTCCACGGAGAACCATGGGGCTCGACGGGATCTGCACCGGGTCAGGGGCCGCAGGGGTACAACTCGGTCAAGAGCCTCAGTGGCCGCCCTTTCCCAGGCTTCCACTAAGGCGTCTGCCGAGCTGTGAGCAAGGGAGGCAGGTGGGGACCCCAGCGCCGCCTGGAACCTCTGGGGATCCATTAAGCGTCTGGGGCGGTACCATTTGATAGGTTCCACACACCCACGGCGGGGGGTGGCAAAACGGAAGACCAGCCGCAGGAGATGATGATCGGTCCATGACAGGGGCATAACAATTGGGGAGCCCCCACCAAGATCATCTAACCACCGTCCAGATAAGAAAACTAGGTCAAGGGTGTGGCCTCCCTCATGAGTCGGTCCCGAAATTACTTGCGTCAGGTCCATGGCCGTCATGGAAGCCATGAACTCCCGAGCCAACTCAGATGATCCTCCCAGAGATGGTAGATTGAAGTCCCCCAAAACTATAAGTTTCGGGAACTCAATCACCAGCCCAGAGAGGACATCGAGAAGCTCAGGCAGGGCTGCTGCTGCGTGACTAGGCGAAAGGTACACCAGCAGCAAGCCCAACTGCGCACCAGGGCCGCATCTCAAGAAGAGAGACTCACACCCGACTATCTGGGGAACGGTGGCCTCCCGTGGACACAAGGTCTCCCTCATAACAACAGCCACTCCCCCACCACTACCCTGAGCCCGAGGCCGGTGTAGCACCCGGAAACCTGGTGGGCAAAGATCAACCAGAGGAATACCGCCCTCTGGGCCCAACCAAGTTTCCGTAATGCAAGCCAGGTCCGCCTGCTCACCCTCGACCAAGTCACGGACGAGAGGAGCTTTATTAACGACAGACCTGGCACCAGCCGGAGCTCAGGAGGCTGCACATCCTCACTCCCAGGACCTCGGGGCGGAGCCAGAGGGTCGGAGTGCCTCACCGCTTGTAAGCAGCGGAGAGACCTTCCCAGAGATCGATACGGCCCTCTGTTCCTACACCTGCTGCCATTCCCTAACGTCGTGGGAATAGGTAATCCCACGACTGGCCCTGGAGCCCCAGAAGCAACCGACCCCCGCTCCTCCCCCCCGCGATCCGCCTCAGCACTGGCCTGAACAGAGGTTGTTGGACTGCCCCCCTCGTCCAAACAACCAAAAGAAGTACCCTCCCTCCTCCCTAACCCCTGAAAAAATTTTGACAAAAAACAAACCAGGGGCCTCTTATTAGGTTTACGTCGGAGGCCCCTACCCGTGCCCAGCCATCTCTCAGGGTCCCAATAAATGGGCCCTTCCTCGAGATTGTACGCGGCTGGAAAGGCGGGTCGCCCCCAGGAAGGGGGAGCACCCCTGAGGGCGAGCAAGTCCGTAGAAGAATACCTAAGATAAGGCATAAGAGCAGTCCAGATGCAGGCAGTCCACAGTCAGTAAGGAGGGTCTAAGCAGAGGACAAATAGGTGTCCCGGCCCTCCACCCAGCCACTGCCACTAAGCTGGGTGCACCCCTAGGACAGGCCAACCACCGTCCTCTCACGACAGTCGCAAGGTCTATTCCTGGGGGGGGGGTCTGAAACACCCATCCTGGGTATAGCATGTCCCCTAGAGCTCTCACCTCTAGGGGACAGCAGATGTAAATTCAAGCCACCCTCTCACGGTGGCTATTACCCAGGGAACTCTGAATCCTTAGGGGATGATATATGGGTGACAATAAGCAACAGTCCGAAGGCAAAAGTATGGTGGTATAATAATCCATCGTAGTACGCCATCAAAGTCTGCACTGCTAAACAGCCGAGTCCTCCGTTGCTCTGCCGTTCCAGGAGATTGTTCATGGCCACAACTCCATGGCCCTCAGTTCTGCAATCATTGGGGCCTTCCAGATTGTGGTCCACTGAGTCTAACTCCCTTAGGTCCAAAAATCCATTGGCACCGAACAGAATCACAACAGGTGCCACAGAGAGCATAGGTCTTTCAAGGGACCGCTGGGCTCCATTGGGATCCACCGGAGTTAACCGGCTAACCCAAGAACCTCCAGGGCCACCAGCAACAGTGAGGGTACCAGGCCATCTGGAACAAGCAAAGCAGACGGGGGAGAAGACAAGTCGAGTGCAACATCGCTGCTGAGCCACCAAGGCCGCTACCATCACCGGAGCGCCGCTGCAGACGCCGCCGCCATTGCTGCCGCCACCAGGACGCCGCCGGAACAAAAAACGATCCAGCCATTCCCGCCGCCGATGGAAAACGGGCCGAAAAGGCTCAGGCGGGAGCGGGCGGACGGTCGGGCAAGCGATCGAGCGAACAAACGGTCTAACAAGAGCTGGCCAAGAGGCAGCAATCAAAGACGGCCCAAGGCAGGTAGAGTGATACAAAATGTCGCCGCCGTCGCCGCCGCTGCTGCCGCCGCCAGAATAGTCCGCAGGCATCTCGTACAAGCTCTCCTCTCCTCTCCTGGCAGCGCCGATCAGCTGGAGCTCCGAGGAAGCGCCGATCAGCTGGAGCTCCGAGGACGCCGAGAACGCTGCCGAGAACGGCCGAAAATTGCTCAAGATAGCAACGTTAATCCAACGGCCCATGGCGGCCCAAAACAACGGGAAACACCTTCGCCGCCGACCACAGCTTCCCCGGGAGGCCCGGAGACGCTGGGGCAGCAGGAGCCGGCAGGCCGAAAAAGCCGAGCCCAGCGAACACCACGGAAGACGACAGCAGATGGAAAGAGGCAGCTCGCAGGTAGAACAAGCAAATAGTAAACTACCTCATTATTTGCCTCGTAACTTCATGGATTTAACAATCCAAATCCCCTACCCAGAGGGCCCAAAACGACCCCTGAGGGGCTCCTAAGAGACGCCCAACAGCTGGAGCTTACGGAGCTCCGCCCGACACGTCCGCCATCTTTTTAGATGTAAAAATAAAATAAAATAAAATAAAATAAAATAATAAAATAAAATAAAATAATAAAATAAAATAAAATAAAATAAAATAAAATAAAATAAAATAAAATAATAAATAAATAATAAAATAATAAAATAAAATAAAATAAAATAAAATAATAAAATAAAATAAAATAAAATAAAATAAAATAAAATAAAATAAAATAAAATAAAATAATAAAATAATAAAATAAATAAATAAATAAAATAAAATAAAATAAAATAAATAATAAAATAAAATAATAAAATAAAATAAAATAAAATAAAATAAAATAAAATAAAATAAATAAAATAAAATAAAATAAAATAAAATAAAATAAAATAATAAAATAAAATAAAATAAAATAAAATAAAATAAAATAAAATAAAATAAAATAAAATAAAATAAAATAAAATAAAATAAAATAATAAAATAAAATAAAAATCTTTCAATTATTGGATCTGAAGGGTTATGGTTCATCCTTAAATCCCTTCCTCACTTGGGACTGTGTTACCCGAGGAACAATCTTCTCCCAGTGGCTTATTCCTGTCCAGTTTGGTCCAGCTGGATACTAAAAGTTCCATCAGACAATGTCAGCTAGGATGGACTAGGAGACATGCTTTCTTTGCCATAGTCCCTCTCTGCTGGGAAATTATCCCTTTATTGTTGAAGATAAGCCCAATCATGTTGGTCTTTCATAAGGCTCGAAGATCTGACTTTGGTGTGAAGGGCCCTATATTCTGGCTCTATTGGCATCTATGATGCCTTTTTTTTCTTTGCTGCCATATGTATTTATTTTGTAATGTATTGTAACTATTATTTATTGTTTTATGATTGTTCACCACCCAGAGTCATTTGTTTGACTTGGACAACTATAGAAATTGAATAAATAAATAAAATATAAACATGTGTAACACCTACAGCAGATACCTTTTTTTAAAAAAAATGTCTTTGTCCCAGGTTTGCAGTTTGGGAGCTGCAAAAGGCATTCATGAAAAAGAAAAATCATGACATGACAGCAGTGTTCCAATATCTAATGGGCTGCCAGAAAGAAGTGAGTGTCAACCTATTTTCCAAAGCACCAGAAGGCAAGATAAGAAACAATGGATGGAAACTAATCAAGGAGAGAAGCAACCTAGAAATTTCCTAACAGTGAGAACAATTAACCAGTGGAATGGCTTGCTTTCAGAAGTTGTGGGTACTCCAATACTGGAGGTTTTTAAGAAGAAGAGATTGGACAACAATTTATCTGAAATGGTAGGGTTTCCTGCTTGATCAGGGGGTTGAACTAGAAGACTCCAAAGTTCCTTTCAATTCTGTTATTATGAAAAAGGCAAAGTTATTTGAAGATGTTCATGGCAGGTTTTACTTGCACATCCGCACATACTTTGCCCTTTGAATGAGGTGCTGTGCAGAACCCTAACAAACAAGCTATTTTTGTTTTGTTTTTTTTCCCCTCAGCAGCTTAAATTAAATAGCCCAGCTGCATACTTTCCTTCAAGCATTATGATGTGCTGCTTATTTTCTGATAGGATAATGGCTGATGACCATCATGTAGCCCCAGCAAGATTGAATTTTAGATATGAAATTCCATGGTGTGTCTCATCATAAGTGATGCTGATGCAACCATTTTTATCAAAGTGTTACAAATGTCTAGTGGATTGTGAAATGCATGACAGGAGATAAATCATTTTCCCCTAATTTATAAATATCCTACTTTTATGTTGCAGTCAGCTATATGAAACATTTTCATTCTAGATGCCTAGCTTCTGACATTTTTTTGTGTACCAATATAAAACTTAAAGGAGCTATCAACTCTTAGAAGTTGTTATACAGTTATTCGTGGAATTTTAACTTTTGAGGCCACACAACAATGCATGAGTTAAAAGTTGCAGATCTGGGTGATATTCTATGTTGCTTTTAGCATAGAAAATGATCTCTTTCCTTTTTTTGTCTATGACAGAGAATTGAAAATGATAACAGATTTGAACACTCAATCTACTGTTGAAAGAAAAACCATTAGGTCCAGTTCCAAGCTGGGATAAATAAAATGGAGGCTGTTTGGAAAGAAGGTTCTTGTTTATTTAATTGCCAGAAACTTCAGTGACACAGCATGTTTCTGGGGTGGCTGACAAAATGGAGCTGGGAGTGGATGGGTTTTTATCCCTTCTTGGGGTTTTATGTTTGCAGTTGTTCGTGTTCCTGTGCAATGTATTTTGACCTGAGCTTGAGTGTGCCATTTTGGTATTCTAATGGTGGTGGGTTAATCCTATTATGTCCTAAAGCTCATGTTCCTGTCCTGGAGTCTGTTTTTCTAATCCCATCAGCTCAAAATCTTCTCTGGGGCTATGGCTGAAGGCATTTTGCTTATGAATAGGTGGCCCAGTCTTTCTGAATAGGATTATCAAATCTGCAGTTCTACAGAGCTGGCCTGCTCAGTTTCTGCCTAAGATTTTTCTCCATTATTCCTTTGGGAAAATATAATATTCTGTCTTTTTTAATATACTCCAAAATATTTCCTTCTCTGGGAGGCGGGGGTGCTGACTTCCTACAGTAATATATATTATACATTTATTATATTGTAACCTGCCCAGAGTGCTGTATCAGTGAGATGGGTGGCATAAAATGCAATAAACAAATAAATAATATTTTTTCTATGGGGCCCGATTCATAGAACACTATCCACATGAAGGAGTTCAATATTAATAGATATACCAATGTGCACATTGGGAAAAAGCAATCAACAAGATATGGAAACAACTTTTGGGATTTAGAACCAATCTATGGTGGGGCAAAAAATTGGGAAAACTCACTGTAAGGCCAGGATTATAAAATCCACATAAATTCACATAATGCTTCACTTGATAGTTCTGACAAGATTTATTAGGGGAAACATTTGTCACACAGTCCAAGGTGGCTGCATCTACCAAGGTTTCCACTTGTAAATGAAATGCATTTGCAGAAGCATCGTACCTTGGGCCAAACTGCAGCAGGATCACAATATGTGTATCAAGCTCAGACTCAACATTTAAAAAGGGCTACAAATGTTTTGAAACTGATTTAAAAGTGCTTTGGATTTCAAACAATTTATGCATATGTGGCTCCTATCCTGACATGAACAAACAGAAAAAAAGTCCCATATGAACTTTAATGAGTGGATTACAGACTTATTTGAAGGTTCTCTCCATTCCCCACAAAACATTGGTTTTTGTTGGGGTTGTTTTTTTTTTTACTATTTAAAAACACTTCTCCCAAATCAATGAGAAAACATACACACTTAGCTCATATTATGCACGTTGCTGTAAATGTACAAGCCAGATGCATAGTTTTGCAGTAGCCTTTCAACTCTGGGCTATTAAATGGGAAAAAAGGAAAAGTTATTGCTACTGAAGAAATTAGTTGCTCTGGCTTTGGGGACAAGTCAAGGTTTATGGTTTCTCTTTTTATTTCCTTTCAGCTTCCATAACAATGCACACTCAACTGAGAGAGAAAATGCTAAGCCTATTTATCATACTTGTAAATTAGGTTAAGGTAAAGGTTCCCCCGCACATGCATGCTAGTCGTTTCCGATTCTAGGGGCTGGTGCTCATCTCCGTTTCAAAGCCGAAGAGCCAGCGCTTGTCCGAGGACGTCTCCGTGGTCATGTGGCCGGCATGACTAGACGCCAAAGGCGCACGGAACGCTGTTACCTTCCCACCGTAGTGGTCCCTATTTTTCTACTTGCATTTTTACGTGCTTTCGAACTGCTAGGTTGGCAGAAGTTGGGACGAGTAACAGGTGCTCACTCTGTTACGCGGCACTCGGGATTCGACCCGCCAAACTGCCGACCCTCTGATCAACAAGCTCAGCGTCCTAACCCACTGAGCCACTGCGTCCCCTTTTACTTGTAAATTACTGTGTGCTTTTTGCCCTTCCTCCTATTACTTTTATCTGCTCATTTTGGAACTGTACTGCAATTCCTTCCTTCCTTCCTTCCTTCCTTCCTTCCTTCCTTCCTTCCTTCCTTCCTTCCTTCCTTCCTTCCTTCCTTCCCATTGTTTCCTAAGGCTTCTGTTGTTGTTGTTTAGAAAAGCAACACAAATATCTGCCCAATATTCAGTCTACAGACAGGATACAGTTTTAAACCATCTCTTTTTTCAGCTCTTGCCTGCCCAGTGTCTATTTCAGACATTTTATTACAAGCCTGGTGGTTTTCTAATTAAACTCTGCAGGGTGACTGTTCAGCAGAATGTGCAGGGCACCAACCATATATGCTAATGGAATCTATATGGTTAATTGAATCACTGAACTTTCCTGAATACTTATCACTGTATGTCTTTGCAGCAAACATTGTATAATCAAAACCATCCATCTTCTACTTTATGGAAAATATTTCAGTGTTTAGTTTAAATAATTTAAGATATAAACACCTGCTGTCTAACTGCAATTTATGAACCTGACCTCTGATGTCTTGGAGCTCCAAGGAATCATTTTAATTGGACTGGTTAATTTTCTATAATGAGTCAATCCCTTCACCTGCACTTTTCTAATAAGCAATGCTGTATCTGAAATGATTGCTTCAACTGACGGGCGTAGGCAGAATCTTAACTAAATCAATTCAACATTAAATTACCATATATTTACATCTATCTACTTTGCGAGAGCAGTGCTTTTTCCCATAGAACAGGGGAAAAATAATTTGTTAAGCCTCTCTGTTTATTAAAAAGTAATGCAAGAACTACACCAATACATGTATCTGTATCCATACTTATATGATGCAGAATGCAGAGAGAGATGGGGGGGAGAAAGAGAGAGGAAAGAGAGAGAGGGGGGAAAGAGAGAGAGAGGAAAGAGAGAGAGAGAGATACAGGTACAGAATCAGATACATCAATAAGAACAGACTGAAAATGAAAGACTTTATAATGAAAGTACATTAAGAAAAAAAGTCAATTGTTCATTTATTTTTCTTCTCAAACATTTCTTGACCAATCAGTATCAAATTATTAAGTCACCTAGCCATCCCAATCAGCTGAATCAACCCTGGCAATCAATGGGGTGACAGATGTCACAGTTAGATTGCCTTCACATCCATCATCAGTGATGGCTGTAAATCATTGGTTTCATTGCTGATGCTGGATTCTGTGCATACAACATGTATAGAGTATCAGAAAGGTAACAAATATACTAAAGGCAATCACTAACGTAAAACAATTCCACTGTTCAACGTGCCAAAGGCATTGAAAAAAGAGACTTATTACCAGTTCTTGTGCTTATAACTGTTGGCAGCATCACATGATCAAAACATGGCAGCCAGCCTGTATTTACGATGATTGCACCATTCTGGGGTCATGTGATCACCATTTGTGAACTACTCTTTTGGCTTCCAACCAGCAAAGTCAACGGAGAAAGCTGGGCTTGCTTAATGACTGTGTGCTTCACTTAATTGTAGTGATGTAGAACAAGCATGGCACAAGTCACTTAACAATGGAAATTCTGGTCCCGATAATGATCATACATCAAAGACTACCTATATCAAATGGCATGTTTGCATTTTTTTTTAAAAAAAGTAGAAAAGCAACTCCTCCATCATCATCATCACCACACAAAATACAAAATACAAAAATAACACAAAATAATACAAAATACAAAAATACCTACAAATAGAAATACAAAAATACCTACAAATAGAAATAGAACAATTGTGGCAAAAGCAAGCAAGGGTAGTATCAATAGTAATAGGTGCCTTGGGGGCAATCCTAAAACAACTGGAGCACCACTTGAACACCATTGGCATTGACAAATTCACCATTAGTTAATTGCAAAAGGCGGCCTTACTAGGAATTGCTTCCATCCTGCAATGATATCTGTAACACCATCAAACATCCACATCTGCCTATCCCGGGTCCTTGGTAAGGACTCAATAGGTAGACAAAAATGCCAAACCCAATCTCAAACATCTGCAAGAATCAATATAACAACAGCAGTAGCAATAGCAATAATAAGTAAAATACAGTACATACCTCATCAGTCATGGTTTTCCCTGACAGATACTTTTTGTTACCAAAACATCAAGAATTTCCTTTTGAGCCAGGAAATGTTTGCTAATATTAATAGGTTCTTATTTATTTTTGTTGTTGTTGTTTTGTATTCTCAGCTTTTTGGCTACATTCAAGTGTAGTATCTGTTTCCATCAGTTTGGTTTTTAAGTGTTGTTATTTTATCGTAGACCAATAGTTTCTCCAATTTCTCTCTAGGTAGAAAAAAGGTAAAGGTAAAGGTTCCCCCGCACATGTGTGCTAGTCATTTCTGACTCTACGGGCCAGTGCTCATCTCCGTTTCAAAGCCGAAGAGCCAGCGCTTGTCCGAGGACGTCTCCGTGGTCATGTGGCCGGCATGACTAGACGCCAAAGGCGCACAGAACGCTGTTACCTTCCTACCGTAGTGGTCCCTATTTTTCTACTTGCATTTTTACGTGCTTTCGAACTGCTAGGTGGGCAGAAGCTGGGACGAGTAACAGGCGCTCACTTTGTTACGCGGCACTCGGGATTCGACCCGCCAAACTGCCGACCTTCTGATCAACAAGCTCAGCGTCCTAACCCACTGAGCCACCGCGTCCCAAATACACACACACACACACACACACTGTACTTCCTACAGTTTCTGCTCTTATTAGCAGAGAAGTTATCAGCAGAGATTTCATGATATTTTACAATATTGTTTTGTAATGGTTATATGATATGGTATTTATTAGCAAAGAAGTGACTAATGATAAGTTTAATAGAGAAGGTGGGGTTTTTCCCCCCCTTCTTTGTTTTTTTTTTTAAAATAGAAATCTTGCATTTCCTTTGGATTCTATTTTTTCCATTGTATTTATATACGTTCTCATTTAATGATGTGATGTTTTCATATTTTTATTTAATTTGCAATTTGAAAAAAAACATATTTTTAAAAATTAATAGAATTATTTTCTAATCTATTTTGTAAAGATAAGTACCAGTATACAGTATATATACAGTTGCCAGTTAAAACAATTTTTTTATAATTCTATGTCAGCAATTCTGTGTATGTGTGATTCACAATAGTTCTTCAGTTTCCAAACAGGAACTGTTTCAACGCTGTCTATTATTTATTTATTTATTTTGTATTTGAATCAACGATTTCTTCTTATGCAAATTGGTTGTTCTACTACTTGGTACAATCCTTTAATCTACAGTATCTGGACAATTCTCACTCTGATCAGCATTCACACTTTCAAATCCTACACAGTTCCTGTGTTTTTCTTATTGTAGGGATTCACTCAAAAAATTAAGAAATTGGCTATGAATCTTCATGAAATATTTCAAAACATTCAGTAAGGGGAATGCATAAATCCTGTAACAAAGTACTATATGGCAACAGAGTGATATGCTAGAAGGGGGCAGATATTTCATCACAAGACTACAAAAATATAAAATTAGTCTAAGTACTAATAGTTTGAATTATTCCTGTATAAGGACCAGTTGCAAGCTGCAGAACTGAAATATGCTAGGTACTTTTTATTGTAAATAGAAAGATTGAATACCTCGGTTTAAAAACTCATTGTAAGCTATTTTTTACAGAAAAAAATTGCACTACAAGCTTAATACATCAAGCTTGGTTACACACAAATTGTACTGAAGTACCTCAGTCAGCTGAACTGTTAAAATTGGACAGAACTGTTAGAAGTTCAAAACAATTGTTTGAAAAAGTGATTTATAACCTATTCAGCCCCCTCCTTTATTCAGCAAATAGTCTCAAATAATCTATAAAACTGTTTATCTGATAGCTCAGGTTCAATTATTTTTTATCTGAAAATTTATTTGTTTCTTATATATTCAATCTAATATCTAGCTTGGTTTTGCTCCAAAATTAAAAAGGGTTGATTTTCTCTTTCTCTTTCTTTCTTTTTCTTTTTTCCTTGAATTTCTTAAATAAAATTCATGAAGAAACCTTTTCAACTAAAAAGAAAGTATACTAGACAAAATATTATTTCTACAATTTTCCTCAAATGTGAATTATTTTAAATAAAAAACAACACAAAGTCTACAAGTACCCAGGACTGTTTCAAATATGTAGACTGAATTTCCTAAAATCACATAGTGGAAAAAAACTTCCCTTCCCTTCCTTTCCCTACCCTACTCAACAACCAAGATCAGAAAGTTCCAATAATTCTATACCAGAAAAATATAGATAAAGCCAGCTGATCCATTGAAATATAGATTTTAGTCCATTCACACAAAATTAAATGTATATATTCACTTTTTGCCATGTATTCATTAGATCAGGCATGTCAAAACTGAGACGTCGCGTGACATGTTACGAGACACATTGGGACTTTTTCCCCATTGCCAGCAATGGGTGGGCACGGTTTCGGCATGACGCATCCGGCCTGCGGGCTGGCAGTTTGACATGCCTGTGTTAGATCCATCCAGGAGATTAGACTTTCAGATCTGATTTTCCTCTTTGGCTTAATTTCAAAGACACAAATATTTCCACCTGTTTACCATTTTTTACTCTCACTGTATATCCTAAAGCTCATTATGTCATTGATACTGAGTTCCATTATTCATCATGATATCAATCATCTAAGGCAGGGGTCGGCAACCTTGGCTCTTTTATGACTCGTGGACTTCAACTCCCAGAATTCCTGAGCCAGCACAGCACAGCACAGCACAGCTGGCTCAGGAATTCTGGAAGTTGAGGTCCACGAGTCATAAAAGAGCCAAGGTTGCCGACCCCTGATCTAAGGCATTATTTTGATAGCTTTTATAAAGATAGAACATCATCTTAGTTATATTCCCACATCATGTGGCCCCTTCCTTAATGATATTATCTTAGTGGTTATTTTGCTCACATTTTGGGCAACTTATGATTAGCACAATGAAAGCCCCATGTATTCTATTTTGCACAAGATTTTATCTCTAACCTAGAAACTTCCTTGAAAAACAACATATGTTGTCTGCATCTGTGCTCTCCTGCACACACATACACATACATATAACTGTCATTTAGTGGGTTTATTAATATCCTCAACAACTCCCTTCACCAAAAACCCAGAACTGCCCCAATTAAGTCCAGTCACAAGCAGACCAATGCTAGTCAATGGCCAGTGAAGCAACAAGGCAAGGTTTCCCAAGGCAAAATTAAACCAACAATACAAAAGGGTTCATGAGGCAAGAAAAGTCCAGAGTTCACAAGAGATGATTCAAGTCAAGGCACGGAATCAATCCAAAGTGAGACAAGAATCACAATGACCAGAAAACACACAGCTAGGAAATTAACACATTGTTCCCAATATTGCTTCCATATGTCTGCTGTGCTAAATAGTCAGCTCCCAGTGCAACCCATCAAGAAGGGCGAGGATTTCACCTTGTGAGTAATCTGGATGACCTTCTCTGGTCCTGCCCTTTCTCTGCCCTAGTGTTCTTAGACCAGGTGCAGAAGGCAGTTGATATTTATCATCACTGACTGGCTGCAGCTGCATACTTTCTCCATCTGAAGCCTCGGGGTTGTCCTGCTGCAGCTGTGCTTCAGCCAAATCCCTCTCAGATGGCTGCTTGGAGCCACTGATCAACTCCCCTCCAGATGTGCCTGGAACTGGTTCATCTACCTCCAAGCTGACATCTGGAGAGGAATCTGGGGAAGCATCTTGAGGAGCCATCACACCAAATCAGAAGTACATGCAGTGTGCAAACACATAGCCAGAGCTCTTGTATGACAGATTTCTTTTAAAAACAGAACATTTTTAAAATAACTCAGTTAATTTATTATAACTGGATATCATTTTGCATGTCAGACAAGTTCAAAAGAAACACATACAGATGCCATTTTAAAATTTACTGACAATTCTACAATGTTTAATTTCTTATGAAATATTCATTTTGTTATTTATTTATTTATTTTGTAAAAAAAAGCCTATACACTTTGTCACCATATTACAGCTTTCCTTGGCACCTAGCAACTTTATGATCACACCTACATTATTTTTATGGCAAAATTGCAAACATCTTTTCTCTCCCTGTCCTAGATTCATCCTGTTATTATCTCCTAAGCACTACTTTAATTCAATTGTGTGTTTTCTTGGGACAATATTGCTATTTCCAAATGAAGGCAAATATATGTATCTCAGGATAATGTTGCAGGATCCAAAATAGATCAATCAATGAACTAGAGGTTTAGCTTGGAAGACTAGACCTCAGGTCCCGGTGATCAACCCACATTGGATCCTGCAATATTGCTACTGTGTGAGCATTACAACAATTTCTTTTAGTATTGCAGTTTGTTGTTGTTGTTGTTAATTGCGAAGTCGTGCCTGACCCATCATGACCCCATGGACAATGTTCCTCTAGGCCAGGGGTCAGCAACCTGAAACAGTGAAAGAGCCACTCGGAACCGGTTCCCTCACAAAAGGATAAATTGGGAGCTGCAAAAAATGTGTGCGCATGCATGTACATGTGCACATGCGCAGAACAGGGTTTGACTGAAGAGTGGAGCCAAGGTGAGATATGCACCTATCCTGCATATTTGAATTGATTGGTTGAACTTTTTTAGTCCCACTTTTTTTTTTTGGACTGCACATAGCAGAAGACTGGGAGCCTCAGGAGACGGCTGAAAGAGCCGCATGCGGCTCCGGAGCCGCGGGTTGCAGACCTGTGCTCTAGGCCTTCCTGTCCTCTACCATCTTATGGAGTCCGACCCATCACGACCCCATGGACAATGTTCCTCCAGGCCTTCCTGTCCTCTACCATCTTATGGAGTCCATTTAAGCTCACGCCTACTACTTCAGTGACTCCATCCAGCCACCTCATTCTCTGTCGTCCCCTTCTTCTATTGCCCTCCATCTTTCCCAGTATTATGCTCTTCTCCAGTCAGTCCTTCCTTCTCATTAGGTGGCCAAAGTATTGAGTTTCAACTTCAGGTTCTGGCCTTCTAAAGAGCAGTCAGGGTTGATCTCCTCTAGGACTCACCGGTTTGATCGCCTTGCAGTCCAAGGGACTCGCAGGAGTCTTCTCCAGCACCACAGTTCAAAGGCCTCAATTCTTTGGCGCTCAGCCTTTCTTATGGTCCAGCTTTCACAGCTATACATTGCAACTGGGAAGACCATAGCTTTGACTATACGCACTTTTGTTGGCAGGGTGATGTCTCTGCTTTTTAGTGTGCTATCGAGATTTGCTATGGCTTTCCTCCCCAAAAGCAAGTGTCTTTTAATTTCTTGGCTGCAGTCCCCATCTGTGGTGATCTTGGAGCCCAGGAAAATAAAATCTCTCACTTCCTCCATTTCTTCCCCTTTTACACTTTTACTGCATCATCTTTTAAGATTTTGAATAGTTCAGCTGGAATACTGTCACCTCCACTAGCTTTGTTGTTGCTCAGCTTTCCTAATGCCCACTTCACTTCACATTCAAGGATGTCTGGTTCAAGGTCAGTGACCACCTCATCGTGGTTATCAGGGATGTTAAACTTGTTCTTGTATAGTTCTTCTGTGTAATTTTGCCACCTCTTCTTAATCTCTTCTGCCTCTGTTAGGTCCCTGCCATTTTGGTCCTTTATCATGCCCATTTTTGCATTAAACGTTCCCTTCATCTTTCCAATTTTCTTGAAGAGATCTCTGGTCCTCCCTATTCTATTGTTTTCTTCTATTTCTTTGCACTGTTCATTTAAGAAGGCATTCTTATCTCTTCTAGCTATTCTATGGAATTCTGCATTCAATTGGGTGTATCTTTCCTTTTCTCCCTTGCCTTTCACTTCCCTCCTTTCCTCAGCTATTTGCAAAGCTTGTAATAATAATAATAATAATAATAATAATAATAATAATAATAATAATAATAATAATAATAATAATAATAATAATAATAATAATAATAATAATAAGTTGGAAGGTACCTTGGAGGTCATCTAGTCCAACCCCCTGCTCAGGCAGGAAACCCTATACCATTTCAGACAAATGGCTGTCCAGTCTTTTCTTAAAAACTTTCAGTGTTGGAGCATTCACCACTTCTGGAGGCAGGTTGTTCCACTGGTTAGTTGTTCTAACTGTCAGGAAGTTTTTCCTTAGTTCTAGGTTGCTTCTCTCCTTGACTAGTTTCCATCCGTTGCTTCTTGTCCTGCTTTCAGGTGCTTTGAAGAATAGCTTGGCTCCCTCTTCTTTGTGGCAGCCCCTGAGATATTGGAACACTGCTATCATGTCACCCCTCACCCTTCTCTTCATTAAACTACACATAACCAATTCCAGCAACCGTTCCCTATATGTTTTAGCCTCCATTCCCCAATCATCTTTGTTGCTCTTCTCTGTACTCTTTCTAGAGTCTCGACATCTTTTTTACATCATGGTGACCAAAACTGGATGCAGTATTCCAGGTGTGGCCGTACCAAGGCATTGTAAAGTGGTATTAGTACTTCACGTGATCTTGATTCTATCCCTTTGTTAATGCAGCCTAGCACTGTGTTGGCTTTTTTGGCAACTGCAGCATACTGCTGGCTCATATTTAAGTGATTGTCCACTAGGACTCCGAGATCTCTCACACAGTTACTACTATCGAGCAAGGTACCACCTATACTATACCTGTGCATTTGATTTTTCCTGCCTAAATGTAGAACCTTACTTTTTTTCACAATTGAATTTCATTTTGTTAGATAGTGCCCAGTGTTCGAGTCTGTCCAGATCCTCCTGTATCTTAAGCCTATCTTCTGGAGTATTGGCTATTCCTGCCAGCTTGGTGTCACCTGCAAATTTGATGAGTTCCCCATCTATCCCCTCATCCAAATCATTGATGAAGATGTTGAAGAGCACTGGGCCCAGAACAGAGCCCTGGGGCACCCCACTACACACTTCCTTCCATGTAGATGCAGTTCCATTGAGGAACACACGCTGAGTACGGCCTGTCAGCCAGCTACGAATCCATCTGGTGGTGATGCTATCTAACCCAAGTAGTAGGTTGTGATCTACTTTATCAAATGCCTTACTGAAGTCCAAGTAAATTATATCTACAGCATTCCTCTGGTCCACTACTTTGGTCACTTGGTCGAAGAATGCAATAAGGTTTGTCTGGCATGATCTGTTTTTGACAAACCCATGTTGGCTTTTAGTGATAAATTTGTTTGCATCAAGGTGTTCGCTGATTTGTTGTTTTTAGTGTTAGGTCTATAAGGTGCTCTAGGGCTTCATAGAACCAGTCAACTTCATCCTCTTCAGCACTGGTGGTTGGGGCATAGACTTGGACCATTGTGATATTGAATGATTTGCCTTGGATTCAAACTGAGATTATTCTGTCATTTTGGGGATTATATCCCAGTATTGCTTTTCCTATTCTTTTATTGACTATGAAGGCTACTCCATTTCTTCTGAGGGATTCTTGCCCGCAGTAGTATACTTGATGGTCATCTGAATTAAATTCACCCATTCCTGTCCATTTTAGTTCACTGATTCCTAAGATGTCGATGTTCAGTCTTGTCAACTCTTGTTTGACCACGTCCAGCTTGCCTTGATTCATGGATCTTACATTCCAGGTTCCTATGGAGAAAAAATCTTTACAGCATCGGACTTTCCTTTCACCCCCAGACACATCCAGATCTGACCGTCCTTTCGGCTTTGGCCCAGTCGCTTCATTCTTTCTGGCGCTACTAGTACTAGCCCTCTGCTCTTCCCCATTAGCATATTGGATGCCTTCCGACCTGAGGGGTTCATCTTCCAGTGTCATATCTTTTTGCCTTTTGGTACTGTCCATAGGGTTTTCATGGCAAAGATACTGGAGTGGTTTGCCATTTCCTTCTCCAGTGGATCACATTTTGTCAGAACTCTTTGCTATGACCTTTCCGTCTTGGGTGGCCCTGTACGGCATAGCTCATAGCTTCATTGAATTACGTAAGCCTGAGATCCAAGACCCTCATCTTGCCTCAGATCTGAAGTCTTCCCATTGTTAATCTAAACTATCATTATTTTTTTGTATCCATGTTTTTTTTTTCCCAGATGGACACTCCCATGAATAATATGTGATAAATATATTCACCCTTTGGATTTTTTTATCACCCTACTTTTTCACACAAAGCAACATTTATGTGCTTCCCTGGTCCAGACTATTCCTCTTAACTGAATCTTCCAAAACTACTCATCAAATAACAAGAAGCAGAAATTAAATTAAAAAAAGACAAAATTCCAATAAAAGCAAACTATAAACCCACTATCACTTTGTATATGCTGTCAGCCATAGGAAAACTAATGAGGTTTATTTCAATTTCCAGATTTGTAATTAGATAATTTAAAATCAAATCACATTTCTCCTAGCTCTTTTTCTTTTTTTTGTTTGGAAAGAAAATCTTTTCCTTTGTAACAGAGGATTATACGATAACAGAGTGATATGCTAGAAGGGGAAAAATCACTTCAGCAATTAAAAAAGTGTTATTAACAAAAGATAGTTTAAATTCTTCATTGGCATGTTTCTACTTCTTACTTTTATTTTTAATATGGTCAGATGGAGTGCTATAATCGGATGGAAATGTCATATTTTTTTTAATTGGGGTTATAAAATGCAAGTGTTTCACATCCTTGCTCTCATGGCTGGTGCTGCTTCAGAGTTCAAAGCAAAATCTTGCTGTCTAGAAGTGTTGTGTGTTTATTATCCATCAAAGCTCTTTGACAAATTATTAATATTTCAGCCTTATTTTTTTTTCCAATTCAGTGATTTTTACTTGGATAGAAACATGCCTCCCTAGCTTCTTGCAAAAATAACACACTCTTCATTAAGGCTCCATTTAATTCAGAGTCTAATGGGTTTGATTTCTAATAGATCTGGTTCGATGCTGACAGTACCTAGGATCAGATTCCATTTTTCCCCCAGATGTCAATAAGCTTTCTTGCTGTTCTCTGTTTCTTATTCATAGCATCAACAAATAACCAAACACAGGACAGAGAGGTTGGTAGATATACTGCAGGGACATATTTAAAGCCCTATACAAAAGAAGACAAAAATAAGCAAAATTACTGACTCTAAAGAGATTTTTTTCCCCTCTAAAACTTTAAGGTTTTAGAAACTTACTCTGTATCAGTGACACTTTTAACAGGATTGCCACCAGAGCTCTGTAGCAGTTCTACAAATAAATTCATTAGTTTCTCTTCCCCCTCCTCCCTAATGTATACCTGTTCATAAAAGAAATCAGTGCAACATGTTTATTCATGTTGATTCATGTTGATTTAGTTTAATGCCATGTTCAAAGACATTACATTCATATCATTCATATGCATAATACAGTGTTTTACACATAATCAGTGAACAATTGAGTACTGAATCTTACTGAATTTCTCTAATAAAGCATCACTTTTAAAGGAGACCTTGATCACATATTATTACACTATACAGATGTTATCTTTGATCACTCTATGCTTTGATTATTTAATGATAGCTTCTTTTATTTGAGGCAATGAAGCAAGGGAGATGGCCCATATGGACCACCCATTAGCAGAGTCACTGCTCTGAAAATGGGTAACACAAGAGACCCAACAAATTCAGCAGTGTCCTTTTGTTAGTTGCTGAACCAAGAGATCCCAAATCTGGGTGGTATTTTTATTTTATACTTTTTATAAGTGACAACATGGTTTATTTCTGGTTTAGTATACACAGCGGGAAAACAATTTAAAACATCTTTTTGTAGGAAGATTAATTTTCTTATGCTTGTTACTTATACTGATTTACATCCTGCCCAGCTGCTATGATTATTTCAAATTCATTCTATGGAAGATCATTTTCTCTTGCAAATTCTTGTGAGTTTCATTAAACTGAATTTATGTGTATTATCTTAACTCATGTTTACTGTGGGAACTGTATTTACATACAATTCTTATCTATGAAATACACACATTTATAATGCATATCTGGATTAACAGAGTTTCATAAATAGAAAGTCTTCTATTCATTAGCTTCCCTATTGTAATTATATTCCTGGTATATTATCTGCTGATTATTCTAAAATGATGTTACTGATGCATGAAAATACATTCAAAAAATAAGTAATACTCGTTTAACTATTTCAGATAAAGCCTAATGAATTTGAGGGTTTGTGGGGGTTTTTTGGGGGAGGGGTTGGGTTAGAAAACTATAACAACAACAACAACAATGATAATAGAGTTGGAAAGGACCTTGGAGGTCATCTAGTCCAACCCCCTGCTCAGGCAGGAACCCCTATACCATTTCAGACAAATGGTTGTCTAGTCTCTTCTTAAAAAATCATCCAGTGTTGGAGTTTTCACAACTTCTGGAGGCAGGTTGTTCCACTGATTAATTGTTCTAATTGTCAGGAAATATATAGGTTGTCAGGCAACTCTAGAAGTTAGAAAGTGAGTTTTAGCTTTATAGATTATTTTTTCTTCTTTTTTGAGAAATGCAAATGTTCTTCTTTTGAAAATTATTTTGTTTGGATTTCATTTGACTATTTTTTACTTATTACATTTCCTGCTATAATCAAATTATTCTTGATAACATATAAAACACATTGTATATTAAAATATCCACAGAAATATTAAGCACATAAGAGCAATGCATAAAATAATAAAAAAATGAATGAGGGGGTAGGAGATAAATATAACACTTTGTAGTGGCTTACAAGTAGAACATAAAAAAAAAGAAACTCAAGGCTTGATTTTGGCTGCTCAAGAGCAAGCTGTTTGAACAAATGCAATCAAGGCCAGAATTGAAAAATCATCAAATGATTCAAAATGCAGAATGTGGAAAGAAGCAAAAGGAACAATTGATATTAAACTTTAGCTTGAGAAAGAAGATCACACAAACTGATTATAATCAGCAACATAACACAGTCATCAAAATGATTCACTAGAATATCAGGTGGTAATAATAATAATAATAATAATAATAATAATAATAATAATAATAATAATAATAATAATAATAATAATAATAACAACAACAACAACAACAACAACAACAACAATAACAATAACAACAACAATAACAACAACAACAACAATAACAATAACAACAACAATAACAACAACAACAACAACAACAACAACAACTAGTAAAATGAGCAGGTTCAAATATTCTGGGATTTCTAAATAGCGACTGTTAAAATTGTGACCCACTACATCAGAGATCCCCAACCTTTTGGGCACCAGGGACCAGTTCAGTGGAGAGAGGTTTTTCCATGGCCTGTAGACTGTGTGGTTTTGTGTGCTGCCTGCATCCCATGCACAGGGATTTATTTGTGCAGACCAGTTGCTAGCATGCTGCAGCCCAGGACCACTCCACGGACCGGGGGTTGAGGACCCCTGCATTACATATCACATACAGTATGACCATGATTTAAAAGAAAGTGTGGATAACTGATGTGGCAATACCAGGCGATAGTTGATCAGAAAACAATAACTGGAGAAAACCATCAACTATCAAGATCTGAAAATTGAGATTGAAAGATTATGGCATAAACTGGCAGTGGGGGACACAGTAGTTATTGGTTATACCACTGAAACCATCACTGCCAGGTTGTTGTTGTTTTTAACTATACCAAAAAAAATCTTAGATGGCACTTAGAAAATCTGTGCATTGACAAAATTTCTGCATTGATTATGAGCAAGATCTCCTAGGTGTCCACCATGGGGATATAACTTCAGGCCTTTGTAATGGAAATCAACTATCCACATTTTTTTCTCTTTAGTCTTGCACTCAGGATAACCAGATTAAGAAATTGGCAATAGACTGTAGTAACTGGAAACTTGGGTCCTTGTTCCTATGCCACACCCAAGCAGGAACATGGGCCTGAAATACTGGATTATTATTTTTCAGAGTACTATGTAGGTTGCACATTACCTGCAGAATCATTAATTCAAAAAATAACTTTGATGCAATCAAGATCTCTTCAGAGCTACCCATCTAAAGTCAATTCATGTGAATGAGCAAAACCAGGACTGGGGCTGGGTTCTTAGCCTGTTTCCCCTTGTAAAAGTGTCCTGTTGGTTAAAATTAATCAGACAGAAATAAATGGAACCCTAGAGAGTCTCATTAAATCTAATTAGCCCTTAGTTAATAGTGTGACCTGAACAATTCAATCATGTTATAAGCTACTGCACTTTAAGTATAGAAATAAATTAATTTAATAAATGAAGATGCATTAATTAGCTCATCTAAATATAATCTTTAAACAAATTGCTGTGGATGAGATAAGCATAAACTGCTGATCAAGTTAAATCCTTCTGCACTACAAGGAATTTGCTGGGTCTTTAGGTCAAATCCCATTGAGTTCCTCCTCCTCTTTAAAATAAATAAATCAATCAAAGCATCCACAGAAAGGAAAGTTAAAAGGATTAAGTTTAAAGGAAATTTAAAAGCCAGTATACACTACCACTATTTATTTAGAGAAAGAATTGATTGAACCAAACAATCTACCTAACACTCCCATTAAAAAAAAAAAACAACAAAGTATGCTTTGTTGCTTTTATCATGATGATGATGATCATCATCATCATCAGCAATAGCATCATATTGATATTATTCAAAAAGTTATATGAAACTGTACATCCTTATAACCAGTGTTTTTTTTTTTTTTTTGTAAAAGAAAAAGGTGCCGGAACTCACAGATGTCATACAACCCACCTTGCCTACCCTACAAGGTCCCATCCCAAAAAGGTGCCGGAACTCCGTTCTGAGCGTTCTATGAGAAAAAAAGCCCTGCTTATAACATTTTCCCTGTAGTTTCAGGCTTGTCATCTAGTCTAACATGATGTGGAGCTTTCAAATAATTCTAAGAAGGGAACAAAGGAATATATAACATTTTTGTGAGGTGCTGTTTGAAGAGAAGATTCTTTAGTTGGAATTGGAGCCTGGGAAAGAAAGTGTATTTATTAGTTTGACTCCTATCTTTTAAAAAAAAGTAATAAAATTTACACTTGGAAAAGAAATACTGCAAAGCATAATACCATTAGGTTTATTTCCTATTAAGCCTAATTAGATCCTCCACAGCTATTACATACAATTGCTCTCACATTTTTTTTCATTGAAAAGTATCCATTGATTCATCTATTAAGATGGGCAATGAAATTTTAGCTGCTAACTGTTCACAATACTGTTGCTAGCAAATTTATTAGATAGAAAAAAGAAAATGATAATAGTGGAATATAAAATTTATTTTAGTTCATGTAGTTATGTTTTTATGTATTATGGAGGGAAATACAAAACTTCCTTTTATGTTTTTTCCCCTTAAAATTAGGTTCTTGTCTGTGTGTGTGTGTGTGCAGTATAATATTTAATTAAATTTGCCCTAAATTTCCCAGGTAAAACAACTGAGTTGCCTATTGGATGTTAGTGTGCATGTGGTTAGTATATGAATTATATAACTTAGTGAATGCACAAGTAAAAATTGCAGAGTGATATTCAAGGGAAATTCATACCCATAAAGTAACATGCTCAAAAGAAAAGAACAATAGCAACAATGGGCCCTATCCAACAAAATGAGTTTCAATGTGGGGAAAAGCAAAGTCTTACACTTGGGCAGGAAAAATCAAAGGTACAAGTACAGATTGGTCAAGACCTGGCTTAAAAACAGTAACTGTGAGAGGGACCTTGGAGTCCTAGTGAACGATCACTTGACTATGAGCCAGCAGTGTCCAGCAGCAACCCAAAAGGCTAATACAGTCCTGGATTGTATAAACAGAAGCACAGAATCAAGATCACACTAAATACTAGTACCACTTTACAAAGCCCTAGTAAGACCACACCTCAAATACTGCAGCCAATTTTGGTCACCATATCACAAAAAAAGATGTTGAGAGTTTCACCCATTATTTTACTTCCAGAGGATTTGATAAGGAGACTGTATAATTCAGTGATATAAATATAGTTCTGCAACTTTTAAATAAAAGTAGATTGGGATTAAAGTTATTTTTTCCCCAGTAATTGAAGTAACACTGGTATAACTGTTTTGTTCAACTTCTATTGTTGACTATATGTCCTACTTTTTTCTTCCACTGAGGATCATGCTGGAGATACAAATAACATGCAGGGTGGGGGGGGGGGGAGAAAGAAATTTCTTCAACAAAAGCTGGGGAAAGGATTTCAAGATGGTAAACAAGCCATCAGAAACAATGTCTTTATTAAAGAAGCTTAGCAAAAGTATTAAAGGCAATCATCATATCATTTTATTTTAGCTGCCAAGATGGATAAAGCCAGAATGATTTGATTATGCTTAATTAAGTTATAGCTCATGTTTGCGTTCAGTTATTTACATATTCAGGTCTTAATCTTCAAAGCTGAATGAGATAGCAAGTTCCTGGTTATTTTAAAAGATCCCTTTCAATCTGCTGCCTTGTTTCCTTAGTCTTTTTTCTGTCTATATTCAACTCATAAGCTTCCTTGGACAAGTAGCTGGATTTTTCCCTTTTCTGTAACTACATATTTATGCTGTTTAATTATTTAAATGACCTAATAGTCAAAACTCTATGGGCAGTATACAATAAAACACATAAAAATACAATCTGAATAAAAACATACAGTATCAGATTAAAGGATTAAATCAAAACAATAATATGAATAAACTAGGCAGCAGCACTGCATAGACAAATCTAAGAATTAAAAGACAATTTAAAAGTCTGGAGAACTAAGAAGGTCTTAACTTGGCCTTGAAGTTATTCTAATATGGATGGCAGTCATTCTTCTCTAGGGAAGGAATTCCATAAATGGGGTCCTATTGCATAAAAACTTCTCCTCATTCTAAGGGCCAACTGGGGGTGTCTGTTCAGTGATCTTAAGCTTTAGGTCAGGGGTCTTCAAACTTGGCCCTTTTATGACTTGTGGACTTCAACTCTCAGAAGTCCTCAGCCAGCGTTTGAAGATCCCTGCTTTAGGTAGATGTGCAGTCCTCAATTTACCGCCAGTTTCTTATCAACTGTTCAAAGTTATGGCATGCCTTCTTGTGTACTTATGACCCGGTTCCAAAGTTTCAACAATGGCCACACCTACCCAGTCATGTGACCAGCTCATTTACAACCTTTTGCAGCATTCGAAGGTAACGTGACTGTATTTTACAAATTGTTTTGCCCCAAACTGGCATTTTCTTCCAGTTTTCAGCAAAATCAGCCCATAGAGAACCACTGGTTCACCTAACAACTGCCAAAAAAAGGGGTTTAAAAATGGGCCAGTCATATGGGTCACCTGTTTTACAATTATCATGACCTACATCCATAATGGGCAGGCATCATTTCACTAATAAATGAAGAACAATTAAGTGAAGAAGAAATAGGACTGAGAATTACTGTAGAATCAATCTTCTCCATAGCATGGAAAAATAATTATGAAATGTTTTATTTCCAGGTATTTCACTTCTCTGAATAAGGTCTTTTCAATAGCTGGGGGAGGGGGGCAGAGAGGAAATGATATCAGCTAATTTCTTCTTGAATCATTTGCCTTGAAACACTCGCTAGAGAACCATTAGCCCTACAAAAGCCCCTTTTGACATCCCAGTTCTAATTGGAAAATTTGCCCAGCCAAGATAATGTTGAATATAACATATCATGAAAATGATAAATAAATAAATGAATAAATAAATAGATAGATAGATAAACAAACAAACAAATAAATAAATAAATAAATAATAAATAAATAAATAAATAAATAAATAAATGTTGTTGTTGTTGTTAGCTGCGAAGTCGTGTCCGACCCATCGCGACCCTATGGACAATGTTCCTCCAGGCCTTCCTGTCCTCTACCATCTTCTGGAGTCCATTTAAGCTCACTCCTACTGCTTCAGCAACTCCATCCAGCCACCTCATTCTCTGTTGTCCCCTTCTTCTATTGCCCTCAATCTTTCCCAGCATTAGGATCTTCTCCAGTGAGTCCTTCCTTCTCATTAGGTGTCCAAAGTATTTGAGTTTTAGCTTCAGGATCTGGCCTTCTAAAGAGCAGTCAGGGTTGATCTCCTCTAGGACTGACCAGTTAAATAAATAGGTAAATCTTATTCATATTCTTTGTTTCCTATTAAGCTTGCATGACACTGAAAAATCGTTTGAAAAATGATGAAATGTTATGGATTATCTCCTTAGCCTAATCCACCTGATTGACGTGGGAAATAAAAAGCTAGATTACAGAAAACAAGAGCTTATCAACTCCCCAGGTAATTGGTCTATTATTAAACTGCATTTACAGGTTCTCTCTTGTATATTACATTTCTTGAATCCATACTGGGATTGTCTGAAACTACAGATTACAACTCCAAAGTTCTGTCACCCAAAAAAAGACTTCCCAGTTTATAGCTTTCTTCCTTCTATTCAAAATGGTTTTAATTTAAATTATACATTATAGTTGTTTTTATATGTTTATTGTTGTCATATGCCACTCAGAGTCACCTTTTCATGAGATGAAAGGCCATATAAATTTGATAGATAGATAGATAGATAGATAGATAGATAGATAGATAGATAGATAGATAGATAGATAGATAGATAGATAGAGTTCAATTTTTCTTATGGCATTTTTTTATTTGATTGAGTACCATCATTGCTTACTTTCATCATTGCTTAAGTGTAGTGTTTAAAAAGTAAAAATGGAAGTGTGGGAGGTGATTTCTGTGTTGAACATAATTGGGGAAAAATGCATTGAGAGGCAAAGAGAAGCAAACAAGTCAAGATAGTATTGTACAGTGACTTTTCAGCCAGTTCCCATTTTTTTGTGTGAGCAGGAAGTCAGTAGACATTTCCATTTAAACATTAATAAATCAATAAAGCTGTGTGGAATAAAAAAGTATGAGACATGCTAAAGTACCAAAGTATTTTCTTCTGTGTTACTGACAGGGCTTTTTTTCTCATAGAACGCTCAGAACGGAGTTCCGGCACCTTTTTTGGATGGAACCTTGTAGGGTAGGCAAGATGGTTTGTATGACATGTGTGAGTTCTGGCACCTTTTTCTTTTACAAAAAAGGCACTGGTTACTGAGATAGCTTTAAAACTATGTTATTAATATCTTTTTCAATAGTTCTTTACTGAACTCAGTATTGTTCCAACACACACACATACACACGAAACAAAACAGAATTTTACAACCAAAAGTTTTGGTCTATTCTGCTCCTTATCCATAAAGAGAAACGGGGTACCACTGACTTCAGTATAATTATTCTTAATTGTACATAAAATAAATAGCAATGGATTTAAATGCCCATGTAATTCAAGAAGGGGAAAAAGTTATCATCCTATTCTATATATTTTAGAAAGATAAAGATAGAACTTCACTGACTTGAGGTACCTTGTTTGTCAATCTAAATCATCAGCCGAAAATGTTATTGCTGTAAGTGGTTACAAAAAAAATATATTTCGGAGAAGCAAAATAAGATACTTCATCTTTTTAACTTGTTCATAGGTGCTATTTTTGTTTCTTTCTGCTGATAAAAAAGATCGGCTGAGGATAAAAGTCTGCCATTTACTGCTGTTAAAATCAATTGGAGCTGTACTTATACAGTAGCTTACATTGGAATAAGATTGCAGTTAGTGACACTGCCATATTCAAGCTGGGGGAAAAAAAAACTATTTCTGGTTTTCCATATGCTGCTGAGTGTATTCACTGCCAATATCACCAAAATTGGAAAACAGTTGCTAATGGTGATGGCCCCAGGCAATGTGAGTTGGTTTCCTGCAATGGATAGAAAATGAGATAAACTGAATCTAGGATGACTCAACTGGAGAATTGTTGAGAAGTCTAGGGATTCAAACAGTGTCACCATATCTACGCCTCTTCTTCTTAGAAATATCATTTAAAAACAAACACCTGCCCTTTGCTAAAGTTGTCTGTGTATATGTTTATATTCTCCATCTGTCAGCCATAGAATTATATTTTTCTACTGCAAAAGACCCTGATTATCCCAGAATATCTAAAGAAGGGAAATAAATGTTGTCGTCATAAGAAACTAAGCTTAATAAACTGAAGAGAGGATGGATATTTCTGTGTTTTGACATGTGATGATGCAACTGGTCATTGGTTACACCCTGCTTATGAGTAGAGAGAGAAAAAAATATACCCAGATTGTGGGGAGGATTTTTCCCCCCCAAATTATTTTAAATTTTTTAAAGAATTTACTCTAATCTTCACTGTTTAACCATGAAAAATGTCACAAAATTGTCTTGTCTATATCAGAACAGACTTGGTACATAAAAGAGATACTTTGTATAGCCTGACAACGTACATTCCTAATCCAGACCTATTGTCATGGAACCAACGTTTACATCTGCATTGTGTTTCTTATTCTTTATGCTCAGTAGCCTTGGCTCTAGCTAGTCAACTTATCTGCTTTTTGGCAGGAAAAATGAAAATAGCATCCATTATTCTCTTAATATAAATTGTAAGCTATTCTGTTCCCTCTACAAATCAGCCAGAATAATTGATTGTCATCTTGGCTCTACGAAATGCTGACATGTAAACATTAAATGTGATTGTACAATCACATCTCAAGCAACTATTTACTAAGAGTCATCAAAATTGCAGATGACACCAAACTGGCAAGAGTAGGCAACACCCCAGAAGACAAACTGAGGATCCAAAAAGACCTTGACAAACTTGAACAATGGGCTCTATCCAACAAAATGAGTTTCAATGCGGAGAAAAGCAAAGTTTTACATTTAGGTAGGAAAAAATCAAAAGTACAAGTACAGATTAGGCGAGACCTGGCTTAAAAACAGTTACTGTGAGAGGGACCTTGGAGTCCTAGTAAACGATCACTTGACTATGAGCCAGCAGTGTGCAGCAGCAACCAAAAAACTAATACAATCCTGGGTTGTATAAACAGAAGCATAGAATCAAGGTCATGTGACATATTATTACCACTTTATAAGGTCATAGTAAGACCACACCTGTAATACTGCAGCCAATTTTGGTCACCATATCACAAAAAAGATGTTAAGAGTTTGGGGAAAAAAATCAGAGAAGAGCAATTAAGATGATCAGAGGCCTGGAGACTAAAACATATGAAGAACAGCTACTGGACTTGGGTTTGGCTAGTCTAAAGAAAAGAAGAAATAGGGTAGACATGATAGCAGTGTTCCAGTATCTGAGGGACTGCCACAAGGCAGAGGGGCCCAGGTTCTTCACCAAAGTATCAGAGGGAGGGATGAGAAACAATGGTTGGAGAGGAGCAACCTGGAATTAAGGAGAAACTTCCTGACAGTGAAGACAATCAACCAGTGGAACATCTTACCATCAGAAATTGTCGGCACTCCATCACTGGAGATTTTTAAGAAGAGACTAGACATTCATCTGTCTGTGATGGTAAAGGTTCTCCTGCTTGAGCAGAGGGCTGGACTAGAAGACCTCCAAGGTCCCTTCCAGCTTCTATTCTATTCTATTCTATTCTATTCTATTCTATTCTATTCTATTCTATTCTATTCTATTCTATTCTATTCTATTCTATTCTATTCTATTCTAGTTTGCCTAAAGCACATGGGAGACTATGCTGAACGTTCCTGTTCATGGAATCAAAAAATAAACATGAAAAATGAAATACACTCAATATTCTTTAAAAGTAGTTATTCATGGATTATGTAAACAGAAAATATTTTGTTTTGAATTATCAGACAACACTGCAGAGATTGGCTGTAGCCTACTTTAGCTTACAAACTATAAAGACCAGCTTTATTAAAATTAAAAGGTAATGTCCCCTGCCCTTATCTCTGTTTCTTAGCCAAGAGATCAGCATTGTGGTGCACAGAACACTGTTACCTGATCTCAAAAGGATGGAAACCTATTTTTCATGTTTAGCATTTCTTACACTGTATTTAAACAGGTTTATTTGCAAAATAAATCTGTATACAAAGAGTAACAGTATGCTTTATTTCATATTATGATACTATTTGTTTTAGATTAAGCTTCCAATAAAGGAAAGGTGGTTGTGTTCCTACTTTCAGGCCCTAACCCTATTATCACCAACAGAGCTGCCAAGTTCTTATTGGCAGATATTACCATAAAAAGGCTTAAAACACCTGGTTTTCTTTTGTTTTTTTTTTATGAATGTCAGCCTGCTTAAAAATAAATAAAAGCAAAGTTAAAATAAACAGGCATTTCCTCAAAGGAATAAAATTTGTTTGTGAGGGAGGCTAATGCTCTTCAACTTGGTTAAAAATTTACTCAGAGGTAAGCAATGAATTGATCCAATTGCCAGCTAATATAAAAATATAAAAGATGGTAATAACCCAAAGTGATTCTGAAGAGTTTCAGAATGATCTCTTTAAACTGAATAATTAGATGCAGTTAAGTTTAAATAACATTGCCTGTATATGCATTAAAAAAGGTAAAGGTTCCCCCGCACATGCGTGCTAGTCATTTCTGACTCTAGGGGCCGGTGCTCATCTCCGTTTCAAAGCCGAAGAGCCAGCGCTTGTCCGAGGACGTCTCTGTGGTCATGTGGCTGGCATGACTAGATGCCAAAGGCGCACAGAGTGCTGTTACCTTCCCACCGTAGTGGTCCCTATTTTTCTACTTGTATTTTTACGTGCTTTCGAACTGCTAGGTTGGCAGAAGCTGGGACGAGTAACAGGCGCTCACTCTGTTATGCGGCACTCGGGATTCAACCTGCCAAACTGCTGACCTTCTGATCGACAAGCTCAGTGTCCTAACCCACTGAGCCACCGCGTCCCTCTGTATATGCATTATACTCATATAAAAGAGGGGGGAAAAACCTTAGGATTTTTTAAGGAAATAACATAATGGATAAAATGTTGACTTGCTGCCTTGGCAGCTGTGAAAATAGCAAAATTGCTATGAATCACTAGGAAGGAGATGGCAGATAATATTCCTCCTTTAGTCTTGCACCTAGGTGACCAAAAAAAAAGTCTTTGGCCTGCTCCATCATGCTCTTATTATGTTTGCATACATAGACTGGGAAAAATAAATAAATAAACCCTGTCTTTTATTTAAGGAAGGCATTTTGTTATCTTCACCAGTATTATTGCAACGGTAATAATCATAACCATCTTGTTATTCTGAGTTAGACTGCTTTAAATGTGCATATATTTATAGAAAATCTATTTAATGCCCAGAAAAGAAATTGATTATAGCTATAAAATTTTCAACAGAAACTGCTAATACTATGGATTTTTTCCCTTTGTTTTTGAGTTTGTCTTGACACCCAGCAACTGCCTGGGGAGTTTTGTTGCTAAGATTTTAGAAACAGTTTGCAATAACTTATTTCTAAAATTGGAAGTGGCTGGCCCAAGGTCAACTAGATAGCTGCAAGCTAAAGGCAGGATAGAAGTCATGGTTTCTCAGCTTCTTCCCTGATGCCTTAAGTGCAAGGGTTAAAACTTAAAATTATGGATAAAGCTAAAGGTAAAGCTTCCCCTGCACATGCGTGCTAGTCATTTCCAACTTTAGGGACTGGTGCTCATCTCCGTTTCAAAGCCAAAGAGCCAGCACTTGTCCGAGGACATCTCCATGGTCATGTGGCCGGCATGACTAAATGCCAAAGGTGCATGGAACGCTGTTACCTTCCCACCGCAGTGGTCCCTATTTTTCTACTTGCATTTTTATGTGCTTTCGAACTGCTAGGTTAGCGGAAGCTGGGACGAGTAACAGGCACTCACTCTGTTACGCGGCACTCAAGATTCGACCCGCCAAACTGCCGACCATCTGATCGACAAGCTCAGCGTCCTAACCCACTGAGCCACCGCGTCCCTAAAATTATGTATAGAGATGTAATATTGATGGACAGTATAGTAATTTTGTATGCTGGATTAAGTTTCACACCCAGCCTTCAATATATTTGCATGTCTGTAGGATCTAAACTTGTCTTTCAAGTCAAGTCAGTAATAATTTATTATTTGGAAATATTTTATTTTCTCTCACTGAAAATCAAAGCAGGCAAAAACCTGAGGCAAGGATGAGAATAATGCTAGGGGGAGATAGGATTACATAAAAACTTAAAGAGGAGTTTCATTTCAATAAGATCAAACTACCCTATAGAATGTATTTCTTGGATTATTATTTTTATCTTGAATCTTCCACTGTAATTACTAATGGGATTATTTCACCAGTAATTAAAATGCAGTGGGAGACTCTGGAAGAATGTTCTTTGTCTCTTCTGATTTTTAATTTGGTGTTGGAACATTTTTCCTGCTTAACAAGGCAATCTTCGAGGAATCAGTTTAGCTGATTTTGAATATAAGATGTTGCTATGTGCAGAATTTTTCTTTCTTTTTTAATGATTAACAAACATTATCTAGCTAACAGGGAAGAAATGGTGAAATGAAGATGGCTGTGCAAAACACAGAGCTGACAACAGCAACAGAGGAAAATCCTGGCAAGTAGGCTGTCTCTTTAATGATTTCTTTCTGGACTAATAGAGGCCTTGAGATTGCTCAGAAGTGCTCCAGACATCTGCTCCTTGTGAGAAAACTGTAAGGCAAAGATCTCTGGTGAAGTTAGTAGGCTTCACTAAAACCTTCCTCTAGTGAAGTGGAAGAAATTTTAACTACAAGCTGAAGAATGTTTTTTTTAAATGATTAAAACATTTAAAAAAGTTACAAATGAACTAAGGCTTAGGGTAGAGTTGAAATATGGTGTTGCAATTAATTGTAAAGAATTCTTTAATGTTTATTTTATTTTATTTTTTTTAAAAAGCACAATAAGATAAGAAGGTCACCCAGTTTGCTTTTTGCCTAAGGCAGGACTAGAACTCATTGGGTTTTTAGCCTGGTGCCTTAACCAATGCATCAAACTGGCTCTCTGCAATAAGTATGTAGGATGAATTCAGAAGGGTAGTTTCAGGTGTTGAGTCTTAGTTGTGAGTGATGGTCAGTGAAACAGGTTTCTCTGAATATTGATGAAAAGAAGGGAAGCAGATGATGAGATGATGTTTTTTTTTTTTGGTCTGTTGTTTGTTTTAACTCATCTCCCCACTCCCTGGCATTGTGTGGTTATATACCTACATGGCATTTTCTCACCTGCTGTCAGCCGCCACGTTACACTTGCTTGTGTGTTTCACTACCATGTGGTGACAATCTGCCAAGAACTCTGGAGAGAGTGGATGGGAGGGGGTATGCTTGGGGGAAAATGAAAGTAACTTCCGTATCTCCCGGAGATGCTGTTTCAAGCTCACCAGTCTGGGAGAGGAAGGCAGCTGCATACCAACTTACATTTGAAGTGTCCATTGTGAAAACATCTGGCTTGAATCTGATTGTCCCAAAGGTGCTTTTTCTCAGGAGGCAACTGGACTTTCTTGTCTTTCTTTTGAATTGACAAGTTGTGTTAATGCATTAACACAACTTGTCAATTCAAAAGAAACACAAGAAAGTCCAGTTACCTCCTGAGGAAAAGCACTTTTGGGACAACCATACCTGGATCATTGAGAACCTCCATACACACTTGAATCTGATTGGTCACAGTGTGGGGGACAGCAATGGGAGGCAGTTAAGGGAGGGAAAAGTTGAACGTAGAGATTTTGGTGCTCAATTCTCAGTTCTGGCTATGCATTACCACAGAGGTCCCAAACCTTTTGGGCACCAGGGACCAGTTCTGTGGAGAGAGGGTTTTCCGCAGACTGGAGGGGGCGTGGTTTCATGTACTGTTTGCATCCCGCGGATGGGGCTTTGCTTGTTTGCATGAACTGGTTTCTGGCATGCCATGGGCTGGTGCTGGTCCATGGACTGGGGGTTGGGGACCCCTGCATTACCACAATACACTTGTCTTCTAATAAACTATACCTTTCTCAACAAATGGAGCCAAGAATCAAGTGCTGGCAGGTCTGACACCCGCATACAAGTAATAGGTATATCTTTCTCTCATCCTGTTATGCTGAGCTAAGGAATTCCCTCTCTGTAACATCAGTGCATTGAAAAAGAAAGAAGATAGTTGATTCTTCTATTCTTACAGTACTGAGAAAGGCTGTATCAGTGTATAAGACAAAGATTCTTAGTAAAATTTTTGACCTCATGAACTTTTTCTCCCATTTATCAGGGCTGTCCATTGGGATTTCCCATCTGCACCCAACTTGAAGCAAGAAATTGTATCTATTTCTGAATGACCTTTTGTATAAATCCAACATGAGTATCCAAGGTATTATACTGTTGAACTGCCAATTAGTTCTTTAGGTTTCCAAAGCTATTTTTTCTCTCCATTTCTACTTCTGTAAAGACTTATTTTGTAAGTTTGTAAGAGGTACTGTAGTTAATGTACTACAGTTCCTCTTAGTCTGTTGCAGTTCCTCTTGATCAACTACAGTTCTTGTTACAGAATTTAAATAATCAGGATAAGTATCCCATAGTAGGAAAGAATTTATATTCATTTTTATGCATTTGTATTCAATATCTATTCTTTATACATACAATTTGTATATTTGGGAGTTTTGCAGCATTTTTAGTGTGGGTCAATAACATTTATTTATTTATTTTATTACATTTATATACCGCCCTTTCCCTGAGGACTCAGGGCGGTTTACAGGGAATTAAAAACCAAAAATACAAAAGTTAAAACCAGTTTAAAAAAGATTAAATTTAACCCTGTGCAACTAAAACCCCAGTTAAAATAAATTAATCCTCAGCCTGGGCCAGAGAGCTCGAAGAGCCAGGTCTTCAGGCCCCGGCGGAATGAACGGAGGTCGGGGGCAGTCCTCAGCTCCACTGGCAGCTGGTTCCAGAGGGCAGGCGCCCCCACTGAGAAGGCCCTATCCCTAGGCGTTACCCGCCGGCAATCTCTTACCAGTGGGACCCTGAGCAGACCCACCCTGTGGGAGCGCACTGGACGAAGGGCACTTGATGCTGGCAGCAGGTGTTCCCTCAAGTACCCCGGACCCAAGCCATGTAGGGCTTTATAGGTAATGACCAGCACCTTGAATTTCACCCGGAGGGCAACCGGAATCCAATGCAGCTCGCGGAGTAGAGGTGTTACATGGGAGTATCGGGAGACCCCCATTACAACTTGCGTGGCCGCATTCTGCACCAGTTGAAGCCTCCGAGTGGTCCTCAAGGGCAGCCCCATGTAGAGAGCGTTGCAGTAGTCCAAATGGGAGGTCACGAGCGCATGAGTAACTGTGCGTAGGGCATCTCGGTCCAGATAGGGACGCAACTGGCGCACCAGGCGAACCTGTGCAAAAGCCCCCCTGATCACGGCTTCTATGTGGTCTTCAAAATTGAGTCGTGAATCCAGGAGGACGCCCAAGTTGCGAGCCCTATCAACGGGAGGTAACACCTCACCCCCCATCGTTAGAGATGGAATAGTCTGGTTGACCCGAGATGCCGATATGCACAGCCACTCAGTCTTGGCAGGATTGAGACGAAGCCTGTTTCTCCCCATCCAGACCTGGACCGCCTCCAGGCACCGGGACATCACGGCGAGGGCATCACTGGGTTGGTTCGGGGTGGAAAGAAAAAGTTGGGTATCATCAGCGTACTGATGATACCCCACCCCGAAACCACGAATGATCTCGCCCAGCAGCTTCATATAGATGTTGAACAGGAGGGGCGAGAGAACCAACCCCTGAGGAACTCCACAAATGAGAGGCCTCGGGGTGGATCTCTGCCCTCCCGTCAACACCGACTGCGAGCGGCCCAGGAGATAGGAGGAGAACCACCGTAAAACGGTGCCTCCCACTCCCAACCCCCTGAGACGCCTCAGCAGGATACCATGGTCGATGGTATCGAAAGCTGCTGAGAGATCTAATAGGACCAGGACAGAGGAGCAACCCCTGTCCCTAGCCCTCCAGAGATCATTCACCAGCGCGACCAATGCCGTCTCCGTGCTGTGTCCGGGTCTGAAACCCGATTGGTACGGGCCCAGATAATCAGTTTCCTCCAGGAACAGAGGAAGCTGATGCGCCACCACACTCTCAACAACCTTCGCCAAAAAGCGAAGGTTGGAGACTGGACGATAGTTATTTAAAACAGCCGGGTCCAAAGCAGGCTTCTTGTGGAGGGGTCTCACCACCGCCTCCTTCAAGGTGGCAGGGAAGACACCCTCCTTCAAAGAAGCAGTTATTACTGCATGGAACCAGCCTCGTGTCCCCTCCCGGGCCGCATAAGCTAGTCAGGAGGGGCACGGATCCAACAAACAGGTGGTGGTGCTCAGTCTCCCCATGATCCTGTCCACATCATCAGGGGAAACAGGGTCAAACTCAGTCCAGATAACATGCTCAAGACCGCCCGATTCCTCCACATCAGACTCTGCCCAGTCAGAGTCCAGACCGGTCCGGATCTGAGCGATTTTGTCTGCAAGAATGTGACTAAACTCCTTGGCTCGTCCCTGCAAGGGATCCTCCCTCACCTCCTGGTTAAGGAGGGAACGAGTTACCCTAAACAGGGCAGCCGGGCAGTTATCTGCGGACGCGATAAGGGCAGCAAAGTAGTTAGACTTCGCCGTCCTTATCACCGCAAGATAAGACCTTATAAAGGTTCTTAACTGCAATCGGTCAGATTCGGATCGGCTGGACCTCCAACCGCTCTCTAGACCTCGTCTCCGACGCTTCATCTCCCGGAGCTCCACAGAGAACCATGGGGCCCAACGGGATCTGCGTCGGGTCAGAGGTCGCAAGGGTACAACGCAGTCAAGTGTCCCGGCGGCCGCCGTTTCCCAGGCATCCACCAGAGCATCGACTGGGCTGTGGGTAAGGGTGATGGGTATAGGCCCAAGTGCCCTCTGGAACCGTTCCGGGTCCATTAGGCGCCTGGGGCGGAACCACCTGGTCGGTTCCGCCGCCCAGCAGCGGGGGGTCGCATAACGGAAAACCAGCCGCAGGAGGTAATGATCTGACCATGACAGGGGGGTGATGGTTGGTGAACCCCCTCCCAGATAATCCAACCACTGTCCAGATAGGAACACCAGGTCGAGAGTATGATCCCCCACATGAGTCGGGCCCTCAATAACTTGGGTCAGGCCCATGGCCGTCATGGAGGCCATGAACTCCCGAGCTAACTCAGACGACCCTCCCAGTGACGGCAGGTTGAAGTCACCCAGGACTATAAGCCTGGGGAACTCCACCGCCAGCCCTGAGAGAGTGTCGAGCAGCTCAGGCAGGGCTGTTGCCACACAGCCGGGCGCCAGGTATGTGAGCAACAAGCCCAACTGAGCCCGAGGACCACATCTCAAGAGGAGGGATTCACTCCCGGCCATCTGGACAATGGTGGCCTCCCGCGGACACAGAGTCTCCCGAATAACCACTGCCACCCCACCACCCCTGCCCTGAGCCCGTGGCTGGTGTAGCACCCGGAAACCTGGAGGGCATAGCTCGATCAGAGGCACCCCTCCCTCCGAACCCAACCAAGTTTCCGTAATGCACACTAGATCCGCACATTCCTCCTCGATCAGATCGTGAATGAGGGGAGCTTTGTTAACGACGGATCTAGCGTTAAAATAAACCAGCCTATATTTATGGTACGTTGAATTTTAACAAAAAGCTGTATTATAACAAAATGGAACATGTTTATTACTCTTATTGGCTAGATATTAATATAACCACATTCCATTTTTGAAATAGAGCTTACAAAGCAGATTTGGTTAAAATACATAATTGTTTCTTTTTAAATTAAGAAAAAAAAGAAAATACAGTAATAAAATACTAGATTGCTAAAAGGTTAAATACTTCTGACTAACTCACTAAATTATAAAACTATTTGCAATTGTACAAAAACAAAGCATATTTGATTGTAAAATAGAGTAATATAAAGTGACCCTCATATAATAATAACATAAAAGTAGATAAATTGCCAAATTAAATTAAATTAGTTGTTTGTAATCAGACCATGTGCTGAAATGTTTTGTACCATTAATGTATAATGAAAAGACTTTCCACTGCAAATGGAAAAAATGATTCAAGAAAAGCTGACAGATTTCTTTGTTTGCTCAAAAAGAAACTAACTTTTTTAAAAAAATGTTTTTGTTTTATAGATTTCAGGAATCTTCAGGCAAAGAAAAACATTGTCTTAGTCCTGGGACATTTACCTAAAAGAAATGTTTAGAATTTAGGTGATTTAAAGAAAACAAAAATGAATTTCTCAAATTGTTTGGCAGGCACTTGCTATCCAAATGGCAGATACACTGTGACTCCTACTGGTAAGAAAATTATAAGATCCTGTGCAAATGGAGCAGACACAGCTACTGTACCTGGTTTTGCACATGGATAATTACCGTATTTTCCGGCGTATAAGACGACCCGGCGTATAAGACGACCCCCTACTTTTAAGAAGATTTTCAAGGTTTTGTCTTATACGCCGGAAAATACTTACATGCCCTGCCCGTCGCAGAGGAGGCGAAGGCCCGACTGGCCCCGCCGGCCCTCCCGCTGCTCCCGCGCTTCTGCCGGCCCCCGAGGTGCAGTGTTTTCCAGGTGGCAGGCAGTGCCGGAGGGCAGCCGCCACCCCGCCACGACCGGCGCCCCTCCTGCTTCCCCCCCAGGCCTTGAACTTCTCCCATTGGGCGCAGGGCGGGGCAGCTCCGCTCGCAGCCTCTTTTTTAGAACTCATGCGCTTCCCTCTCACCGTCGGCCAAGGCGCGCCCGGCCCAGGCTCCCGGTCCCTCTTCCCGGCCGGCTTCCCGCCCTGCCCCTCATGGAGCTGGACTGGGCGTGCAGCCTCTCGGTGTGGCTGCTTTTCCTGGGCAGCCTGGCGGTGGGGCTCCTGCGCTCGGACCTGTTGCTGAGCCGGCGGCTGCTGCTGCGCGTGGGGCTGCTGGCCATCCTGCCGCTGCCCCTCAGCGCCGCGCTCATGGCGGCTGCCTGCTGGCTCTGCTTCTCCCGTCCTCAGCGGCTCGCACTCCTAGTTGTAGCGCATTGGAGTAAGCGCCAGCAGAGGCTGCTCTTCGGTCACCCGCCGGGAAACTTGCCAAACCGGGAGAGCGACTGCCGCGCCCACGCCCCGCCTGGGACGCCGCGCCTGCCTGCCTCTTGAAGTGCCCACCCTGCATCCCTCTGGCCAAGGCAAAGGCGGCTGATGAGGACACCGACCTTGCTCCACGGGCAGCGGGAAGAGCTGCCACGTCTGGGGACTCCTCCTCCTCCTCCTCCTCCTTCCCCCCTCCCGCCGCCTTCTCGCCTCATGAAACGGCCTCTTAGTCCGGCGCGCAGCTCCGATCCCGGCCACCAGGCTGGCTCGTCTCCGACAGCACTGCCCGGCGGAAGCGCATCCCCGCAGGGGGGGAGAGCGGTGCTGGTGACAGGTGAGTCCAGCGGGCGCGAGGCCCTCCCCTCGGGCCAAGAGCCAACGGGCAGCACCGCCTTCGCATGGGGAGAGCCACCCGACGCTCCCGCCCAGCCATGTCCCGGAGCCGCGCTGGAGTTAGCTCAGTTGCGCGGGGCGGCCCGGCTTTGCAAGAACGGGGACGCTCGACTGATTTGTTTTTTTTCAGGCGTATAAGACGACCCGGCGTATAAGACGACCCCCCAACTTTTGAGAAGATTTTCAGGGGTTAAAAAGTCGTCTTATACGCCAGAAAATACGGTATTTTCCAAAGAGAGAAATTGGGGCCTTGGGGTCCTCTGAGCTTAGCTGTGTTTCTTGCAGATGTTTCATTACCAAACTCTGTAACATCTTCAGTACTAGTAGGGAGTGGGATTTGCTCTCTGCTTATATATTAGAGGCTGTCACACTCTACAAAACAGCTGTGTAGGATTTTTTTTATATTCCCTTATTTCCAGTTTCCTTCCATCTTTTCCAGTTATTTCCGAGATAGTTAGATATGATCTTATTCAATGGCCCATTCTGATTTGGATGTGCCAAAGAAACATGAATGCTTTTTTGGTGTTTCAGCAATAGTGTCTTTCACTTATCCATTCTATTTTATTGTTTAATCTGAAATCCTAAATTCATTCTTGCTCTCTCTCCCTCCCCCCTCTCTCCCCCTCCCCCTCCCCCCCTCCCTCCCTCTCTTTCTCCCCCTCCCCCTCCCTTTCCCTCCCTCTCTCTCTCCAGATAGTCCTCAACCAACTAGACCAGGGGTCCCCAACCCCCAGTCCATGGACCGGTACCAGGCTGCAACATGCCAGCAACCAGGCCACACAAGTAAGCAAAGCCCCATCTATGGAATTCAGCAGCACAGAAAACCACCCACCCTCCAGTCCACGGAAAAATCTCTCTGCATGGAACTGGTCCCTGGTGCCCAAAAGGTTGAGGACATCTGAACTAGACCACAATTGAGCCCAAAATTTCTGATGCTAAGCAAGACAGTTGTTAAGTGCTTCATTTTAATAACCACAGTTGTTAAGTAAATCATTGTAGTTGCTAGTAAGATGGTTGTTAAGTAAATCCAGCTTCTCCATTGATTTTGTTTGTCAGAAGATCACAAAAGGTAAACACTTGACCCTGGGATACATACCACTTACCAAGCATCCAATTTTTGATCACATAACCACAGAGATGCTGCAATGATTATAAGTGTGAAGAATGGTTATAAATAACTTTTTTTTCAGTGCTCTTATAACTTTGAACAGTCACTAAACAAATGGTTATAGACTGAGGACTATCTGTATGTGATTATCTCAGGAATCAAAGTATAAGTATAGTAAGGTCAAACAAAATTCATGTAAATTCCAGAAAACCTGTATATAGAACCTCCTTTTATTAATGTTTAGTATGATGTCAAATGTTAACCAGCAATGATAGGAGTGAACACTAAGAAGACTTGATACAGTATGTATTGTACATTCTTTCATCAATTTTTTGCAACATGATACTTTGTGCAAATATATATGGGTAAATATTTACATGAAAAACATAGCAATATTGAAATATTTTGCAAAACTGCAGCATGCACATCATACTTTGCAAGCTGGATCTGAGTATAAGGGGGAAAACTAATTTAAGAGTACTACGAGATGAAAATGTGTAAATTGTAGTTGTTTACCACTGTAAATATTGTTTACAGAAAATAATAGGCCAGGAGAACTATTATGCTTCTAATGTTATTGAGAGATTAGAAAAGCCACAGTTAGAATCTGCCAAAGAATAAGCTGGGAAAATGTTAGGGAAAGCACATACATTTGAACATGATACTTACAGCTTTTCACATCAATTCTCCACTGAAGAAACTGGATTTATTCTATGTTGACCCTTGATATGAAATGTATAACAGCAAAATTATTTATTTACTGTTTCTAAATTTTCTTCTGTGTATGAGTCATTTTTATTCATTCCAACTACACTGTATAATGGGCAAAATATAGCAACTCTTCTGAAAAAACATTTTAGTGCTTATTACTGCATGTTTGAGAATACATAATAGATGGAACCATTTAGAAAGATAATTTACTTTGCCGCAAAAGAGGCAATGGACTGTGTTTTAAATGCCTAATTTATAAAAATACATACATTATGAAAGATGTGACAAATTTTATAATGCTTTCTTCTTTCTTTGCTTTTCAAAAGCAGACAGAAAAACCTGGGAGCTGCCTCTAAGGTTTTGCCAGAGCACAGCTATAAATAAAGAGTCAATCTGATTGCTTTTAGCAAGAGCTTGCAAGCCACTTCATACCTGTGATCTGAAGTTCAAGTACATGCAGCAAAATGGAATTAAATCACTGATTTACTTATATTTTACCAAAGTCTATTCTTCGTTATGGAAAACTCTAGAGGAAAACTTTGTTCACAATAAATGTGAAAATGAGTATGCTCACAAATCATTTTGATCTGGAGCATGGTTGTCCAACCTTTTGGCTTGCCTGGGCCCCATTGAGAGAAGATATATATATATATATATATATATATATATATATATATATATATATATATATATATATATATATATATGTATGTATGTATGTATGTATGTATGTATGTATGTATGTATGTATGTATGTATATATGTGTATGTGTATGTGTATGTGTATGTGTATGTGTATGTGTATGTGTATGTGTATGTTTATGTGTATGTGTATGTGTATGTGTATGTGTATATATATATATATATATATATATATATATATATATATATATATATATATATATATACATACATATATATATATACATACATACATACATACATACATACATACATACATATATATATATATATATATATATATATATACAGAGCCACATTACAGGTAATCCTCAACATACAACCACAATAGAGCCCAAAATTTATGTTGCTAAGAGAAACATTTAAGTGAGTTTTGCTCCATTTTATGTTTGTTAAGTGAATCACTGCAGTTGTTAAGTTAGTAATATGGTGGTTAAATAAATCTGCCTTCCCCCATTGAGTTTGCTTGGCAGAAGATCGCAAAAGGAGATCACATGACTCCATCAAAGCATTCCAATTTTGATCATGTGATCCAGGGGATGATGCAACGGACGTAAGTGTGAAAAATGGTCATAGGTCACTTTTTTTTTCAGTGCCGTTGTAACTTTGAACGGTCACTAAATGAAACTGTTGTAAATCAAGGACTACCTGTACTAGCTGTCCAAGGCCACATGCAGCCTGAGAGCCATGGGTTGAACATGCCTTGTTCTAGAGCAGGGGTAGGCAACCCTGGCTCTTTTATGACTTGTGGACTTCAACTCCCAAAATTCCTGAGTCAGAATGGCTGGTTCAGGAATTCTGGGTATTGAAGTCCACAAGTCATAAAACAGCCAAGGTTACCTACCCCTGTTCTAGATCTTTCAGTATAGGGAGTGGGGGGTTGAAGGAATTTACTATTTTATTTATTAAATGTATTGGCTGTCCATCTTATCACAGGACAACTCCGGTTGGCTTATAATATTAAAAAAATAAAACTACACGAAACCTATGAACAATACAACTGAAATACTATAAAGTACAATTACTGAACCTTAATTAAAAGATGGGCAAAGAGGGAGATAAGCAGGGGAAGAGGTGGGATCTCTTACTAATCTATCCACCATCCTCAATGTGACACCTCCCCCAAGTCGGTTAAGTGTAGCTTGGTTTGCTGGTTCCTATATGCTAAGAATATTTCCTTATAGTAGAAGGGAAAGGATTTGGGGGAGAGAATTTACTAACTTACACTGGACTCTTTAGCTGAATTTCAACCTATCTTTTTCCTCCCCACCATTTTTATAGTTTAATGGCTCATGAGAATATATTGGAGGAGTGCATTTCTAATCTTTGTGTTAACATAGAGGTGTTTCTGGTTTTGTGGACTGGGATCCCTAATGTTCTTCCTGCCTGGCTTCCTCTCCCAGCCCTCTTGCATTTTACTCTAAACCAGGGGTCTCCAAACATGGCAGCTTTAAGACTTGTGTACTTCAACAAGGTTGGCTAAGAAATTATGTGAGTTCAAGTCAGTGGTGGGATTCAAATATGTGAACAACCAGTTCTCTGTGTAGATGCCAGTTCCGGAAGTCCATTCTGGGCCTGGGCAACAAAAGATTAGCTACTGGTTCTACCGAACTGGTGCAAACTGGCTGAATCCCACCACTGATTGAAGCCTACAAGTCTTAAAGTGTAAATCAATAACTATCACGGAGAGCGTAAATGGATCAGTTGACTGCAAGAAATACAATCCTTCCATTCCCCCTCACTGTCTGGTCAGAACCTATCCTTCCATTCCCCACTACCCAGTCTCAATTGTCAGTATCTATACTCCCCCACCGCCTATCACAAGTTTCTTGGATGTGAAGCAAAACACTTTGTTCTTTGTCATCGAGGGACCTACCTTTGAGCTACAAGAGGATTGCAATGAGAATTAGCCATTTGTCTCTCTTTCTTTCTCTCACGCACAAGGTAGAGCACCTGATTATCTTCCAGATCTCTTGATAGACGATAACTCCCAGTCCTAGTTATGGAGACATAGCTGGTGTTCTACTCAAAAGCCCTTGGGGGACCTTTTAGAGGGAACCCTCCACACACATGCTTAACCCAGCCTGGTCTCATTTATTCATGCTGAGTTGGTCTCCTCCTCTGGAATTAAGGTTAGGTAATCGCTCACTCTAGACTTCTAGAGAATGGATATCCCAAAGGTGCTTTTTGTTGTTCTTTGAAGATGTTTCTCTTCTCATCCAGGAAGCTTCTTCAGCTCTGACCCGATGGTGGGATCTTCAAAAGATCTTCAAAGAAAAACAAGAAAGTCCAGTTGCTTCCTAAAAAAGGCACCTTTGGGACAACCATGACCTGGATGACTGAGGATCTGGATGGATTGATACAAGATATCAATCTTGTACCATATGTGGCCCATATACTGTATGTAGCCCACCTTCAGCCATACAGTCCATAGCTCATCACTACTGTGATAATAATAGAGAACCTATGTATTTAACCACCCCTGGTTGATCTTCTTCAGAGATCTTCATCGCATTAGATAAAGACTGTTTTTTTTTAAAAAAAACTATCCTAGGTCAGTTTTCTTTCATGACCTTATTATAGGTATTATTAGCACCGATCTTTACAGATAGGCATTGATAATAATAGACTTACCACTGTAACTTTGAATTTCATTCCCTCTGACTTTTCCTATTTACAAGTCCTGCAGTTTTCTATATTATACCTGTACAGGTTATGGTGGGTTTTAAAAAAAAAAAAAAATTAGAAATGTATTTGATCGGTGAAACCTTTATTTTTCCCCCTTGCTAATCCACATCCAAACAGTTCTGTTAATTGATTGGATTGGCTGAAATTATTATCATGATCACCAGGTGGTTTGGACATGCAGTGGTGTTAGTTAAAATATCCTGTCTCCTAACCTGAGGGATACTAATTTTTATGATGGTATCCGGCTTGAGGTTATAGATTTGTGAATCAAGTCAGATGAGATTGCTCAGGGCCATTTGCTTTGATTAAATCCAGACACTGACATGGGATATTCGTACCTAGACTAGGTCTGTATTTTTAACTTCTTCACAGTTTTTAATTTACTTGAGGTTAATAAAACATGTGACCCTTCAAGCCTTTTTTTTTGTCCCTCATCTATATTTATGTTGTACATAATGACATCATTTTAACGTGGTCCTCTTTCAGCTGCTTTTAGTAAAGCAGAGAGATCACATAGGCTCAGAGAACAGTTCCAATATATTTTATTTATTTTATTTATTTAGTCCCCGGCAATATTTTAAGGTAGGTCAATGTGGGAGACATTTTTCAAATCAAGCAAAGATACTATGCATTTCAATAGTCCTCCAAGGCAAGGTCTATAGTTTCTAGAAGGTCACAAATGTCACAGCAACTGTATACCAGCATATACAAATGATACTGTACATTTGTAAAGACCGACAATCTTAAAAGAAAGGTTTCAAAGACAAAGGTGCCATCAATCAGCTCTTTTTTAAGCCTTAATACTTCCTAAAATTTACCATGCAGAAGACTTCCTTCTTTTTCATAAATATATTGGTCAACCCACATTCCTTTTCTGTCTTGAAATAGACAAGCTTGAACAAGGAGGAAAAATATACATCGGTCGGAGGTGTTTATTATTCTAGCAAGTCTTGTTGATTGCACAAAAATCTTTTCCAGGATATTTTTATTGAATCAGCCCCAAACTGCATCTATTTATGGTATTACTATGTTGTTGTTGGCTTGTTTTTGTGTTTGTGTGTGTGTGTGTGTGTTTGTTTGTTTGTTTTAAAGTGGCAGTGATATAACTTGATAGCGATCAACTACTGGCCGTGAGATGTATATTTTCAGTTTTTAAACAACAACAACAACATTCTAGCCGCAATATGTTTCTGCATTTTGTAAAGATCAGTGACATGCAGTTGTTCGCTTCTCTGACTAATCTGCAACTGGCAATTGCTTGAACAAAGGATAAATACCAGCTGTGTTCCCTGGGTTCTGTCCCCAGTTAAGGAACAGCAAAAGGTCTTTATGGCAGGGAACTTACAAGCATGATGTTTTTGAAAATAGCAAAGTGAAAATAATTTCATCCCAGTATACTATATAGGCAGCTTGTCTTGAGTAGATCATCCCTATTGAAACAGTTTTATATTCTGTAATTTATGGCATTATCTGAGGAGGATAAGCAGCTAGTGCTTGACTTAACGGGCTGCCACATAGAAGAGGGAGGGAGTCAAGCTATTCTCCAAAGCACCTGAAGCCAGGATAAGAAACAACATATGGAAACTAACCAAAGAGAGAAGCAGCCTAGAACTAAGGAGAAACTTCCTGACAGTTGGAACAGTTAATCAGTGGAACAACTTGCTTCCAGAAGCTGTGAATGCTCCAACACTGGAAGTCTTTAAGAAGAGATTGGACAACCATTTGTCTGAAATGGTATAGGGTTTCCTGCCTGAGCAGTGGGTTGATCTCCAAGGTCCCTTCCAACTTTTTTATTATTATTATTATTATTAATTATTATTATTATTATTATTATTATTATTATTATTATTATTATTAATAATAATAATAATAATAATAATAATAATAATAATAATAATAATAATAATAATAATTTTCCAAAATTCCTGTTGCTAAGTGAGACATTTGTTAAGTGAGTTTTGCCCCATTTTCTTGCCACAATTGTTAAGTGAATCTGGCTTCCACACTGACTTTCCTTGTTGGAAGGTTGAAAAAAGCTGATCATATGATCCCAGGACCCTGTAACCATCATAAATACATGCCAGTTGTCAAGCCTTTGAATTTTGATCATGTGACCACAATGGTTGTAAGTATGAAAAACAGTCATAAGCCACTTTTTCCAGTGCTGTTATAACTTGTAAATAAAAGAGTGGTTGCAAATCAAGGACTAATTCTATACATTTATGTATAATAGCCATGTGTCTGGTTATGAAACTGAAATATTGAAAGGTCTGAAATTTAAAAGTTATTTGCTATCTAACCTGATTAGGGTGATGTTTTTCTGCATCAAACTGCTTTCCAGTTACTCCAATACTGTACAGCTGTTCCTGTAGACTAAATCAGAAATATATAGATATATAGGGGCTCTGAATGGCATTAACTTTAGCATCCCATAGCAGTCTTGGAGGGCTGATATAAGAAAATCCCAGCTGAGCTGAGAATTTGCCCCTTTGGAAGAGGGGCTAAAGAAATTACTCATGTCCTACTAACTGTGCCTTCTATAAAGACTCACAGACCCATCTAATAACACCTCACATAACAAAATACCCAGGAAACACAATTTCTGTATCGGATCAATCCAATGTAGTCTCTTTGAATGTACCATGTTTTATTATGCTCTCTGCAAAATTAGGCAGACTTTGATTACCCACTGACAACCCACCACCAATTGTTAAACATTACCTTGTCATTTTTTTTAATTTTTATTTTATCTCATTCCCTTTTACTTTTTTAAAATCCTTCTTATTTATAATGCTGGTCTGTGACCGTAATAAAAATTACTACTGCTATACAAGGGTGAGGGGAACCATGTTTATCAAAGCCAAGACCAGATCAAGAATGAGTCAGAATCTCAATCATTTCTTTTATTGCAAGGCAAAACAAAATCTCTGCATATTCTGCACTACAGGAAGTCCTCAACTAACAACACTTTGTTTAGTGACCATTGGCACTGGGAAAAAAGTGACATAACTATTTTTCACACTCATGACTATTGCAGCATCCCCATGGTCATGTGATATACATTCAGATGTTTGACTAGTGGTTCTTATTTATCACCGCTGCAGTGCCCTGGGGTCATGTGATCCCCTTTTGCGACCTTCTGATAAACAACGTCAGTGAGGAAGCCAGTTTCACCTAACAACCGTGTTACCAATTTAACAACTGCAGTGATATACTTAAGAAATGTGGCAAGAAAAGTGATAAAATGGGGCAAAACTCGATATATATTTTTTTACTTAGCAACAAAAAATTGGGGCTCAATTGTTGTCATAAGTCAAGGATTACCTGTATTAAAATCTTTTCCAATACCCAGACTATATACAGTAGTGGCTGAAATTGTGGAAAACTTTTGGGAAAAGTGTACAGTAGAAATGCCACTTTTGATTAAGTTTCTACCAATTTGTGTTCTAAGTTCTTTATAACTGTAGCCTTGTTCACTTAATAATACTATTTTGCATCACTTTCTGGGCAACTAGTCAACTCTTTGCACCATTACTTTAATTTTATTACATTTTACAAGCTCACTAAATAAAAGGAAAAAAAAACCCAACCAACTTGATAGCGATCAAATAACACACTGACAAATGTCCTCCTCTCAGCTTCAATACATGATATCAATAACTGAATCCTACCATGATCTGATTGGCTCATTGCCAAAACAAGATGATGCCTGATTGGCTCTCTAAACACTCAATGTTCATTGGCTACAATCAGATGAAGGAAAGCTACCTGATATCAAGCTAAGCAAGTTGTGCTTCCTTTTTCTGGTTATTTGGCTATAACTTTTCATAGAATACAGTACAGATTATTGAACAAACTATGTTGCATTACATTCTTGATTAAATTATCTTTCCATTGATATATAATTTTATGGTAGTACTAAAAAAAAATAGTGGTGCTATTAGCCATCAAATCTCAAAAATACACTTTTCCCAAAAGGTTTCCATAATTTTGGCTTCCCAGAAAGTCCGGCTTGCTATTGTTCCTCCTCAAGGACACAACATTTCTTCCTAGGTACTGTATTGTTTCAATCAGGAAACACCTGACTGAATCTTCTGACACCTCCTGACACATTTGCTAACATCTCTGCTTTGTCATTATGTTTTCATAATGATTTTTTTTGCTAAACTTATTTGCATGAAGAACATTTATATTAATCATACATCTGAAGCAAATGTCTCTTCCCTTCTCATGCTGGGCAGTTTCCCCAAAAGTTTTAATATCCAGTAATTGTGAAACTGACGACAGTTTCCCTGCGGAGTGTAAATCTCATCATAAAGGTACACACTGGCAATTATATTGCAGAAGAAATTTCTGGTTGGATTCCTGCTGTAGCCTAGAGAACAATAAGAACACTAACTAATTCAGTCCTTCATTCATCCTAGACCTATAATGATAACTTACTAACATTCTGCCATTTTAATAACGTATTTGTAAAAAATAAAAAAGAAATACTTCTGCATACTAAACTACAATAATACACTTATAAAAACAGTTTGATATGCAATTCCAGTTCCTTTCAAGTAAAATTAAATGTAATTATATTTCCTTTTTAAAAGGTTGTAGTCATGTGAAATGGAAAAGGGTGTATTTTAAAGGACAGCAGGAAAAAAATAAAGGAAATCTTTCACTTATTTTCTTAGGATGCAAGCCACATAGTGGTAAGCATCATTCTTGACAAAGCTATATGAAAATAACAACATAATTATATTCATGCACATCCAGTATTCAGTATTTAGTGAAACCTATGAGCCAGTACTATCATTCTATTTACACTATATAGGTGTGTTTGTGTGTGTGTGTGTGTGTGTGTGTGTGTGTGTTCTGTCTATGTTATTAAAAACGTAAAGGTTTCTCTGTCCAGTCATATCCAATTTTAGGGCCCGGTGCTCATCTCCATTTCTTGGCTGAGGGAGCCAGCGTTGTTCAATGACATTTTCCATGGTCATGTGACCAGCATGTCTATATACCAAAGGTGCATCAAATGCTGTTACTGGAGCTCACCCCATCTCTCTTTCTCTGTCTCTGTCTCTATCTGTATCTGTCTCTGTCTCTGTATCTGCCTCCCTTTTTTCCCTGTCAAATTTACTGGAATGGTAAAAGGTACCAACCTAGTCGGAGAGTAAAGCAGTTCCACATAGTAAAGGACTTCACTGAGAGATGCTGATCCCTATCTGAGAACAAAGGGAAAACAGAAGTAGCTTTTCCCAAAATGTGTATACTTTGGATTTTTGTTTTGTTTTTTATAGCCAAGATATAGTGCATAAAAACCTGTCTATATCTGATGAGGAAGCGTATGATAACCATGATCCCAATGCCAGGAACAGAATCTAACTAGAGTCATTTCACCATACTGCCATACTTAGGTGATAGGCTGATCTGTTGACCAACCTGGGCAAAATCTGTTAACAAAATAAATTGTAGTTAAGTTTACCATGTATTCCTACATAGCTTTTATAGTTATTAATAATGTAAGGACTAAAATGCATATGTACAGTATCATCCATCTATCTATCTATCTATCTATCTATCTATCTATCTATCTATCTATCTATCTATCTATCCTATCTCTATAATAATAATATAATATAATATAATATAATATAATATAATATAATATAATATAATATAATATAATATAATATAATATAATATAATATAATATAATATAATATAATATAATATAATATAATATAATATAATATAATATAATATAATATAATATAATATAATATAATATAATATAATATAATATAATATAATATAATATAATATAATATAATATAATATAATATAATATAATAATATAATATAATAATAATATAATATAATATAATATAATATAATATAATATAATATAATATAATATAATATAATATAATATAATATAATATAATATAATATAATAATATAATATAATATAATATAATATAATATAATATAATATAATATAATATAATATAATATAATATAATATAATATAATATAATATAATATAATATAATATAATATAATATAATATAATATAATATAATATAATATAATATAATATAATATAATATAATATAATATAATATAATATAATCTTTTGTTAGTAACACCAGAAAAATCCTTCTTTGTTTGTCTTTTCTGATTCTGACTTGCTAATCACATCCCACCATCATTGTATTATAAATCTGATTTATGATGCAGTTAAAAATGTCACACATTGGCATGATTGCAGTTTATGCATTTGTAAACAAAGAGATTGCTTTTTATTAAATATTTCATTTAGAGATTTCTTTTTTTTAAAAAAAAAAGCCACCTAATTTTCTTTGCAGCTGCAAGCACAATCCCATATATACTCTTTCCTGCTCTAATATAGGCTTATGTTTGTTCAAGCAACTGGACTACTAAAATGCAATTCTGAGCACCAAGCTAGTGCTGAATAAATTGCAGGGAGTGTTGGAAATACCCTTCCATTCCCTTGAAAAATGCCAGCTGTAATTACCATATGTTTCATATAGTTAGGCACAGATTGTGCATTCCTCAATGGTTTTCATGAACACTTATTTTTAAGAATCATTCGATTGACTTCCTCAGTAGAATTATTCCACCAGCAATAGTTAGACTTCAGCTGCTTTTGCTAATGCATAAAGACAATAAAGTCAACAAGATACAACAGAATACATATTAGATTTGATGGTGAGGAGACCTTCGTTGTTTTTTAGCTGGATGGATGGATGGATGGATGGATGGATGGATGGATGGAGAGAGACAGATAGATAGATAGATAGCTGGATGGATGGAGATAGATAGATAGATAGATAGATAGATAGATAGATAGATAGATAGATAGATAGATAGATCTTTTCTTGGCACTCATGATATATTGTTGATCTCAATTTTTGACAAACATTTCTTAAAAGGCAGGTATATGCATTGAAGGGACATGGTGGCTCAGTGGGTTAGGACACTGAGCTTGTCGATCAGAAGGTCGGCAGTTTGGCAGGTCGAATCCCGAGTGCTGTGTAACAGACTGAGCGCCTGTTATTCGTCCCAGCTTCTGCAAACCTAGCAGTTCGAAAGCACATAAAAATGCAAGTAGAAAAATAGGGACCACTACGGTGGGAATGTAACAGTGTTCCATGCGCCTTTGGTGTCTAGTCATGCCAGCCACATGACCACAGAGACATCCTCGGACAAGCGCTGGCTCTTCGGCTTTGAAACGGAGATGAGCACCGGCCCCTAGAGTTGGAAACGACTAGCACACATGTGCGGGGGAACCTTTACCTTTATATGCATTGAATGAAAGATACTATATGAGAATTTTAATTTTCCTATTGTAACTTTAGTTACTTCTTGATTTCAGTTACTTAGAAGTTACTTCAGTAACTTCTAAAAAGACCTTAGATTTAAAATTGAAGTCAAGGGTCTTTTAAAAAGCTCTTTTGATTTGAATCCTTGTGTAACAAGCCCCAAAATTATTTTAAATAATCAAATAAGCTATGTTTACAATGCTAAATATGTTTACTTGGAAATAAAACCTGTGGAATTCAATCATGTTTCATTCTGAGTCGAGGTACCTCAATTTCCACTGTGAAACACTGGTATGTAACCTCTTCCCTACCATTTTGTCAATATTTTTGGCTGTTGAAGACATTCCATTATAGTTCTGAGTGTCATCTGGCAGAATATATGCCTACTCAATGCAGTTAATGTGGGGAATTGCTTGTTTTTGCACTGAGTGAAGTCCAGAATTACTGTTAAATCATTGTACATAATCCATGTTTTCTAACATTTTTGGTGAATAGGAAAGAGGCAATTGTCCACATAAGTAGAGCTAACACTGCAGGAAGCTTTTTACCTAAATGGTCACAAAATTGTCTATTACCACATGTAGACTTTAAATGCTTAAATTGTCATCCTGAGGCTTTGCATATTGATTCTTCATTGCTGTTAAATCCTTACTTGCTGTGCAAAAGAAATCATTTGAGCCTCTCAAAATTGTTGTCTTTTGCATTATACCAAGGCATTCTGAGTCAAGAACTTAATCTACTAACATTTTACTGTTTGTTTTTTTTCATTTGAGAGCTCAAGCTTCTGTAAAACCCTGCTTGAGGGGAGAAAATAATTCCAGTACTGTGTTGCATACAAAGAATTAATATGGTAAAGGTAAAGTGCCCTTAGAGGCAAATTCTGCTTTTGATAACTTCATGTAATTTTTTTTTTCCACAGCAATACAAAAACGGTTTTGTTATTTCTTATTCATCTTCTTTTTATTAAACCAACGCAACAAAACCTTTCCACATACCTGTATTAACTTGTCATTTAGAGTTGATCTCACATCAAGTGCTAACCAGTACTGCCCCTACTTATTTTTTCTCAGCCAAGGTATGCAAAATAGCCCTGATGGTGCAATGGTTAGAATGTGGTACTGCAAGCAAACTCTCCCCGTAGTCTGGAGGTCGATCATGACTGGTTCAAAGTTGACTCAGTTTTTCATCCTTCTGAGATCACTAAAATGAGGATCCAGATTGTTGGGGCCAATATGCAAATAATCTGACATTGTAAATCACCCAGAGACTGCTGTAAAGCACTATAAGTCCAAGTGCTGTTGCTATTAATTCAGAGACTATTTAAAAGCTCAAAGAACAGACACATACACATTAAAAAAATAGGATACCCAAATGCATAGATAAACAGAGTAAAATTGAAAGTTGAAATAAGATGTTTCAATTCAGTCCATGCATCTGTGGCTGATGATGGGCTTGATGCAGGTATATAATTGTTAAAATTGCATATTTTGTGTGGGCAGGAAAGGTTTCTAAAGTCTGATGAGAGAGGAAGAGAAAGAGAGATCAAAAACTGCCAAAAAATCATATCAAAAGTATTTGTTGAATTGTTGAGTCTTAACTATTGTAAATCAAATGAATGACATCAATTTAAAATCTAGTATTGTCACAGCCAAGAGGATCTTTCTTGTTTGAATGTAGCATGAGCTTGATGCATAAATAACTGTGAAAATATAAAATTTCACATCCATATTTGTCAAAAAACAGACTTTGCATTAGAACAAATAGCAAAACCCTTTCCTGGCTTGAGAATAACTCTTGATAGCTGCTTCATATAAAACTAAAGGCAATGATTTATTTGAAAAGTTTCACCATAGAACTTTCACAAAACTGGAAATTAATAATAATAATAATAATAATAATAATAATAATAATAATAATAATAATAATAATATAGACTTTCTAATAACAGTCAAATGAAAAAACTGTCAGATTTAATTGTAATGTCAATTTCTTAAAGTAGAAGAGATGTAAAATTGGTAACTTAAAAGGAAATTCTATAAAATGAGTCTTTTGCTAGTGCATTATTATTTTGCAATTTAGAATGTGTGTGCGTGTGTGAGAGAGACGGCGGGTTATTAGCAAGTTTTTAATTTATATTTTGAACAAATGGAGCAATATTACCTTGTTGTTATTATTTTTTAAGTCTAGAAAGCAATAACGTAATCAACTTATCTCACTTTTTCCAAAACTATATTTTATTACTATATTACTCCATGTTGGCCCTGACTCGGTCTCCACTCAGGTTTAATTTTGAGCAGAGAGACCATGATGTCCAATTATTTAATTCTTTGTCTTTTCTTCAAAGATAAGATATAAGTAAAATTGTCTAAATGAATCAATGAGCTACAGCTCCTGCATTAAAATACAGTTTTAGCTAAAATCTTAAATGACATTTTCATCCATGTTTTTAGGTAGACTAGCTGAGGTCTTAGGACACAAAAAGAGATGAACCTCTGTTAATCAAATGTGTGTGTATGTGTAGTACTGTTGAGATGAGTTTTGATGATGTTGGTCAGTAGGCTAGGAGCTGCCTTTGCTAGAAACTTTCAAATATTTGTACAAACAAGAATGTTAAGTTTGCCTGTTAATATTCTTTGCTTAAAAAACTATTTTGGGAACAGCATTTTAATGTAATAGATTAGATAACCTTTATTGTCATTTTTTTTTCCTGTGGGCACAATGGCACACATTAAAAATGAAAATTAGTTGCTTCCTCTCAAAGTGTACACATACATAACACACATTTAAAACAAACTATATACAACATATGTATAGACCTACACCCTTACATATAAGTAATATAAATATTATTCACTGTTCATCTTGAATACATAACAGAAGGAGGAAGCTTTAGAGTTCACAAGGTTAATAAAGTTAAACAGAGTTTTAAAGCTTTCATCCTACAAATAATTTCAGATTTCATTCATCTGGAAGGATGATGAATTTTATTTTATTTTATTTTGTTTTTATTTTTTTTAGTGGATTATCTTCAGGGGCATCCTTAGAGACAATTTTCAATGCTTTTCAAGTTTTGTTTCCTTGTTTCAAAGGGGTCTTGCCATGCTTCAAAATATCATAGTTGCTCATCATTTTGAAAGAGGCAGAATTGGAATGAAGCCATATGAATGATTCTGGCACAGGATACTGTATGTAACACCAGAAACTTGGAAGGTAAAGCTGGAAAAAGTTTGGACATAGAGCAGAATGTACTTATATTTAGGAAAACTAGAACAATCATTAAGTAATTAAACTTCAGCAATATTTTACTGCCATCACATCTTCTTGTAAGCTTTCTCTTTCCAAGTCAATGTGGTGAAATTTACAGCATAAGAACTAAGTCAAAAGGGAAAAAAAGTTATTGTATTTTTTAATGTGAAATTGTTTCCCCCCCCCTTCAGTTCAGTTGTGTCTGATTCTCGGAGATTGCCTGGAAAAGTCCCTGCAGTTTTCTTGGCAAGGTTTTTCAGAAGTGGTTTGCCATTGTCTCCTTTCCAGGGTTGAGAGAAAATGACTGGCCGCATTTGACTAACGTGGGACTACATTTGATGATCTCCTGGTTTCTAGCTTAAGGTTTCTAGCCTTAAACACTACATCTATTAATTGGCTCTTGTTCCATTATTATTATCAATATTATTTGTAACAAAGAACATGACCTGTTTTGGTTGATAAATAGGAGCAATGATATGCCCTACATCAAAACAATAGGCAATCTGTGTTGCATTCGGTTGTCTAGTTGCCAGAGTCTTCAATATCATATATATTAAGGCAAGGTGATAAAGATAGTGATGAGTATGTGAAGAACACTTCTATGCTCCTGGGATTAATTTTTAAATTGTTTGATTGTTTTACTCTCTACATGGGGCTGCCCTTGAGGACCACTCGGAGGCTTCAACTGGTGCAGAATGCGGCCGCGCGAGTTGTGATGGGGGCTTCCCGATACTCCCATGTAACACCTCTACTCCGCGAGCTGCATTGGCTTCCGGTTGCCCTTTGGGTGAGATTCAAGGTGCTGGTGATGACCTATAAAGCCCTTAATGGCTTGGGTCCGGGTTATCTGAGGGAACACCTGCTGCCAGCGTCAATTTCCCATCGTCCTGTGCGCTCCCACAGGGAGGGCCTCCTCAGGGTACCGCCGGTCAAGGAATGCCGGCGGGTTATTCCCAGGGGAAGAGAGTTCTCTTCGGGCGCGCCTGCCCTTTGGAATGATTTACCTGTGGATCTCTGGACCGCCCCCGATCTGATTTACCTGTGGAACTCTGGACCGCCCCCGATCTGCATTCATTTCGCCGGGACCTGAAAACCTGGCTTTTCGATCTATCAGGCCTGGACTGAAGGGTTTTAGCTTTTTAAATATTGTTTTAATTGTTGGGCTTAATTAATTTAATTTATTTTAATTTTATATTATCTTTTATATTGTATTTTATGCTGCCCTGTAAACCGCCCTGAGTCCTTCGGGAATAGGGCGGTATAGAAATCTAAATAAATAAATAAATAAATAAATACTTATGTTAGTCTTCTTTTTCACCTCTGAATGTAACTGTACAATATCTGTTTTTAATCTTTCTGGGTATTTATTAGCTTTCTTCTCAGATAAGAACAATGAAAAAAGAAACAGGATAGAGGGTGAACTCTGGGATACAATTGCTAAACAAACTATCCAACCAGAAAAAAAATGATAATTTTCTGGGAATAGTGACGATAAAAGATGTAACTCTAATAATAGAACGTGCACAGTGCGCTTGTCAAATTGATATGATACGCTAGAATTGGACTAGCAAACGTGAACTGAAAATCAACAACTATTAGAAGTCTCTCTTCAACACTGGAGGTTTTTAAGAAGAGATTGGACAACAATTTGTCTTAAATGGTATAGGGTTTCCTGCTTGACTAGGGGGTTGGACTAGAAGAACTTCAAGGACACTGCTAACTCTGTTGGTCTTTTATTCTTCACCCTTAGGCATATGTCTTATTTCTTGTTAGCCTCTTTTTCTGAGTCTGCAGCCATTCATTCAGCAAATGTGTAGATTACAGAAATTGTAGGAAGGGAACCCCAATGGAATTAAAATAAAAAATAAAATAAATTATTGACTTCATTTCCAGAAAAGAACTGATAGAACAAATTTTGAACACCTAACAGCAATAAGAACAACAACAATACCAACAAAAATGGCTGGTTTCTTTCTATATTTATTAAAATCCATTAAGACAAAATGAGGAAAAAATGTGACATTAAAAAACTATGGAATTAGGAGTGAGCTATCTTTTATGAATTGAGATAAAGGCTTTGATACTAACATCAATTTCAATGAAAAGGATAAGCAGATTTGATGTTTTGTTTTTGTTTTTCGTAGAAGAAAGGGAAGTAGGAAAATTGAAATGAAAAACAATTGCCCATTTAAAATAATCTTATTGCCTTTTAAGTTACTTAAAGTAGATTTTAATAAGGGTCCTGGGGTTCAAGAAAATCTGCTTTTGTTTCTTTGAGTCAACTCCTGTGCTATCAATATCATCTGAGTGATAAACATTGTGAATCTTCCTATGAATTTGACTGTGAGTTTGATTGATGTTGAAATATCCCACAGTTCTATTATAGTCTTTTAAATGAAACTATTTGGGAGAGGTTTTAATCTTTTTTTTCCAAATATTTCACTGTAGGATCACTCCCACTGTGGAAGGTGAATTATTTGGAGAATGATCAGAGGGAGACGGCAGGCTGGGTTCCAAATGTTTATTTTGCTTCAGCTCCGGACAGCTGACAAGCGGAGAAACCTTTGCTTTTATAGCGAACTGTCAACTGTTACAACCAATCAGGGAACCGTATTCTCCTGCCTCGAGGGCGGTGACCAATGGCCTGCCGGCAGCTTTGACAGCTCCCGGGTGATTGCGCTTGCACGGCTCGGTTGGGGAATCCATCAGCTGGCTGGCCCGCCGGCTAAGGGGAGGCGTGTTTGGAAGCTGGCATTCTGACAGCTCGCGGCTGTCAGCTGGGCCGGTTCTGGTGCATGTGCAAATGCTTTAGGCAGCCTTTTGACAGCTGTCACTGTCAATGGCTGTGTTGTGATTCAGGGTCAGCCTGTGGGTTCGGCAGTTGGGTCGGATGACTCAGATGAGGGGGAGGAGGGGAGTGTTGAAGAACTTGCTGATGATGGCTTTGAGGCTCCGCAGAGCCCCCAGCCAGGCCCCTCCTACCTGGTGAAGACCCAGCTGTGTGAGCCTGACAGCGTGGATGAAGATGACCCACAGCTGGCCCTGTTCAAGGACGCCCGACGCAGGAGGCAGTCAAGTAGGAGTAAACAGAGGAAGGCAATGGGGCTTCTCGGAAGGAGGGAGAGAGAAGCCACGCCCTGAACTCTTTATAAAGGACTTGTGGGGAGAGGGCTGGTTTGCTGAAAGCAACCGCTCAGATAGTGTTTCAAAGCTCCGGTATCTTGGTTCGTGTCTTGTTTGTTTTTGTAATAAATTTGGCAGACGTATTCCAGCCTCTTGCCTTCTGTAAAGGGGTTGCCTTTTCTGCAAGGCCGGTAGCAGGCTGGTACAGAACAGGCTGCCGCCGGCCTGTGCACGTGCGCGATTTCTTCCGGCAGCCTTTTGACAGCTGTCAACTGTCAACGGCTGCCGCGTTAGGGATTCCCTGGTTGTCCTCAGGTCTGGAGGCTTCCTCGAGTAGGGTTAACCTTGTAATGTCAGTATGTAACAGAAGGAATGTCTGCTGTTGTATATCATTGCACATGTGCACATAAACTATATGTTGTATATCATTAATCCCTAAATACTTTTCTCTTTGTATGCTTAATATACAAGATAATAAACATGATTGCTAACTATCTTACTTGTATATAAACTGCATACAAGACTTACGACCTAACCTCACGGAGCCATAACTTTTGTTATATTAATAAGTGATCTTTGGTTATTGAACAATCAATCAGTTTATTGCAGTCATATGTCCAGAGACAATAAAATATCTAATAATACATCACACATATACATATGCATATACATACACACACACCTATGGTGTAAAAAATTAAGAACACATGTGATAAAGTAAACCAGAATAAAAATAATATAATAAGACTTTCCAAATTTAACTAACTGGATAAATGAAGACCTACCTGGAGTCCTTATATAGGGAGCACCATAGTAGTACTGTAGGTGACTTAGAGTTTCTATTCAGCCATCACCACAGGGACATAACTGAAGTTATACATTATTGTATGTTCCAGTATTTGAGGACTGCCACAAAGATGAGGAGGTAAACCTATTTTCCAAAGCAGCAGAAGGCAAGACAAGAAGCAATAGATAGAAACCTATCAAGGATAGAAGCAACATAGAACTCAGGAGAAATTTCTTAACAGTGGGAAAATTAACTAGTGGAATGGGTTGCCTTCAGAAGTTGTGGATGCTCTATCACTGGAGGTTTTTAAGAAGAGACTGGACACCCACTTGTCTGCAATGGTACAGGGTCTAGAAGACCTCCAAGGTCACATCCAACTATGTTATTCTATGTTCTGTGGGCTAGTAATACCCTTCTAGCAGGACTACCTATCCATCCATCTGGTAAACTCGCAAGATTCATTTTTCTCATCATGCACATGTATACATAATCCAAACTAGACTGTTGTTTTTCTGTGTCATATACTATATGTGGGTATATGCATAATTCTGTATTTATTTATTTATCTTTGTCATATTTATGTAGTGTATATTGGAGGTGGTGACCCTTTAAGAGCTGAATGCAATAAAATTTCATTTTAATGTTTACCAATTAGTGTACATTCAAAGTGACAATAAAGTTATTATTCTATTCTATTCTATTCTATTCTATTCTATTCTATTCTATTCTATTCTATTCTATTCTATTCTATTCTATTCTATTCTATTCTATTCTATTCTATTCTATTCTACCCTTAAAACATTAAAAAAGGACTGCCAGCAATGTACCCAATTTGATTAATGTGAAGGTTTTATGAAATTTCAGAAATGTAATTGGAGTTTGGAGTGAACACTTTTGGAAGAATATGAAAAAAAAATATTGGGAGAGGGGAGATTTATACCCCAAATTTATTGTTTGATGGCAATTCTTCCAAACCGATCACCAACTTTCCATAGGAAAACCTAGTAAGTGAACCTTACCTATGCTTTTTAAGGTCATGATGATTTAAAATGATCTCTAATTACCAATGGGACCATACTCTACTTTCTCTTTGGATTGTGTAAATCTCTTGTCTTTTGATTCTTGAACTCCAACTGCCACATTTTCAAGAAAGCTGCTAATGAGTGTGTTTACTATTTTCCCCATTCAAACTGGGTTGCAAACTCAAACTGTTAGAATAACAATCAGTACACACACATTCACACTTCTTAAAGGCTAAAGAATCTGCGTTACAAATTCTTCTCTACTTTTTCAGAATACAGAACAGACCAGATACACTCTGATAGCTTTTATTTGCACTGCCTGTTAAACAATCAAGATAATTTTATTTCTCTAAAAGTAGCAAATTTTTGCAATGTTATGTGTCACTTGCACCCACAAATGGTTGCTAACAGTTCTTGTTGTTATGCGATACAGAGTCATAGAGTTGGAAGGGACCTTGGAGGTCTTCTAATCCAACCCCTAGCTGGAGACCCTATACCATTTCAGACCAGTGGCTGCCCAAACTCTTCTTTAAAACCTCCACTGATGAAGCACCCACAACGTCTGGTTAATTGTTCTGTTAGGAAATTTTTCCATAGCTTCAGGTGGCTTCTCTCCTTGATTAGTTTCTATCCATTGTTTCTTGCCTCACTTTCTGGTGCTTTGGAAAATAGGTTGACCCCCTCTTCTTTGTGACAGCCCCTCAAATTATTTGTGTTAGCTCCTCAAATAGTTTTCTATTGTTTGTTTTATTGATTATACCTTTAATGGACAATTAACTAAATAAAGTTATCTCTGTCTGAAGAGCCTAGATACCTATGTACTTCTATTTGTACCTGTAGAAGACAACCAGGCTGAGGTTGAGGGAGGGGGTCAAAAGCATCATCAGTCTCAAATCCCTTTGCACTCACAAGAGATCTATGTCCAACCCAACTTGAATTCCATTGACTTTTACCTACCACCAATTTGTTTAATTCTGTATTGTGCATATAAAACCTCACCACCATTGTCATGCATGAAAACAAAATCCCATGTTTTCTTTCAATCTGCTTGTTTGTGATCCCTAAAAGAAAAGTATCTGGTTTCATTTCTACATTTATTTTTAATATTTTCTGAATCAAACCACATATCTGATCTCCATAAACCCAAAATAAATGCCATAGCTGTAAAAAATAAATAAATCCTGAAATTGTTGTTTTGGTAATATCTTGAGAATGAGCTCCTTGGATAAATAAGAATAAACAGATAATGACTGGTAAAAAAGATTACTTAAGAGCCTTTGGAAGCAGATTTAATTGACTACTTTGGAATTTTGCCAGGGTGGAAACAGGAGGATATATTGAAATGATTAGATAAATTCAAAACCCTGTTAGCAATATGTGCAACAGCTGCACCAACAATTGATATACGTAGCTTCTCCCACGCCTCTTCTGTAGGTAATAATCATAATATATTAAACCTCTTCTTTAATACATTTTGATTCACCAGAAAATATAAACCAGAGAATCAAGGAGGCTCCCTTCCATTAGATCCAGAACTCAGAGAGGGATAATCCACAGGTAATCCACTGACCATATTGTATAAAAGTTTAATGTCCTTTTAAGGAACTGTATAAAAAGTTGAAAGTCAGGTTATGAATTATATGTGTTTTAGCACAGATTTGCCCTCAATCAACTTACTATTAACTCAGCCTAAGTTTAATAATAAACTTGTATTATCTCAGTGGCCTAATTATCAAAAGAAAGACTAGCATTTACCTCTAAAAAGAAAAAGGAAAAAAAAGTATGCTTTAATTGACATGTTTTTAACAAGTTGCGTTTAGAGAAATCCTGACTTGAGAGAAGTTGAATGATCTCAGGAAGTGTCTCAAAGAATAAAAGCTTTCTTTTATAACTTGATTAACTTATGAATCCCATGCAGACGCTTTCAGTTATACAGAATTATGGAAAATTACTGAATAGATCTCTAATTTGGACAACAGTGAAATTATGCATCTAAACAGGTGCAATAGGTGGCAGAGGCCCATTTCCCAGAAAGATACTGTACATGCAAACTTACATAGGAAATATCACAGAGCTCAACAATTCTGGAAGATGATTTATTACAGAAGGAAGCACATTTGAAAGGTTGAAATCTCTTTCCTGCCAGCTGTTTTTTTTTGTTTTTGCTTTTGTTTCATTTTTTGCTAAACATCAGCAAACCTTATATTCCTAAAAGGCATATGGACTTTGCTTTTCATGTGATGAAAGATGGCAGATTATCTTACGATTCTTTCTAGATATCCTCCATTTTGTTTTCTATAATATTGGTAGACTGAGATGAGGAATTATGTATCAATGTGGAAAATTAGTTCTTTTGAGGGGGAAGGAGAGGGGGAGGGAAAAGAAACAGAGATATCTGGCAATAATTTAATAGCAATATCTTCCTCTAATAAACTGACTCTATTCTGGAGAATTATAATTTCCCCTTCAAGTAAATCTTCTTGGATAACTACCATAATTTAGCAGTGGAACAGACCTAGCACTTTTGTGCACTATATACCCAAGATGTACTCACAACTAACCGTAGTAGGAATTAATGCAAAATATTTTCCCAATTGTGTTCCAGTACCCCAAAGAGTAGGGACACGGTGGCTCAGTGGGTTAGGAGGCTGAGCTTGTTGATCAGATGGTCGGCAGTTTGGTGGGTCAAATCCTGAGTGCCGTGTAACAGAGTGAGCGCCTGTTACCCATCCCAGCTTCTGCCAGCCTAGCAGTTCAAAAGCACATAAAAATGCAAGTAGAAAAATAGGGACCACTACGGTGGGAAGGTAACAGCATTCCGTGCATCTTTGGCGTCTAGTCATGCCAGCCACATGACCACGGAGACGTCCTTGGACAAGCACTGTCTCTTCAGCTTTGAAACAGAGATGAGCACCAGTCCCTAGAGTTGGAAGCAACTACCACGCATGTGCGGGGGAACCTTTACCTTTACCTTTTACCCCAAAGAGTAAAATGGAAAATGAATGAGACAATGTAATTATTGATCTATTCAATTGATGAAGAAGGTCCTAGATTTGGTTGTGGCAAAAAAAATGTTGGTTAATGAGCAGGCTGATTCAGAGAAGGTCACTTCTGTGCCGACCAAACCCTACTACTAGAATATTGGGTCAAAAAATATACAGCTAATCCCAATCGGTCTTTATTTAATGTAAGACAGTACAATAATATCAGTCTGGGATTTGGCATTCATGATTGGTTATTTTGACCAACACAATTGTGCCTTAAAAAGTAAGTGAATATACTATGGGGTAAAATGGAACATGGATTCCTCACCATTAGCCTTTCTGTGGTCCATGCACACCTTCTGAAATAGGGTAACACTGCAGGAGCGCAAGCAAGTTTAAGGGTGGCTGTACATAATACAAATAAATTGATGTGTGCACACAGGAGATGATAAAGAAAGGAGGCAGAATTAGGGAGTTGTTCTACAGAGGAGGGATTGCTCAAGATTATCTGCCTTCTAAATTTTGTGGGTTTAAAGTTTATTATTTTACATTAGACTTTATTCATATTTGCATGGATTCTTAATTGAGTTTTCTTGTATTTTACCTTTCTACATTGTGATCACTGATGCAAAGAAAATGTTATCATCCAACTTTGAATCTTAACTACAAATAATACAATCACTCTCTTAAGATAATGATTCTTTAAAATTTGATCATTATCTAGCTTTTCAGTGATAGTAGATAGTTTTGAAAATTCAGGTCATCATTTTAGCAGATAGAAAGTATTGGTTCCAAAGACATTCCATGAAGGATACTTCAATGGAATAATTTCTCGGCTATTGCCTCAGGAATTGGTGAGTTTGCTTTCTGCTACACCTCCATTAGTGACAGGTCATTCCGTGATAAGAAATGAGGGGGAGAAATATCCTCAAGTCCAAATTTCTCAGGCTGTCCTATTAACTCATATATATTACTTTAGGGGCAATGAATCATCAACTTTTCGGGAATCATCATTTTAGCTTATATAAATGCCTTAATCATTAACTGCTTGAAAACTTTCTAAAGGCGTTGCTGTCAAAAGCTGGATTGCAACCTTTTCTTCTACTATTTCTTCCCAGTTGTCAGTTATCCCAAATATCATTGCCTTGTGCAATGTAATAAAAACTCTGCTATATAAGCATAAAGTTTAATGTTCATATTTAGCAAAGTTGAAGAACCTGTAGTACACTGGTTTTCGATAAGCTAGATAAAGTGATAATAATCTTTTAACTTTCCCTTTAAAGATACATAGTGAGTTCTTAAAACTTTCAGGACAAGCCTTTACCATATGTAAGGAAAGTGATCAATAATTATTTGTTTTCTACTTTTTCCTGAAGGAAGTTAAAATATTGAAGAATTCCTCCCTTGGTCAATGAAGACTGTACACTTCTAGACTAGTCTCAAATATTCCAGAATTCCAGAATCTTGTAGCCACAACAGTCATGCTGGCCACATGACCACGGAGACGTCCTTGGACAAGCGCTGGCTCTTCAGCTTTGAAACAGAGATGAGCACCGGCCCCTAGAGTTGGAAACAACTAGCACGCATGTGTGGGGGAACCTTTACCTTTACCTTTACATTCACATTAAAAGTAAAATTAAATCAAATTGTTCTAGTCTTATTAATTATTTGGTTCTGACCTATCCTTTTATGAAGTTTGCTCCAACATGCTCCTCAATGTTTGCTTGTTTGTTTGTGACAAACAAACAAACATAGAAACAGGTTAGGTTTGCTTTCATTACAACAATAAAATAAAATAAAAAACAAGTCTGGTGAACATAGTTTTTTGTTTATAGGTTGCCAAATGAAGAAGAATTATCAGTTATCAAATTCCTCCAGAAACTCAAGTGAAATGATGAGACGATCATAGTCCAAACATGTAGGATAAATTTATTTTTCAGAAATGTGGTGTTTCACTAAATCAATAATCACATGTGGAATGAAATGCTAGGGGAAATAAACCTACTATGAGCTTCTCTAGTTGCTGCTACTATAAAGCTATCTAAGCCTTGTGCACATTGCTCAATTCACCTTTTCTTTTTGGAATGTGACATTTAGTGGCCCTGATCACTTTATAGTATTGGCTTCCATTTTCCCCCCAGTTGCTGAAGTCACCAGTGGTACTGTGCCATTCATTTTAAGAGCTTCATTTCATTGTACAGTAAATTGTGTCTCCATTCTTGTTCAATGTCATGCATTGTACGTATATTGTACCTCTCCTTTCTAGTCTGTGATAGCTATTTTAAACAGCCATTTCATCATGAGCTATTTCTTGCCCACCCAAATTTCAATTTAAAGCCTGACTGTGTTTTGATTTGGGAGGCACATCTCAAGCTTCACGTGAGTTCCTTATAAACCTGAAAATGCAGTGGTGTCCTTGTTCTAGTACTGGAAAGATATAGCTTCACCAGTGAATTGTTCACAATTTCAGCTATTACAGTGGATACTTTCACCCCTTGCCTCTATCTCTTATGTTACAGAATATCCCAAGAAAATTAATTAAGGTAATGTCATTTTGCATACTTAATAGGATATTTCCAGGTTCTATAGTGACTTGCTGCCAGCATTCCCTGGCCACTCTTATTAATTTGGTTTATTTTGGAATTAACAAGAGTTTTGCTAGTGATTTCTTTTAACCAAACTGATAGGCAATGATGGTAGAAGCTACTAATCTAAACCATTGTCTGTGCTGAAGTATGTCTGGGAGAGTCACCCCCATACATTTCCAGGCCACCAACCTGACAGCTGGAACACTTTTGGCAGGAATCCAGCAGATTTACCAAAACTACTAGACACGATTACTATTCTTTCTGTCACTTGGGCTTTCTGAATACAGGTTAAGCTGTGATCAAGAATAACCCAAGTAACAGGTGACTAGAGTGGAGCATCCAGGACAAAGGAATTGGAATTAAAATCTCTGTTTTAGACACCCATCCCCAAATCCTCATCAAATCCCAGCTCAACAAGCATGTATTCCATTGTAACATGTGTCAAAGGAGCTATTCTCTGCTTCTACATCCCCAACACATCTCAAATCTTGTGCAGACAGAAGTTCTATTCTGCCCCATTGGAAGTACAGAGAGCACTTGATAATTCAAACTGTCATACTTTAAGCCAGCTCCTGCACTAGATAAAAAGACTTTAAGACCCAAATCCTTCTTTTGTAGTATAACCCTCACTCTTGAATTCAATCCATGTATCTCCAGCGCGTGTTCATTGCTGACCATCTCTTCTGGTTGATCACAAATATTCCTTCAGTGAATATAGTTATACAAGTAAAGAAGAAGGATGTGTGGGAAGTAGAAAAAAGAATAGTGAATATACAGACACTTATAACAAGAAGAAAGAAAGAAAGAAAGAAAGAAAGAAAGAAAGAAAGAAAGAAAGAAAGAAAGAAAGAAAGAAAGAAAGAAAGAAAGAAAGAAAAATATTGCATTATTCACTCTAACAGGTATACATGGACATAGACATTTTTTGTTTGTAAACCTTCTGTTGTACACCAATACTTGATAAAATGTGCTGACCTTGGCATATATTTTTTTCTGGGATGCTGATAGAATAACTTTATGACTTGTTTTCTATTCCTGAAGTATGAACTAATCTAGTCCTGAGGGCTGTATCTAATCACCAACTATTTGTAGGCCTCTAACAGAATGCAAGAAAATGCCGAAATGAACAGAATTCAGGCATTCTGTTAATGTTCATTATGAATAGCAAAATTATTGCTCAAAACAAAATCCATGTTTTGCAAATAGGTTGCTTTCTTATGCACAGAATTTATTTATTTATTTTATTTATTTTATTAAATTTATATACCGCCCTTTCCCGAAGGACTCAGGGCGGTTTACAGGGCATTTAAAACAACCAATACAAAAGTTAAAAACAAATTAAAAAAAGATTAAATCATCCCTAGAATTAAAAACCCCAGTTAAAAATTCTCAGCCTGGGCTGGAGAGCTCAAAGAGCCAGGTCTTCAGGTCCCGGCGAAATGTGTGAAGGTCGGGGGCAGTCCTAAGCTCCATGGGCAGCTGGTTCCAGAGGGCAGGCGCACCCACAGAGAAGGCCCTTCCCCTGGGTGTTATCCGCCGACAGTCTTTTATCGGGGGCACCCTGAGAAGACCCTCCCTGTGGGAGCGCACTGGACGAAGGGAACTTGATGCCGGCAGCAGGTGTTCCCTCAGATATCCCGGACCCAAGCCATTCAGGGCTTTATAGGTCATCACCAGCACCTTGAATAAAATATATTGAATCACACATTATAAAGAATTAAAAAATGGGAATGTAGGAAGATATCGATGTAACATATGGAAGAAAAGAATAACCTTTCCTTCCATCACCTGCTTCTTTCCATAATTCTAAAATAACCAGGCAGCAGTGCAATAAAAGCAAATCAGAGTCCTTTATTTTCGTAAAGGCTATTTTGTTAGTCCATATTTTGTGGCACCCTTCATCTCTCTTTTGTTGACTCAAAATTACATTCCTTATTAAAAAGGCTGGATGTTTTTTTTTTAATCTGGAGTAAGAAAGAGCTTAGGAATTTTGTCTAGATATATGCAATTCAGAGAGACAAAGTAAAAATTGATGCAGTCTTTAACAAATAGCAGATTGTAGCATCTATCTAAAATGTTTTGCTTACCTCTCTGAGAAAAATACATCTCCCCAATCATTATTTCTGAATCTTCTTGTCAGATTTTTTTTCCCACTGGAGAAAATGTTTATTGAAATTTTTAAAAGAAAAAAAAATCCAAACAAGAAAAGCTAATATAGCTTGCAACAAGTTCTCTTCTATAAAATAAAATAATAAAGTATTCAGTTCCATGTTGCCAGAAGCTTAATTCACTCTTTCATTAAAGTATCTTCCACAATGTGGTCCTCTCCAGAATACTGGATTTCAACTCTTTGAATTCTCCAAATACTACAAAGAGGAAAGGATTATTCCCACACTGTTATGTACATAGGGGATGTTACACCAATATAAGCCACTGACACCACCAGGTGGCAGGGTGCCCTGTCTGGATTGGCAGGGTAGTCTTTGGTGAGAAATCCAGATAATGGGATTGGTTCCAAGTATTGGCTAGGTATATAAGTGGGGCAGTTGCCCCTTTGTTCCCCCAGTCTGTGCTACATCAATAAAGAGTTGGAATGCTGAATCCTAGTGTCCTGAGTCGTCCATCTTGGCCATGTGGTGCGGAGCCCACTATTTAACACACACAACTTGAATACAAGTTCTGGTTGAAGTAACATCAGTTACATCACTCAAAAAAATAGGTGAGATGCAGAAAAAGGTGACAGTTCTTTAATGTTCTCCTCTGCAATCTTTGCTTATTAATATATATTTTTTGGCTTCTATTCATGAGATGTATATGGAATACTACTTTTAGTAAATGTTATCTGTTGAGCATGTGCATTTGTCTATCTGTGTGGGAGAGAAAAAAGAGAGGGAAGGAGGCAGAGAGGGACAGGGAGAGGGAGAAGATAGGAAGGGAGGGAGGGAGACAAAGAGGACAGAGAGAAGAAGAGGGAGAGAGGGTGAAGTGTTAGAACCTACAATGGTTGAAAACTATTTTGTTTTAAGTATAAAGAGACTTAGGCTTACAATTCAACAATGAATATTAAAAATAGAGAGAGAAGCAGTTTGTGGTAAGGGTTAAAGCATCAGACCAGAAACTGAGAACCTGTGGATTCTAGTCCAGCTTTGGCCATGAAGCCAGCCTTGAACCAGCCATTTTCTCTCCTCCCCCTCCTCCTCCTCCTCCTCCTCAATTAAATTTATGTCCTGTTCCTACTACCACCTGAACAAATTCTACTAACTACCACCACCTATACAAAATTCTTCATTCTTTACTTCCACAACAAGGCTGAAAGAAAAATTGATTGGTTCAAAGTCACTTAATGATTTGCAAGTGGACTTGAACCGCTACAGTACACAGTCCTGAATCTCATTATCTTTCCAATTTGCTGTTTGTCAGTATCATTTAATTAAAGTTTTTGCCAAATGTCTGGATCAATATAAACATAGAAGGAGGGTAGACATACAGACACAGATACAAACAGCAATTTTAACTGCATACATCCATAATAAATTAATCTAATTAATTTCCACTGGAATTCAGTCATTTTTTTCCCCAGTAGAGATCATTCATTAATATAACCAAATGTATTGAGTGAAAATCCATCAAGACTTGTGAGTTCAAGTAATGAAAGCTAAATTACAGATTTATTAACTACAGAATGTAATTCTGAGGAGTGGAATCTGACCATTTGTTTGGGAAATTAATGCATGGATTTATTGTATAATTCTATAGATTATATTGATTCAGTAACCTCTAGTGATTTTTAAGAAAGTTGGAATTTTCAGGTCCAGACTAATATTTCAGAAGAGCATTAAATTGACAAATAACTTAATGCTTTAAATACAATCATATATATCATATATTTAAATAAAACCATGTCCAATAAATGTTCTCCTAAACCCCCATGCTTAAGATTCTAGTTTCACCATGTAATCCTATGTATGTTTATTCAGCAGTAAGGACCATTTAAGATTTATTCTTCATCAAGTCTGATAAAGATGTTAAGATATATAATTTTATTGGGGTTAACTTTAACAATGCAGTTTATATTCATTTTTCTCCACCACCATTGTTTAATCAATTCAATTGTTATTACACAGTCCCTTGAGGATATGAGAAGCTATTCATTCAAACAGAAAAGCAGATGTCAGCAGATAACCATGTAAGAAATAGTCAATCAAAAATCAATTTATAGGAAAAATGATCCAAGACTTTCCAGTTGATTCAATTATCCCAAGAGTCCCCATTATCATATGCTGGTATTCTATAATATAATTAACATAAATGTTAATCTGGGAATAAAAAATATTTTCTCTTGGCATTATGTAATTTCACCTTTGAATTTTTGGGGAATCTCTTTATTTTAAAACATTCACAGTGATCCTATTTCTTTTTATCTCTTACATTGTTCGTACTACAGATATTTATTATTTTGCTTCATCTGCTGCATGGATTAAAAACAACCTCCCGAAACTGAATCACAATAAAGAGAGGTTTTTTTGTTTTTTTTTTTGTTTTAAGAGAAGTGCATTTCACTGTAAGCAAGCACTGTAAAAGTAAGAACATTATGAGTTTTCACTGGCATACAGCATTCTTAGCAACAAGAAACAAAAGAAATCAAGTAGGTATTTTTTGAGCTTATAAAACATAAATATCTTATAATTCCAACAAAGTACAATAGTAAAAACAAGTAATATTTTTAAGATGTTTATTCAGGCTAAGCATTTCACAATTTCTGCTGACAGCTTCTTTCAGATTGTCATATTTGGGCCATTTTTGACAGATTTATTTTTAAGCATTTATCATATAATTTAAAAGTTATTAGCTAGCCCATGGTTTTTTTTTCAAGTTTAAGAAAATGTTGATTTCAGCAGATAACTATTAATATGTTATTTTGGGGAAAATAAATTGGCAATCCAAATGACTTTGGGAATAAATCAAAATATTAAACAACTAATGAGATGGACAAGCAATTTTTCCTAATCTCCACTCCATTTATTCCTATTTTATCAAGAAAATTTAGGCTACTGAAAAGTGAAATTATTGGGATGGTATGTGTTTTTGTGTGAAGACTGTGTTTGTACATGGATTTTGTACGTGCCTTAAACAAACTAATTCCTCTTATGAATTTGATAGGTCCGCTAACCAAAAACAATTGTTGGCAAATTTAAAAATCTGATCTGTAATCTATGCCAGTGTCTCTCAACTTTGGTAACTTGAAGATGTGTGGGCTTCATCGCTCAGAATGCCTCAGCCAACATAGGTGGCCAGGGTTGAGAAACTCTAATCTATGCTATTCTATTGGTATTTCATAATGGCTGTTCATTATATTCTTGAAGTAAACAAAGCTAATTAAAAACATTAAATAAATGGATATTCCACAATATGGACTGGCATTTCTTCAATGATGAACAGATGTTGTTAGGACTATGCTTGGCTAACAGATTATTAATAATTTCAATCTAAAGGTCAGTCTGTGCTATGAGTTAAAATCAGCATATTGCTTTTCATTTATGTATTCTTTCTTATCATTCTAAACTGGGAAACTTCTTGAAAAGAATTGTAATTTTTCTGCCTTCTTATCAAGGCAGAATCTTCTTTTTAAAGTTGTATGACAGATCCACAATATATAATAAAAGAGGACAGGGGTCAATATGGTAAGTGTGAGGGTGCAATTGAACATTCACTCAATTGCAGTACGCAAGTAATGAACAGAAGGAACAGGTGAAACTTGAATATATATATATATATATATATATATATGTAGATCTAGAGTCTCGGGTTTCTTCCCGCGTTCCTTTCATCTTCAGAAAGTTGTGGCGACGTTTCGACGAAATCCCATCCGTCATCATCAGGCCGGAGTGTTCCTCCTGCTGCTTCCAGGAGCAATGCGTGGTCTGGCTGTTCCTTTCCTTCCAACTGCCGGTGGGGCTGTGTTCTGACTGGGTGGAGGCGTGGCTGCTTTCTGATTGGGTGGGGGTGTCCTCCGATTGGGTGGAGGCGTGGTTGTCTTCTGATTGAGTGGAGGCGTGGCTGTCTTCTGATTGGGTGGATGCGTGGTTGTCTTCTGATTGGTTGGAGGCGTGGCTGTCTTCTGATTGGGTGGGGTGTGTTCTGAATGGGTGGGGTTTTTTGTTGTGTTGTAATATCCGGAGTGTTGTGATTTGGTGTCCTGAGTAGTGGGCTGTGTAGTGGCCTCCAGAGCTTTGGTTTGGCTCCGAGTTCGAGGACCTGCTATGTATCTCTGGTATGGGTCAGTCAGGTTCGTGTGTGCGTTCTTCTGCTTGGGTGATGGCACTTTTGCTTGACTTGTTCTGTCTTCTGTGTTGGAAGGAAAGGAACAGCCAGACCACGCATTGCTCCTGGAAGCAGCAGGAGGAACACTCCGGCCTGATGATGACGGATGGGATTTCGTCGAAACGTCGCCACAACTTTCTGAAGATGAAAGGAACGCGGGAAGAAACCCGAGACTCTAGATCTACACATACAGACACCCGCGAGAATCTACGAAAACATATATATATATATATATATATATATATATATATATATATATATATATATATATATATATAACCACACTCTATAGCAGGGGTGTCAAACTGCTGGCCCATGGGCTGGTTGCATCACCCCAGCTCCGGCAATGCAAAAAAAAAAAAAGATGTGATACGTCTCACCCATCATGTGACGTGGCGAGTTTGACACCCGTGCTCTATAGACACTCTAGCTATATTCCCAAAATGATAGCTCTGTCACCACTTACACACCACTAAACTCAGCTGAAGTTACTTCCAACTATACATCTATTACCTGAGATTGCCACACTTTTTTTTTATTTGATTCTTTCTCTTCTCTTCCCCCCACCTTGTAAAAAAACCATGTCAAAACTTACTTTTGTGTTTGTTCATGTAAGCAGGCTTTGTAATGTACATCTACTTATTAAGTATTATTCAACCATCAGTTGGACCACTCAATGTTTTTTTCCGCCTCTCCCCTCTTGAATTTAACCTATGATTCCACTGTACTACATTCTAAATTGCTGTTGAAGACACTTTAAGTGCTGTGCTGATTGCTGAGCAATTGAAGAAAAAGTAAATGACCATTTTCCTGCAAGTAAGTGTAATAAGAGTACCATCAAAACTCTCCATCACCTTGGCAATGGCAGGGCACCTTGACACATCTCTCCACTTGAGCAACAATTTGAAAGAGTTGTCTATTAGTAGAAGTTGTACTTTGAACAACTCAACCTCTCTCAGAGACCAAATGTTAACAAACCTCCTATTATAAGTACTGACACTCACTCATGCTGAATTGGTATGAAAAATCAATTCAGAAAAGACAGTGCATTCCTAGGTGTTTTTTTTAAATGCTCCAATTGAGAGAAACCTTGTTTTAACAAATCAAGAGGGAGCTCTATTAATCATAAATATCTCTATTTATCATCTATCTATCTATCTATCTATCTATCTATCTATCTATCTATATCATCTATCTATCATCTATCTATTTTCTCTCATTTAAAAAGTTTGAAGAGAACATAAACATTCACAGAAACTAATACAGAATAAGGAGAAGAAAAAGAGAAAGAAAAGAGAAAAAAATAAAAAATGCAAAAAGAAAAGCTAAAAAGAAATAGAAAGAAGCTTCCTATTTTCTTTACAAGTATTATATACTTTTAATTACAAGGAAACTCTTTTTTTCTTTTTCATTTATCCAATGTATTTTTTTTCAAATCATCAACACCACAAATCACAACTGCATTTTTCCCCATTTCATGCAAAGTCTATAAGGGATTTATTTCCTGCCAGCCACAAATGTAGATATTATCTTGTCTCCAGTCAAAGAAGTTAATTTAGCTATCCCTGCAAGTTCAGCAACCCTTCCTCCATTGTTGGTTGTTTTAAACCTTTTCACTTTGAGCGGTTGTCATGTATAAAAACAAAGTTCCATGACTTTTTTCTAGTTGCCTCACCATATTTATACCTATACATTAAAATCAGAGTTTAGAAGATCTTCATGTGATGAAGTCATCTGTTCTGTACCAGCCTGCTACCGGCCTTGCAGAAAAGGCAACCCCTTTATAAACGGCAAGAGGCTGGAATACGTCTGCCAAATTTATTACAAAAAGAAACAAAACACATACCAAGATACAGGAGCTTTGAAACACTATCGGAGCGGTTGCTTTCAGCAAACCAGCCCTCCCCAAACATTCCCTTTATAAAGAGTTCAGGGCGTGGCCTCTCTTTGCCTCCTTCCGAGAAGCCCCACAGCCTTCCTCTGCTTTCTCCTACTTGACTGCCTCCTGCGTCGGGCGTCCTTGAACAGGGCCAGCTGTGGGTCATCTTCATCCACACTGTCAGGCTCACACAGCTGGGTCTCCACCAGGTAGGAGGGGCCTGGCTGGGGGCTCTGCGGAGCCTCAAAGCCATCATCAGCAAGTTCTTCAACACCCCCCTCCTCCCCCTCATCTGAGTCATCCGACCCAACTGCCGAACCCACAGGCTGACCCTGAATCACAACATCATCATTCAAGTGTATGCAGTAAGTTATCTGTGTTATTTCATATCATTTCTGTAATTCTATAATAATCCAAATGATGGAAATTATATTAAAGCCCTCATCATTGTTAAAGTCATTATTACAAAAATGCAATAAATCAGTGATTGTCAACCTGATTTTGTCAAAGGGGACCCTCGAAGGCTTGAAGAGATGTTATGATTTAAATCTTAAGTCTTGGGGGTCCATGGTCATGGTCCATGGCCACAAAAGGTATATAAAGGGGGTCCATGAAGGAGAATAGGTTGAGAATGACTGCAATAAATCATTGTGGAATTTTGATCTATACTCTGAAACTGAATCAGGCTTTTGCAATTTCCTATATACAGATTTATTCTGTCTTGGTGACTTGATAAACACACCAAGTCACCTCACCAAATAGGTATCTTGTTTTTCATATTTATAGGGACGCAGTGGCTGAGCTTGTCGATCAGAAGGTCGGCAGTTTTGCGGGTTGAATCCCGAGTGCCACGTAACAGAGTGAGCGCCTGTTACTCATCCCAACTTCTGCCAACATAGCAGTTCACAAGCATGTAAAAATGCAAGTAGAAAAATAGGGACCACTACGGTGGGAAGGTAACAGCATTCTGTGCGCCTTTGACGTCTAGTCATGCCAGCCACATGACCACAGAGACGTCGTCGGACAAGAGCTGGCTCTTCGGCTTTGAAACATAGATGAGCACTGGCCCCTAGAGTCGGAAACGACTAGCACACATGTGCGGGGGAACCTTTACCTTTACCTTTTTTTCATATTTATTATTTGCACTGCAATATCCAAGGAAGTGAACTTTCCATATTCCTATTTTTCCTGAATATGAGATTGTCACATTCCATGAGAACTGAGAAAGTGTTACTAATATGGTTATGTGGGATTAACAAACTCCTGAGATTTAAGCTAGTTTTGAGTAATCCATACTTTTTGACTTGCACAATGTACCTTCTGTGACAATTGACTGAACTTCCTTTTCTTTTTTATCCATTGGCTTAATGGGTAATCTCAAAGGTGCTTTTTCAAAAGGCAACTGGACTCTGTTTTTCCTCTCTTCCAAGAGGCTTCTTGAGTTCTCACTGAATGGTTCTTCAGAACTGAGGAAGTTCCCTGGATGGGAAGCGAAACATCTTCAAGGAAAAATCAAGTCCAGTTGCCTTTTGAAAAAGCACCTATGGGACAACCACAACCTGGATGACTGAGAATCCCCGTAGACACATAAATGGACAATATTTAATTGCTTCTGCAGTCTAAGATTGCCACCATTATACAGCAGTTCTCCTTGATGATCTCCATAGGAAACACATTTTTCTGTGCAGACTGAAATTTCCTCATGGTATAATATGGATATCACTCAATATTCTCCACAGGCTTAAATCAAATTTCTATTTCTCTCTATGTGTCTTATTCTGAATTTAATGGAGTTGTTATGAAATGGATTGATTGCTTATGGTTCATATACAAGTATTCATATAAAAAGAAGGAGTCCTGGTGGTTTAGAACAATAACAACAAAGAAATGATTTTACATGAATGCTTCATTTATTTTTAACGAATCATGTGGTATGATTCATATGAGTATAAACCTCTGACAATCATTTCAATCTTTTGTTGTTGTTTTTTTTTCTGGAAAAGAAATGCCCAAAATACAAATGTAAAGTATCATTTATAAAGATGTTCATAAAGGACAGCTTTGATTTGGAAAATATAATTATGTGGCTGGGAAATTTCAGGAAGTGCTAGTTTTCAACAACATGAAAACATAAACTGGTGCACCTGCAGAAAAAAAAAAACCAAAAAAAACACCCTTCTGCTATTTTTTAAAGTCAAACTTTATTACCTTTTGTTTCTCCAGTTAACTTATATAGCAGCTTAATTTTTCTTTTTTTAAAAAAAAAAATATATTGCTCAGAGGTTTTTTGCAGGTTGATTATGACTGTGTCCTTGTGGCCTAAAAAAACCAGGTGTTAGCAATTAGTGGCTGATCACAAACATCAGATAACGGATAAGACGTGATTGTCATAATCATTTAAAACAAATGTAAATTTCTTGGATTATAACTAATCAGGCAATGTTGTTCTAGGGAATGCAGTCATCACCAGATGCACAATGAACTTAGGTTAAAGAGAAATCTACTTCTGAACAATTTATTGTTGATCCATAAATTAGTAGAGCGGGAGAGTAAACTGAGGCACAAAGGGAAAGATGGAGTTATCCATATTAGTTCTTATTGAACAGCAACAGAAGGTTGTTAAATTGATAGTCATGAATGAACTTGTAGATACTGTATAAAGGAAAACACCTCAATAATTAGGTCCAGTGTGGGTACACATTTAATGTAACAGCTGGACAAATAATCATCTGGATGCTTTGCATATTTTAGTGTGCAATAAATATAACATTTTCTAATTATGAAATAGAGCAACCTGTCTCAACCTGGAACTTTCTAATATTACCTGGATTGAAATTCTTAATTTCTTCAGCTGCCTGAAAATGAAAGCACTTGTATTTAACATTTTTGAAGGGCAATGGGTTGGAGACTGAATTGAAAATGTTAAGTGACCCAGAGTCTTTGCTCAAGTGACACTGTAGTTCACGGGTGTCAAACTCGCTATGTCACATGACATGTTGTGATGTATTGGGACTTTTTTTGCATTGCTGGGGCTGGGGTAGGCACGGCCTCTGTATGATGCAACCATCCTATGGGCCAGCAGTTTGACACCCCTGCTCTACTTGCTTGGATTCAACTTTTCCCTGTGCCTTGTATAGCATTTTCAACATGGAAATAATTTAGTATCAGAATCAAGGATACGTGACTATGTTTCATTATACCTAAGAAAATTTCATGGCTATTTTTCTCCACTAAGATGACAGTTTGAACAGCTGTTGAATGAGATGGCTATTCTTCAGACAGGAGAAAGCTATAAAACTAATTAAAGATATGTTCACTCTATAGTTTTCATACATTAATGATCATCGGAGAAGGATTTTGTGGAATGACATTTATGGCCCAGGTAATTATCAAGGGATTTGGGCTTGACATGCTGATATACTTATTTTGCAGGATTGATCCTCTGATTTCATAATTTGGAACAGGACTTATATAAGTGTTGTCAACCTTCCAAGGTATACTCAATTCATTGCCATTCCATAAACTTTTCTTATATCTAGTGCCTAGTTTTGAGAATTATTTAGAATTCCAATCACTACAACTATTAATTGGAGGGCCTGAGAATCCTCAGGACAATAAAGCAGATAATGAATTGGATACATCTCACTCCCCCAATGAATGGCACCTTTATGGTATGAAAGAAAAGTTTGTTTTGTTTTTACTAACATAAGATAATATAGCCAATTACTTTATCATGTTATACAGTCTGGAATTCCATCATCAATTTCCCTGTAATACAAAAACAGATGTTTGGGAATAGGTGCCATAATGACGATGGATCACCTTTGTCAATCTAAGTTCTCATCTGGTGACTTTTAAGAGCAGAATAATTATTGAATGAATTAAATACATCATCTGGGCATACAAGCCAATCAAAATCCAATCTGAATGAATATTTGTGATTTGAAGAGGGCAATATTTTATTCCTATTGAAAATTTAAGATATGGAGGCAGTTATTTGAATCTCTTCTAGATGTGAAATGCGAACTTAAAAATAATAATAATTGTAATGAAGAAGCATGAAAACACCCATGTTCTAGAGAGATGCGAAGAAAACATAAAAGTCCTTATGTGATGCAATGGGTAAACAGAGACTTTTACTTTTAATGAAGTCTATAAATATTAACTGAGCTGAACTTTCTATCCACTAATTTCACCAAATATTCAAATATGACTTGGTAAAACCCCTTCCAGATAAGCTACACAATTCTGAAAATTGTAGTTTCATTCCATACTGAGACATCTATGGTTATGTGAGTATACCCACATGCACACCCACACAAACACAATTCACTATTTTAGGTATTTCAGCAAAACATTGCAACATTGATGAGTCAGTTTTTTACTATTTAATCTCCTATTTCACTTTGGAGAATTGAAAGAATAAATGAAGTTGATAGTAAGATAATTTTGAGAATAATAGTCATAACTTACTGAAAATTAAGCATGGCAAACTCCATATTTCAATTCTATAATTGAAACAGTTAGAATTTCAGCACAATACCCTATAGTTTTGATTGACTTTAATTACTATTTTACTTAATATTTACAGGTTTACTAGTATTTATCGTTTGATAATTATTCTTTCAAATGAGATTTCATGATGCCATAAAAGGTGTGTGCTTAATTGTTTTAACTATACTACTGAGTGGAATTTTAATTATAGTTAATATACCTGTTATTATATTAATATAATGTAATGTAACTTTATAACAAAAGAAATAAAAAAAAATAAAAATAATGGGATTAGCAAGCATTGAAGAGAAAAGTTGAAGAGAAAATTTATTCGAAGGTGGAATGGGACAACTCACCACAGCCAACTCATTGCAGAACAACTCGCTGTGGCCAACTCACTATAGGAAAAGTCACAGCAGAACAGTTCAACAATTCAATTCAATTATTTTTAAAAAATAATAATAAAAAATATTTTTGTCCTTCACATTTTATCCCTCCTTTTGCATCCTTTCTTTAATGATTCTATTCCACCATTTCTTCGATATTAAATTAAGTCTTGTCCCATGGAAAGTTGGTCATGACGAGTTGGCCGCAGTGAGTTGGCCATGAAGAAAAAAGTTCTAGTGTGTTAATTGATTTAGGATAGATTAGTCATATTAGCCTATCACATAAGACTGTTGTCATCCAAGAATCAACTTGAAATAACAAACATGCGATGTTTAACCATCTAGTGCACTGATTGACTTTGAAAAAATGAGCAAAAAAAATTATTTCTCACATGTAAAGTGAAATGAACTAAGGTGTAAGAGGGTTATTTTATCTGTTTTGAAAAAAAAAAGTTCACATCCACAAAAGAGAGTTGGTGTAAGTACTGCTTTGGTTCAATTAATAGTCCACGTATGAGGGGTGGGGAGCAAATACACGCAAGACTTTCTGATACATCCTGACTTTTTTTCCACTCACATAGAGTTGACAAAACACTTCCTGAAAAGTGAAGCCTATATGGACAGGTAGTGTGAAGGTTGAAATGTTCTTTTCTCTTGTTTGTATAAGTTTACCTTACTTTTACTGTGTTTTTAAATGTTTGTTGCTTTATGTTTCTTTTTTATTGTAGCAACCTTCCATAAATCTGTTAATGGATTCTTCTGAATAATAATAATAATAATAATAATAATAATAATAATAATAATAATAATAATAATAATAATAATAATAATGATAACAACAACAACAATCATCTACAACAGGGGTGTCAAACTCAATTTCATTGAGGGCCGCATCAGCATTGCGGTTGCCCTCAGTGGGCCAGGTGGGTACGGCCAGGGTGGGCGTGGCCTACTGGGTGGGCATGGCTAGAGTGCGTATGGCCTAATGGGTGGGCGTAGCCAGCTCTACATCGTTCTCATCAAGGATGCCTATGGGGGCCTGGGCAGGAGTGGGACAGATCTGAGGGTCTCTGGCAGAAGGAGGGTCTCTGGGCCAGGGCCAAGGCAGTGGGGGCCGTTCCCTCACTGTTTCCAGGATGGCTTCGCGGGCCGCATGAAACCACTTCGTGGGCCGGATCCGGCCCCCAGGCCTTGTGTTTGACATGTCTGATCTACAAGAAATATCATTTGCCTGTAGGCAAGAACTGGTGGGATCATAAAATAGAAAAAGTCATAGAAAATGATAAAGTTAAACTGCTCTGGGACTTCAGAATTCAAACAGACAAGCACCTGCAACATAACACCCTGGACTTAACAATTGTCAATAAGAAAGACAAAAAAGTCTGGATAGTGGACATGGCAGTGCCTGGAAACAGCAGAATAGACGGGAAAGAACTGGAGAAGATAACAAAATACAAAGACCTACAAATAGAAATAGAAAGTCTGTGGCAAAGGCAAGCAAGGTAGTACCAATAGTAATAGGCGCCTTGGGTGCAATCCCAAAACAACTGGAGCACCACTTGAACACCATTGACAAATTCACCATTAGTCAATTACAAAAGGCAATAATATTAATAAAGTTGGAAGGGACCTTGGAGGTCATCTAATCCAATCCCCTGCTCAGGCAGGAAACCCTATACCATTTCAGACAAATGGCTGTCCAGTCCCTTCTTAAAAACTTTCAGTGTTGGAGCATTCTCTTTGGTTAGTTTCCATCCATTGCTTCTTGTCCTGCCTTCAGGTGCTTTGTAGAATAGCTTGACTCCCTCTTCTTTGTGCCAGCCCTGAGATATTGGAACACTGCTATCATGTCATGCCTGGTTGATACCTATCAGTGAATGCATCCCTCACTCAGGATAAATGCCCATTTATTCATTTGTTTTATTTCTCACACTTGCATAAAGTGACATGCCGATACTGGACTGCGGCCCATTTGGAACTGGGTTGTGCAAGAGACAGGTGCATGCACTTCTGCATGCAGCTCTATTTACAAAAGCAGTGGACACTTTCATGCACATGCACATGTCCCTGCCACTCACAAAAATGGAGCTGTGCACATGAGGGCACACATCTGCCGCTCGCACAAAATCATTACCTCTCCCCCCACCCACTGGTCCACAAAGCTGGAAAAGTTGGGGACCACTGGGGAACTACCAGAGCACTGGAAAAGAGCTGATGTAGTTCCCATCTTCAAAAAAGGGGAAAAATTAGATCCAGGAAACTACAGACCTATGAGCCTGATGTCAATACCTGGGAAGATTCTGGAAAAGATAATCAAACAACGAATCAGCGTATACCTAGAGGCAAACAAAGTCATTTCTAAAAGCCAACATGGGTTTGTCAAAAACAAATCATGCCAGACAAATCTTATTGCATTCTTTGACAAAATTAGTGGAGCAGAGGAATGCTGTGGATATAATTTACTTGGACTTCAGTAAGGATATTTAATAAAGTAGATCACAACTACTATTTGATAAGATAGAAAAATGTGGGTTAGAAAGCATCACCACCAGATGGATTTGGAGGTGGCTGACTGGGTGTACTCAATTTGTGGTCCTCAATGGAACTGCATCTACAGGGAGGGAAGTGTGTAGTGGGATGCCCCAGGGCTCTGTTCTGGGCCCAGTGCTCTTCAACATCTTCATCAACAATTTGGACAAGGGGATAGATGGGGAACTCATCAAATTTGCAGATGACACCAAGCTGGCAGGAATAGCCGACACTCCAGAAGATAGGCTCAAGACTTGAACACTGGGTGCTATCTAACAAAATGAAATTCAATGATGAAAAAAGTAAGGTTCTACATTTAGGCAAGAAAAACCAAAAGTACAGATATAGTATAGGTGGTACCTTGCTCAATAATAGTAACTGTGAGATGTAAAAAAGATGTTGAGACTCTAGAAAGAGTACAAAGAGCAAAACAGATGATCAGGGGACTGGAGGCTAAAACATATAAGGAACGGTTGCTGGAATTGGGAATGTCTAGTCTAATGACGAGAAGGATGAGGGTTGACTTGATAGCAGTGTTCCAATATCTCAGGGGCTGCCACAAAGAGGAGGGACTCAAGCTATTCTCCAGAGCACCTGAAGGCAGGACAAGAAGCAATGGATGGAAACTAACCAAAGAGAAAAGCAACCTAGAACTAAGGAGAAATTTCCTGACAGTTAGAACAATTAACCAGTGGAACAACCTGCCTCCAGAAGCCGTGAATGTTCCAGCACTTCTTAAACACTAAGAAGAGACTTGACAGCCATTTGTCTGAAATGGTATAGTGTTTCCTGCCTAAGCAGGAGGTGCATGGAGTCCTGATCCAGGAAAACCCACAACTGGCACATAACCCAAAGTTATGACTGCCACCTGCTCTCTGAACAGGAGTCATGAGCCCAGGAGAACTCCAAGTTGTTATCTGGGTCTGTCTGGGGTAGTGCTACCCCATCCAGAACTAAATATATCAAAACCCTGATATTAAAGCGCCATGCACCCAAAGTCATACTGATGATACCTCAATTCATGGTGATGGATGATCTCACCCAGCAGCGTCAGATACATATTAAAAAGGAGTGGAGAGAGTACCAAGCTCTGCGGCATACCACAGAAAAGAGGTCATGGACTGGATCTCTTACTCCCTATTAATCTTGATTGAGACTGGCCTTGGAGAAATATACACTGAATCAATAAATCTGTTTCTACTCAATAGCTTATAAATGCAGCAAAGAGAGAGAGAGAGAGAGATTTAGAGGGAAATAATTCTTCAGGGTGTTTTGGCTTGGAAAATAGTATTTATATGCAACTCTAATTAATTGAGGCAGGGGGTTGGTTGAGAGCCTGTTGGATTGGGTTTTCTTTGTTTACATGTTTATCTTTGAGCTTCTTATGATTTCTTTTCTGTGTTTTGCATTGTTCTTACGTTTTGCAACTGTAAAATGCCCAGAGTCATTACGGTAGGAGTCAGACAGCTTCTAAATCAGTGTTTTTCCATCTTGGCAACATTAAGATGTGTGGGCTTTAAGTCCCAGATTTCCTCTGCCAGCATGCTGGGAAAACTGCCAAGTTTGAAAAAAACACTGCTGTAAATTGTATATATGCATACATAAATTAACTATCTAAGTAACTAACCTGAGAGGTGCTTACAGCAATAGTTGAACTAAAAAAAAATCAATCAATGTAAAATTGTTTCAGTGGAGAAACTTTGAAGTGACAAGTGAGAAATTTTCCACTGGAAGGAAGGCGGAGACAGGATAGTAGAAGTAGTAAATTAGAGGCAATGTAGTATCATTGAATAAGCAGATTCAAACTCATTTTGACCAGGGAGCTCAATAGGTCAGTTGGAAGAAATCTCTTTCAACCAAATCTATCTTGCAGATGGTAATCAGGAGATACAATTAGGGAAGACACCAAATATAAAAGGATGGTGATCTGGATTTGTAGGGGAAAAGATGATTCAGAGATGGGAGGACATGTAGTTAGCATTTTTCACAACCTCCTTTAATGAACGGGGTTTCACACATACTTAGTTTCTTTAAGCAATTCTTTGCAGAGGCCATGCAAGGACCTCCATACTTCAAATTACCTTTTCCATTTTGAATCACTACATATCCCTCCATGTAGAGCTAACCATGTAAGCATCTTAGAAAAAGAACAGGATATAAAGCGGTGGTTATTTCCAAACTTGGCAACTTTAAGATGCATGGACTTCAACTGCCAGAATTTTGGGAACTAACTGAATCTTAAAATTGCCAAATTAAAAAAAAAAGACTGCTGCAAAAGAAATGAATAAATATTCAAATTTGTCCAAACTAAAACCAGTTGAAACTGGAGTGTTTTTATCTTGTGCTGTGCTTAAAAAGAGTCAGAAGTCAACCCACCCCCCCTTTTTTCCCCTTGTACCCTACATTTTCTTTTCCCCTCTTTTTTTTCCTTCCCCCAATTTCCCATTTCTATTTTTCTTTGTATTTTATATATGGATAAAACAACAAAAAATAAATATATAAAAGGTAAGTATGCCAGCAGATTTTAGTAGAAGTGTCAGTATTTTTTTTATACCTTTGTAATTTTATTTCTACTCTTGCACAAATGTTGTGTACACGAGCTCCTGAGATCAATATTCACAGCAGGTGATTTTGTGATATTTTGGTATGGAAGGCACACAAGCAGTGAAATATGTGAGACAGCCAGTTAAAGAAGTATATATGAACCAGTTCCAGGAAGGGAACTTTAATTACAACCTGCTGCCTTATTGCCCAAAGATACGACACTGTATGTTCCAAAATTATTCCCTTAGAGTAAAAATGGATGATTCAGGTTTGAAATGTACACTATTAGTGTCTAGAATAAGTAGTTATTATGATTTTTCCCCCAGAGGTAGCACGTTGAGAACTGGGGTCCTGTGATAAATAATTAATAAAATCAGTGTTCATTTTGTCAAAGCCTTTTTAAAATTAAACTTAGTAACGCTACAATGTTCTGGCAAATGGCCCCCATATTTTTAAGGCTATATTAATTTGCTTTGCCTGTTTTATTTGTCCATACAGACTTGTGTGCACTAATTTACATAATCCATTTCTGCACATCTTACTACTTCAGTTTTTACTACTACCGATGAGAAAATAACAAATGATTATTTTTCCTGTGATTTTATATTCACTGTTTTGAATACAAAAAGATACAAAAAGAAACAATGGTGGAAACAATAAAATGCTAAAATAATGGAACAAGTGACAAAAAAACCCTCCCAAAATCCACCAAAACTCACAATCAAGAGATTGATTGGAAAACAGTAACAAATAATGGTAAAGATAAATCCAGTTAAGTACTTAGGAAACCACATCTAATTATCACTTGTTTTAAGAATTTAATCTGAACCATATCAAAGGCTTTTTCTGCATCAACACATAAAAGTACTAAAATATCCATTCTATTTTATCTATATCCAATACATCCATTAATAAATATAGATCAACTGATGCTTGTCCATTTTGAACAAGGGTGAATTAATTATGTGTGTGATGATAGATAGATAGATAGATAGATAGATAGATAGATAGATAGATAGATAGATAGAATGTTGATATACTGGCTAATTAAATAAATAGACTTAAATTAGACAAAATTTTGGGACTTCATTTTTATAATCTTATATAAGAGTAAATTTATTAACATTAAAAGATTCACTGCACACATCTAAAAACAAACGTCTAAATACATAGGAACAAAGAAGTTTTAGAGTAATTTATACCATTCCATTAAGAAACTATTTCGACAAAGAACATTGTAGTTGCAGCAATGGAACTGAATTGAATTTTTTTTCACAAAGAGACATATTTTACTATTGTGGGAAAAATCCAGACAAAGAAATATTTTGGGAAATATTAAAAACATAGAATATATTTCTTCAAATGAATAATGGAGAAGATCTTTAAAAGGCAGAGACTTTTCCCTCCCTCCAGCCAGAAAATTCAGCAGAAAACAGCTTTTAGAAATGCAGATGTAATAATCCATTTGGGAAGGTTGGGTCCAGGAAGCTAGAAGCTATGAGATTAGGAAGACAAAGAAATTTAAAATCTACATATCCCACCCAAACTCTAAAATACATGACCTTTGGGGACATAATAGGAATAATAATAATAATAATAATAATAATAATAATAATAATAATAATAATAATAATAATAATAATAATAATAATAATAATAATAATAATAATAATAAGAATAAGAAGAAGAAGAAGAAGAAGAAGAAGAAGAAGAAGAAGAAGAAGAAGAAGAAGAAGAAGAAGAAGAAGAAGAAGAAGAAGAAGAAGAAGTTGGAAGTGACCTTGGAGGTCATCTAGTCCAACCCCCCGCTCAGGCAGGAAACCCTATACCATTTCAGACAAATGGCTGTCCAGTCTCTTCTTAAAAACTTCCAGTGTTGGAGCATTCACCACTTCTGGAGGCAGGTTGTTCCACTGGTTAGTTGTTCTAACTGTCAGGAAGTTTCTCCTTAATTCTAGGTTGCTTCTCTCCTTGACTAGTTTCCATCCGTTGCTTCTTGTCCTGCCTTCAGATGCTTTGGAGAATAGCTTGACTCCCTCTTCTTTGTGGCAGCCCCTGAGATATTGGAACACTGCTATCATGTCACCCCTCACCCTTCTCTTCCTTAAACTACACATACCCAATTCCAGCAACCGTTCCCTATATGTTTTAGCCTCCAGTCCCCCAATCATCTTTGTTGCTCTTCTCTGTACTCTTTCTAGAGTCTCAACATCTTTTTTACATTGTGGTGATCAAAACTGGATGCAGTACTCCAGGTGTGGCCTTACCAAGGCATTGTAAAGTGATATTAACCCACCAATACCAAAAGGGCACACGCAGACTCAGGTCAAAGTACATGACACAGGAAATACAAAGCCTCAAACAGGAACAGGAAACAACCTCAAGAGTCCCAGAAGGTATAAAAACCCACCAGTCCCAGCAACATGTGGTCAGCTTTCCCAGAGCCACATTGCTGTCTGGCTCTGCATTTTAATAAACAACAACCTTCTTTCTAAAGCAGTCTCCATTTTGTTTATTCCCAGCTTGGACTGGACCCTGATGAAGATTTTTCATTCAACACTATGTTAGGACCAAACCTGCAGAAATTTTTACACTGCTTTTAATTTAAAAAGTATTGTTAATCTTCTACTCATAATCATAAGATAGTAAGAATAGCTCTTGTAAACATTATTATATATTTTAAAAAGAATTAGCCAAGGGATCTGGGTTATCAATATCTGCTATTACATGGATGTATAGGATCTCATTATATTTTAATCAAGGCTTTCTAATGCAAATCTAAATCTTCACTTGTTTTTAAAACTTAGCAATTTTCAGCCTTAATCCACTTTACTGAATTAATGGGTTTCTGCTTTCTCCAGCTCTTATTGGGCCTGCATTGTTTTCATATCATCCATTATAATTTAATGTTGCAACCCAAAGTAGTAATGTGCTTATCCAAAGTACCAAAGTACTACAAATCCTTGAGCATAATTTACTGTGAGTGGATTTCCTGAGATTACACATTAATTGAATTTTTTTCCCCATCAGCTGGGAGCTCAGTTCTTCTTCAAAAGGAGCTCCGTCTGCTGCTTGCTTTGTATCAGAAGCTTTAGACAGCTTTTAGATTTGCAAATGGAATGTCTCAAAACTGTAGAAACAGTTTCACCGTTAGGTCTTGGTTTTTTTTTTAACTATCCAGACTAACTCTTCTAAAGAGGATGGGCAGGGAACATCCTCCCCAGCTGGAGAGGGAGATACATTTTAGTCTCCATTTTATATGACATGAAATATGCATTACTATTTATAGCACAAAGTGTGCTTGAAGAATTTAGAGCAAAACTTTAAATTGGCTCTTAAAGTATTAGTCCTATTGGAGTAACAGTTAAAAAGATGAGGAGAAGAGAGCAATTGGATAGCTAGTTAGGACACTACGCTACAGGATGTCCAAGGTGTCCTTCATTCCTACCCAGCATGGCAAACAGTTTGGCTGTCCACAGAACCGTTTCCACTGTATTAATTCTACAGCTTTTCATATAACTTTATTACAATCTTGATAAAGATAGATAAAACTAGCAGAAAATAATATTTTAGAAGAAAAGAAAGTCAAAATAAATATGGAGAGAGAGAGAGAGAGAGAGAGGTAGCTTCCAATTTTCTTTACAGAAGTTATAAGTATACTGTTAAGAAAACTAACTGCTCCATAACAGTTTTTTTATTGAAAAGTTTTACAAAATTTTAATAATAAACCCCCCCTCCCCATCAACCCTCCCCGCTTCCCTCCCCCCCCGGACTTCCCAAAGCAGAATACAGGGTATTACATATCGCAATCTTATGCAAGCATATGCTAAATATCTATTCCAACGTTAACAAACCTTCCACCCTTTAACTCCCTTATAACAAAACTAAAGTAATTATAATAACACATCTATAATTGTTAAGAATTATTCATATGCTATTTGAAACTTTTTAGTCCCGTATTTGTTTTGAATATAATCAATCCATCTTTTCCATTCCAAAATATATTTTTCTTGTGACTGTTCTTTCAAATATTTTGCCATTTCAGCTACGTCCATTACTTTAAGTATCCATTGATCTATTGTAGGTATTCCAATGTTGCGCCACCAAATGTCTGGCTGCCGTTATTAAGTGTAACATTAATTTAGTTTCTGTAACAGTACAATCCGAAATAATCCCCAATAAGAATAGCTGCGGAGTGAATCTTATTTTTTTTCTTAAAAACTTTCTGACAAATCCACCATATTTTTATCCAAAAGGCTTTAACATTTTTACATGTCCTCCATATATGATAATAAGTTGCCTCTTCACTACCACATCTCCAACACTTAGGTGGTTGATTTGGATACATACATGCTAGCTTTTTAGGATCTAAATGCCATCTATAAAACATCTTATAAAAATTCTCTCTTAGGTTTTGTGCTTGTGTAAATTTTACATTTCTAACCCAATTTTTTCCCCAAGTATCCATCATTATGGGCTCTTGAATATTCTGAGCCCATTTTATCATACAATCTTTAACTAACTCCGATTCTGAATCAATCATATCAGTACCTTAACAGTTAAGGAATAACAGAACAAATCAGCATGGGAAAAGACAATCTTGAATAGGCTGGCTTGACCCGATTGTGCCTCCATTTCAAGCAATAAAGGATGGATGGAAATGTTTTTTTTGTCCGTCTGGTTATGGTTGAGTTCAGCTTCTATAAATGCAACCAAAGCAAATGGACGATGGGAGAATTAAAATACTCAATTATCTCAGCATGTCAGAAACATTTAACTTTTGTAAATATATTTTTCACCAATGCTGACTTATTGTTTGTAGCCAAACATCACCATGTCAGTCCAATTAGTGAAATCGTCTTCAGTTAAGTTCCAGTATTGGTCCTGATAGTAACCAGATCCCCAGATTCTGCCAGTCTCTGTCTTATAATATATGAGTTCTTTTCAGATAAGGAGGGGAGGAAAAATCTCTCTCTCTCTCTCTCTCTCTCTCTCTCTCTCTCTCTCTCTCTCTCTCTCTCTCTCTCTCTCTCTCTCTCTCTCTCTCTCTCTCTCTCTCTCTCTCTCTCTCACACACACACACACACACACACACAATTGCATACTGCCAAAGTGCTCCATAGAATTATTCTGCTTCTGATTTCAATTATACATTCACACACTTGGTATGGAAATTAGCAGTTTACTCAAGGAAATAATGGCAGACAAGGAATACAAACCAAAATAGGAATCTCGGGGGGGGGGGAACCTTTCCTGAATAGTTTTTTTTGTTGTTTTTTTTTAAATGAGAACGTTCAGTGAAAGTAAGGGTTTTTTTTCCAACATTACAATGAAAATTGGAAAGCTTAGAGAAGTAAGCTACTTTTTTCACTGTTTAATATGGTGTCTATGTATTTGTGCACAGTAAAACACCATTAATATCAGTGATATAGCTTTAGATGCTTGGTGCGAATGTAATATTGCTAATATTTATTTAAATATATTCTACTTCATAGCATGCCACAGGAGAAGCTCTTCTCTTTTCATTTATGATTTCAGCAGAACATGTCTAATAATGGTATCTAAGAAGTGAGAGCGACAATTTGTGTGTGACCTAGTGATCTATCAATCAGATCTTTCTTTTTAAATAATTGTCACATTACGTTGAAAACCTTCAGAAGGTAACCAGCCATGAAACACTGCATAATAGTGAATGTTAAGCATCTTGATTGACATAAATGTGTGCAACAAATAAGTTTCTTATGCTAGGGTATTAGTTTCACCATTGCTTCTATTTGTTTTTCCAAAGGCTATGTTTTTCTTTTTTTTTTAAAAAAAAACCTATGGGACTTCTTTCTAAATGTGTTATGATGGACAATTTATAACACTCAGATTAATTTTAAATGCACTTTGTCCTAAATTTAAAAACATAATGATTAGATGTCTTTTACTTCCTATTCTGGAAAGAATTATTTGTTTCAACTTTCTTCCTGGGACAAAAAGAAGAGAAAAAAAATGAAGTTCAAAGAAAAAAGGCAAAATAAGGAGAATAGATGTCCTCGGCCAGTTTTGACTTTGATCCAATTCAGTCCTTGCTTGAGCTCTATTGATAGCAGTCATATCCCAAAAATATTCACAAACCAGAAAAAGAAGTTACTCGGAGACATGCCTGAACAGATGTGGAAATCTTTGATAATGTATATATTTTACTTGGTGATTTCCCTATGCATTATTTTAATTCTTCCAATTTAAATGCATTTATTTGACTTAGCATGACATTTTTTTCTAGTGAATCTACCTGGGTATTTGCCTTAAATGCTGATATTCTAATGTTGGAATTGATGTTTAAATTCCTCAAGACAATCAATTAGCTAAGACAAGGAGACTATTGAGAAACAAAGTTAATTCACAATTGTCAGCTGTCCAAGGTAGACCAAACTTGAATACCAAAGATGTACAAGCTACTACATTCATTGTAAGACTATAGTGAAAGAAGCCTGTAGGTCTGAATGCACTTCCTCTTCCTTCCCTTTATCATCTTGAGAAGTGGGGAGAGTCATATTTCAGATACTTTCTCAAAGTACATTTCTGCCCTAGACACAAATTTATTTTATCTGACCATTAGCTTGGTTGTCATTCTTCTTCCTATTCCTTAAAGTTATTCCATATGCTGATTACAGCAATAGAATTTCTGTCCCACCTGTGATCTTTAAGACAGCTAATCTGGTATCCTTAGTCAGAAAATGGATTCATGATTTATTTTGATTTCTATTCAATTTAACGTCCAAGTGGGCTTGGTTGAAGCCACTGTGGCCTTCCATTTTACTAAAACAATTCTCATTCACATGTGCCAGGTCAATTTAATCATTCAGCATTAAATACTCACAAATATATAATTAATGGTCATCAGAAATGTATTGATTAAGTGATGAACCACAAGGAATAAATTACATGTGTCCTTTTTTCCCCCTGTGCCATTAACAACTATTGTCCTTTAGAATTGAAATAGCAGCTTCCTGCCAGTAAAACTACACATGATCCAAAAGGAAGCAATGCATAAATTCTTACAACAGTTACATTATATTAGCCAGTAATTATATTTCCCCCTTAACAGAGTCACTAAAGAATAACAAGTCAAGAATGACTGTCCAATAAAAATAAATATCCAAAAATTTCAATATGGTTACTCTGTTACTAGTTGATCATTAACAGTGAAAATGATTTAGAAAGGGTTTATATGTGTGTTCTCTGCCTAGTTCTTTATATAATATAGTAGCAACTGCAGTTATTTAATGTAATGTCAAACTATCAACATTTTCTTTGTCCTAGCAGTTACAAATTTTGATTGAAGGATTGATGGGAGGGGGAGGATTTAACTTCTCTCCCTTGTTCTTTGCTCAACCCGAATCATGTTTTGATGATTATTTTAGGAAATGAATGAATCAAAGCCTGTAAAAGATCAGTTGAACTAACATGTTGTTATTCACTTATTTAGAACATTTACAGTTTATTGCTGCCCATCTTATAACCAACTCTGGGCAATTCCCAACCCAAAGTTCAAATAGCATGAAAGCCTTATTAAAACTGTGAAACTTAAGACATTAAAATGTTAAAAATGTCATTATTATTAAAATGAACATTAGAATTAGAATGTTCCTTCCTTTGAAAAACTTCAATATCTAATGAAGTTCCCACTTCTCAAAATATTGTCATGCAATTTCCATTTGTAGATATTTATTGCAAAATAATGTGTTGGTTTGGAGCAAAATCGATTTGAAAATAATATTTTGGTTGAAAGTTACAGATACCAAAATGTGGTCCTTCTGTTTTCCTCTCTCCAGTCTGCTTTAATGCCATCTGCTTTCTTCTTTTATAGACCAAATAGAAGGGGTTTGTCTTGAATGTAATGAATGAAATGATCTCTTGCAGCAATATGTTGGACCAGTGTAATGTTACACTGCATATTCTCAGGGGGAAAAATAGAATAATAAAATAGTAACAATAAAGGTAAAGGTTCCCCCGCACATGCGTGCTAGTCATTTAAGACTCTAGGTGCCAGTGCTCATCTCCATTTCAAAGCTGAAGAGCCAGCGCTTGTCCGAGGACGTCTCTGTGGTCATGTGGCCGGCATGACTAGATGCCAAAGGCGCACAGAATGCTATTACCTTCCCACCGTAGTGGTCCCTATTTTTCTACTTGCATTTTTACGTGCTTTTGAACTGCTAGGTTGGCAAAAGCTAGGACGAGTAACAGGCGCTCACTCTGCTACGCGGCACTCGGGATTCGACCCGCCAAACTGCTGACCTGATCGACAAACTCAGCGTCCTAACCCACTGAGCCACCACGTCCCTTCATAGTAACAATAGAAAGAGACAAAACCAAAATAAAAGGGTTAAACTACTAGTGTCGAAGATATATCACATTAACTAAGATATGCCTGATGTATAGTGAATATGCAGACATGATGCAGACTTGGTCTGAATGTGGCTTTGGTGTATTCATGTAGAAACAGACAAATGAAGCAATAATGAAAATTATAAGGTTTGCATTGCAGAATTGAAGGTGTACATTTTTTAAAAAATAGTGCCTCTATATTCTGTTCTACATGCCATCGATTTCATACATGGCACAGGAAAAGTTTAAGATTTCCTGATGAGTATTTGCATGATGTTTATTTACAGCTATTTCTTTCTTACATTTGTGCTTTACATATTAGGATAGGCCTATAACATATAATATATGAACTAGTGAAAAAAATACAATTATCTGAAGTATATTATTGTTTCTACTCCATTGCATAAAGAAATCATTTTGCTCCATGAATTCTAAAAAGTTTCAAGTCAGTTTTTAGAAGTCAAAAGTAATGGGAAGTTGTCTTTAAAGTCCAAACTTAACACCATTTTCAAATTTGAAGTGTGAATAATTAATAGATTTTTTTTCCTCCGAAGCACCCTTTTCTTATAGAAAAAGTTGGTTTCTAAAGAACACTCTGACAGGCTGAAAAATCTTATTCTACTCTCTGACATCAGAACAAGTAGGGAAAGAAAACTGAAGTTAAACATAATTGATGCTTTGCTGTTCCCTGTACAAAACCACCTTCCATTGCTAATTTGAGTATGACACTAATCTCTTTCTCTCCCTTTCTCCCTTTCTCCCTTTCTCCCTCCCTCCCTCCCTCCCTCCCTCTCTCTCTCTCTCTCTCTCTCTCTCTCTCTCTCTCTTTCTCACACACACACACACACACACACACACACACACACACACACACACACACACAATTTATAGCCATATAACAAAGTATTTTTGTATCACATAGGCAGTCAATATTACATGAGTGTCTTCCAGTCAAATTCAGTGGGTCAATATATTTATTTTACTGCATGATTGCATAAAGTTAACCATTCTACTCAGTGACTTCTTCTCCTGCCACAAAACACTGTGTCTAGAGGCCAGAAGCAAAAGTGAACATGTGACTAATATGCCAGATAATAGTTAATGTGGGTTACATTAACACAAATCAAGATTATGTATTATTGCCAAGCAAACTACTTTGATATGACTATACACTCACCAATAAATCAGTTTAGTTCAAGAAATCCTGCCAATGCCACCTAATTAGCCTTCTTTCTGTAATTAGCAAATGTTGTGCTAGATATGTCTGCCACAAATTACAGGATTTGACATATTCCAAGAACATTATTATGCCTGAACAGGCAGATTTTAAGGATGAACATTCAGCAATAAATCAGTGCTTAATATTACATGATTTGGTGAAGAAATACTGCATACTTACAAATGAAGTTCTTTTTGCTGCCTTTATTGACTTAAAGATAGCCTTTGACCCCATTTCAAGAAAAAAAATATTGAAGGAAACCATATAATTCATAGATCAACCATCTTCCTTTTAACTTGAATATTCAGTTAAATTATAACACCATTTTGGAGGCCAAAAGTACTAATTCTGGTGATATAACAGGGATTATTCCTGCTCATAATGAGGTTAAGCAAGGATGTTTATTAGTCTCCCTATTGTTTAGCTTATACATGAATCATGTTGAAGAAGCTTTTGCCAATCCAAACTTCCATCCTTCATCTCTCAACCATTACCTAATCCCCATTCTTCTGTATGATGCTATCCTTTCAGTTCAAAAATTGGCTTATGTAGATGGGGCATGTGATAGAGATTGTTTTGAAATAAATTACCAGAAAAAACAAAACCTTTGGTATTTTCCAGAAGATACTCTGATAATTCATCAAACTGGACAGACCATTGACCAGATGAAATCACTTCAATACCCAATCACTTTCAGTCCTCCACTTGCTGGGGTTATCAAACAAAAAAGCTATCTGTAAAAGTTCAAAACACACTTTTAACCACCAACAAATTTGAAGGGGAAGCAATTTTGTCACTACAGCAATAGAACTATGCAAGGCCAAAGTTATATGGACCTCAGATGTACGTTTATGAAAACCTTTCAATCCTTGAAACAGAATTCTTTTTTTAAAAACTTAAAATCAATAGCACACATTCCATATTTTACTTCTAGTGCAAGATACAGATTAGAACTGGGCTGCATCTCACAGACAAGGTTATATTCTCTAATATTCTAGCTGAAGCAAATCATTTGGAAAGCTCATTGATTTTTTTCTATATGATATAGATCATTCTTTTTTATAAAAAAGCAAGTCAACCAAGATCTGAGACAGTATGGACTGCCAATGCCAGCCCTACTTGTTTTAGATCTAGAAAAATTCCTGTTAGAATTCAAGAAGAAGTTATGCATTTAGACACTCAGGTTAACAGAATCAGATTTTCCCATCTATCATACAGACAGATTATTCTTCCTCCTAAACTCTCCCTAATATCTTGTATAAGATTCTGTATGCCTCACATAGAAGGGTCTTCTCCTGAGCCAATGTAGATGCCAAGGTGACAGCTTGTTGATATGCCAAGCTTCCATTTAATGGCTGAGTATGTTGAGTCGGTTTCACACATCCTTCAAAAGTGCCCACTATTTATGCACTGACGATCAGAGCTAATATATCCACTTTTTAGTCTGACAAACTCGACTCATGGCAAGAACAATGCATTCTCATTAAATGACCAATACCCAGGGATTACTAAAGTAGTAGCAAATGTTTTATTTATTGCCTTAGTTAATAGAAACAATTTGGTCCTTTCAGTGAAGTGTTAACTTTATAGGGTCTTTTCCTTTTATAAATGCATGTGCTATAAAAAATATATTACTTATGTCTGTATTAATCATGTGGTATATTTTTTTTAAATTCTATGACTTGGTCTGGGTTATAAATAAAATTAAAGTGATACTGATAAAGGAGAATATCTGTAGCTCAGGATTGAAATGAGGGGTCCTTGGTGCTCTCTGAGCTTTGTTGTTTTCTTGCAGACATAATAGCAACAACAATAACAATAACAACAACAACAACCAATAGAGTTGGAAGGGACCCTGGAAGTCTTCTAGTCCAACCCACTGCTCAGGCAGGGAACCCTATACCATTTCAGACAAATGGTTGTCCAGTCTCTTCTTAAAAACTTCCATTTAATTACCCAAACTAGGTGACATCTCTCAAATTCAAACAAACTTTTACATGGACTTCTCCCATCCCCATCTAACCCACAGATCCATCTAACAGAATGACATGACATGACTTGATATTATTCATTATGGTTCAGCATCAAAGGCTGCATATATAACAATCTTCCCAGTCTGACACTGTTCCCCCTTGGGTGTAATCTAGACTTTACTTGGTCTCCTGGTGCTTGAGTTCTACAATTCCCAGTAAAACTTTAACATCTGGAGAGTAATCAACATTATTGCACCCAAAGGGGAATAGAGACATGGTCTTAAAACTTTTAATTTAAAACTATATAAACTTCAGGTAGACCAGTCAGTAGAATAAAAAAAAGTTGGCTTCTGAGAAGAAGTCTATATTTCATACATATTAAATATGATTGTGCACAAAAATGCAGGCATGCTCAGCATTCAAAGGCAGCTTGAAACATTTAGTGATCAAGAATCTGTCCTTATTGTTTTTCCTATTTTGAACACAGAATTTGTTTCATCCTGCATTTGATTGAAATGACTGTGAATTTTCAATGAATATTTTGGATGCTATATTGAGGTCAAAGAGGATAGCATAACAATATTGGACCACTTGTGGAGAAACAGTCCAGCAACATTTGGTGAGGGAGCTTTCCAAAGAATCTCTAGTTAACTGAAAGGATTTCAAAGCTTTCCAGTCACCCAGAAAATTTAAGGACAAAATGTGCTCAGTGAACATTCTGACTGTGCAGACATATGGATTCTCTTGTACCACAAAATGGTATGAAGCAGCAGGGTTTCAACAAAACACAATAAAATCACATGTAGTTAAGCTGAATCTGCACCATATACATATCAGTGGACCCAGTGCTTTTTTTGTAAAAGAAAAAGGTGCCGGAACTCACACATGTAATACAACCTGCCTTGCCTACCCTACAAGGTTCCATCCAAAAAAGGTGCCGGAACTCCATTCTGAGCGTTCTATGAGAAAAAAAGCCCTGAGTGGACCTATTTTTTCAACGTATGATTAATATTATATGTAGTAATACTTTTTAAAAATAAAATTATTGCTTTAGGATGACTTTATTTAGTACCTAATCTTTTATCCTCTTTAGGAAATGTTAACAAAAACCATAAGACCCATGTCTAAGATTTTTCAAACTGGGTTGTTATTGTGGGAAAAATAGGAGGAAGAAGGTATGATGGATATGTTCATTGCATTATTTGTAAAAATAATAAGGTTGGTGTGGAAGGAAGGAAGGAAGGAAGGAAGGAAGGAAGGAAGGAAGGAAGGAAGGAAGGAAGGAAGGAAGGAAGGAAGGAAAGAAGGAAGGACGAATATGGTTAAAGATTCTTCATTTCATGTCTCAGCTCTGAAGTGAGTTGGCCTTGGTTAAAATAACTACATTTATAACTCTTTTTTAAAATTAAAATAATGAAATATGAACAACTACAATAGCAACAAGAATGAAATAGGGTACATTGATATAATAAAAAAAACATTCCTAAATACATTATAATGATTAAAATAAGCTAAACAGTAAGAAAGGGGGAAAGAATGAATAAAAATCAATATATTATCCATTTGGTATCAATATGGGATTAACTGAATCCTGAAAGTTTTAATTAAATGTAGCTCTCATAGAAACACCAAGATCATGGCATCTGGCCCTCTCAATTCCTGGCAAATAGATGGGGAAGAAATGGAGGTAGTGACAGATTTTGTTTTCCTGGGCTCCAAGATCACTGCAGATGGGGACTGTAGCCAAGAAATTAAAAGACGCTTGCTCCTGGGAAGGAAAGCCATGGCAAATCTAGACAGCACACTAAAAAGCAGAGACATCACCCTGTCAACAAAAGTGCGTATAGTCAAGGCTATGGTCTTCCCAGTTGCAATGTATGGCAGTGAAAGTTGGACCATAAGAAAGGCTGAGCGCCAAAGAATTGAGGCCTTTGAACTATGGTGCTGGAGAAGACTCCTACGAGTTCCTTGGACTGCAAGGCGATCAAACCGGTCAGTCCTAGAGGAGATCAATCCTGACTGCTCTTTAGAAGGCCAGATCCTGAAGCTAAAACTCAAATACTTTGGCCACCTAATGAGAAGGAAGGACTCACTGGAGAAGAGCCTAATGCTGGGAAAGATCGAGGGCAAGAGAAGAAGGGGACGACAGAGAATGAGGTGGCTGGATGGAGTCACTGAAGCAGTAGGCGTGAGCTTAAATGGACTCCAGAAGATGGTAGAAGACAGGAAGGCCTGGAGGAATGTTGTCCATAGGGTCGCGATGGGTCGGACACGACTTCGCAGCTAACAACAACAACTCATAGAAACATTGCTTCATCTTCTCATTTTTAAATGTAAAGATTTTTTTTTAAAAAAATGCTTATATCCTACATCTCTTTAATACTAAAAGTGCATTTCATTTACATAAAATTATCCTCTTTGCTGAGCTCCAGGGTCAGTAAAACCAAAGCTCATCATGAAATGACAGATTCCATATTTCAGGAATATAATTGAGCATCCAATTTCTATCATTAACTATTACTGTTCTCTCCAAATTTTTTGAACACATAACTGGAACTCAAAATGAAGCTATGACCAGACCAAAACAAATCTTACAAATTAAAGAGCCCTCAAATTTATGACAATGCTGGGACAAAATATTTAATGTCCAACCATTCTTATATAGCCCTTAAAAAGGTCCAATAGACAGAAAATAATATTTCTGGATGAATAAACTTGTTTTTTCAATCATCAGGAACATCTTTCAAATTTATTAATGCTTGAAGCCACTGATTATCTGTTATTGAATATTCCAGTTTGAAAACACATATAAAACCAATATGTTTTTGACAGTGTCCCTCAAGTATGTTTGCTTCCTAGATATCATTAAGAGGGTATAAAAATTAAGCTGGTTGATAGGACCTGAAATATTGGTCACAATAAAAAAAACAAAATGTTAAAGAATTTATATTCTGGAATAAAATTCCAGATCACAAAAAAGAAAAGAAAACCAACATTAACCAAATACTATTCTTCTACAAGAATATCCTACAAATGTATTTAATCTGCAATCTCCAGAGTTCTACTCCAGCCTAATAGGTGACTTCTGAAATTGTGAAATTCTGGGGAATTCTGAAAGTTTAAGGTCAGATGCCCAATAACCCAGGAAAAATCAAGATAACACATACTAAGCTAAAATGTACTATATAACATGTGGCTAGATAACCCATAAAGTTACTGAATCTCAGTTCAGTACACATACTAAGCCACAATTAATGGTCAATAATTGTTCAATAAAGGCTAACGTGCTGTTTTTCAGCAGAAGGACATTTTAATCCCTTCATTTTCATGTGGAAATGAGACTTGAACTTTCTCTTTTGTTTGGTGAAACTTTCTGTTGATCAGAAAGTCTATTTTTAACATCTAAATGTCTTCAACCAATTTAATTTTAGTTAATAGTCTAAATTGTTCTCAATCAATTATTAAGCCTTTTCCACTTCAATTTTCAACTAAGTCTATAATAAAATATAAACTAACAGTTAAAAAATAAATAAATATCAGTTTGTCTTGTGCTAGCCCATAATATGGAGGTTATCCAATATGGTCAAGTCAAAAATCAATACATTTAACTCAGCAGAACAACATATGAATTCTAATGAATTTTACACAATAGTTCAGCAACATTTCTTGCAACTAATAAAATTATATCAGAATCTCAAGCAAAAGTGATAGCTGCATTCTTAGTGATAAACTATTCTATATCTCTTCGTGTTCTTTCTTTATGTGTGTTCATGATTATCTCCTAATGTCAGCAACATTTATAAAATGTACTTATTTTAAGGTAGACAGGCAGTATGATGTACCCTTGCAGGAACTGAATCTAAATTCTTGTCTAGCAGTGACTTCTTCCCTTTAAAATTTCTCTTTTCTTGTTTATGCTATGATTTACTAACTTGTTCATGTTACTGGAACTGTGTAATATAGTAGATAGAATGCATGGAAGATTGCCTGTGAATTGGATCAAAAGCCAGCCAAGAACTTTGTGAGAACTGAAATAGTCTTCACTAATATTAAAAGGTGGGCTACTGTCTCTGGGGAAAAAAAAGATAAAATGCAGCATAGATGAATATAGCCTCTAATGAAGAATGGTGACAGAAAAACATTGGCTCACTATAGAATTTCCATAGAAGATATAAGAAATGCAGCAAGCTGGACAAGAGTCAAAAAGAGAATACTGTAATTCAGAGCATTGTGTTACTAGGTAGCTAGAGATACAGTTTCAAGGTACTCAGAGTAATTCTAACCTATGTATAAAGACCTCATGTGCAGAATGATGTTGAATTCTGAAAACAGAAAAAGAAGTTGCAAAAAAGAGAAAGGGGCAAAAAAGAAAAAAAATAAGAAAAAAAAAATCATTTCCATTTGGAAAGGAATGCTATGGTGTCCTATTTCTTTTTAAGTTTGTATGAGCAACAGTTACTCCTTCCAAGAGACTACATTTCATGAAATAAATAAAAATCTGATTGCATTGTCACTCTTTCCAGCAAGCGTAGTGGCCGCCTGTCTCATGACATATTGATTTTGAAATTATGCAGGATGATGTTTCTTTCTTTCTTTGCTGAAGTCACACTACAGGCCCTGATAATGGATCTAATTTCAAGTTATCAGCTGGCTTTCTCCTTCCAGCCAGTTTCGGAAACTCAATTCACAGTTCCTAAGATTAAACTGTGTGATGCTGGTAGCAGCACTTTTTCATTTTCTATGTTACGGATCCATTTCCTTCGAAGCTTGACACTGCATTTCAGGCTGTAGACTTCATTTGGTTCCCAGTTTTAAGGGCTTCAAAACTTTAGTCCCTATAAGATGGGCTTTTGCTAAGAAGGCTATAAAGAGCATTCTACAGTTCTTTACTTCAGTGCAAGGAAATTGCACAAGGAGAAATAGATAATTATTGTCCACATAAATATCATGACAACAGTTTAGTTTAGTTTAGTTTTATTATATTTGTATACCGCCCTTCTCCCGAAGGACTCAGGGCGGTGAACAGGGCACATATAAAAAATACAGGATACAAAAATTAAAAAGAATTAAATAGTAGCCCAGCTAAAACAATCGATAACAATATAAAAATCCCCATTAAAACCCCAACATATCCCCATCAGGCCAGGCCGGCTTGTTCAAATAGATGGGTCTTCAGACCGCGTTGGAAAAAGCGAAGGTCAGGTGCCATCCGGAGCTCGACCGGCAGCTGATTCCATAAAGCCGGAGCGCTCACAGAGAAGGCCCTCCCCCTGGGGGCCACCAGACGACATTCTCTGACCGGAGGCACCCTGAGGAGGCCCTCTCTGTGGGAACGCACAGGGCGGAGGGAAGTTGACGCCGGCAGCAGGTGGTCCCCGAGGTACTCCGGACCCATGCCATGTAGGGCCTTAAAAACCATTACCAAAACCTTGAATCTCACCCGGAAGACAACTGGTAACCAATGCAGCTCGCAGAGCAAAGGTGTAACATGGGAGTACCGGGAGACTCCCAAGACAACTCTCGCGGCTGCATTCTGTACCAGCTGGAGCCTCCGAGTGGTCTTCAAGGGAAGCCCCATGTAGAGAGCATTGCAGTAGTTCAGACGAGAGGTCACGAGCGCATGAGTGACCGTACACAGGGCATCCCGGTCTAGATAGGGCTGCAACTGGCGCACCAGGTGAACCTGGGCGAAAGCCCCCCCAGGCTACCAATCATTGTGAACTGATTATTTCCTCAAATTTAAAAGTTCAAGTGCCAAATAATGCAAATGCCTTTGTCTTGAAGCTTTGGTAACTGTTGCTTGACAAAGGACAAATCATCTGGATTGGATGGAAAAAATAATCAGAAGATAAAGAATTTTCCTGTGTTCTGTTTTTCTTTAAAAACAAAACAAAAATGCTTATATTTTTTTTAGGTTTAAAAAGATAGCCCTGTCTCATGTAGAGAATTGTGTTTAGAAGCTACTGAGTAGATCCCAGAGTTACTGTGTTTGAAACAGATTTTGAAAAGCTACATTTTGTTATTGAAATGACAAACTTTAAAATATTTCTGCTACTGAATTAGCTAAGGGAATGGAATATGGTTCCAAAAAATATGGTATAAACAGTTTGTAAGTTATCTAATCACTGTTGAAGAATGACCTTCAAACTCTTAAATCAACGGCATGCCAATGTTGAAGGGGAAATCATCATGTCCAGTTCCAAGCCAGGAGTAAACAAAATGGAGGCTGAGATGCAGGAAATAAAATGGATGCTGCTTAAGAAAGAAGGTTGTTGTTTATTTAATTGCCAGAAGCTTCAGTTTCCTGGGTGGCTGACAAAATGGAGCTGGGAGTGGTGGGTTTTTTATACCTTCTTGGGCTTTGTATTTGAGGTTGTTCCTGTTCCTGTGCAATGTACTTTGACCTGACCTTGAGTGTGCCCTTTTAGTATTGTAATGGGGTGGGTTAATCCTATTATGTCCTAAAGGTGGGTTAATCCTATTATGTCCTAAAGGTCACATTCCTGTCCTTGGAGTCTTTGTTTTTCTAATCCCCTCAGTTCCAGCCTTCCTGCCCCAGTTTCCCTGAATGAATTATCAAATCTGCATTTCTATAAGCTGGTTTTTGCCTAAGATTTTTTCTCCATTATTTCTTTGGGGAAATGTAATATTCTGCATTTTTTAATATCCTCAAAATATTTCCTTCTCTAGGAGGGTGGGTGGGAGCTGACTTCCAATATAAATATAGCAAAACTGTCAAGTACAACCTTGTTATCAAATGTTTGCTATTTTGGACACTGACTGACTCGTAGGATTCATTTATCAGTACTGAAAAAGATTCATTGTTTCAGTTGAAATATATATTACAAATGCATATTAATTGTCAAATAATGTTCACTACTGCACTATGACTATTGCATACTAATGACTATTGCATACATCAGCTGTCAATGACTGCTATATATCAAAGGTATATTGGTAACTACTGCATTCTCACAAACTTTGTAAAAAAAGAAATGTTAAAACATAATTAACTGTCAAGTACAGACTGTCAGTTGGACCACATCAGAGCTGAATTTGGCAGCCAATTCACCACAAGTCTTTTTTTATCAAGGCCAATACATTTATTTATTTTATTTTAATTCCATTTATATCCCGCCCTTTTCCGAAGACTCAGGGCGGCTTACAAGCTTAGCAGTAGCCTTCATTCTATGTATATGCCTGCTTATTAGGGCTTTTGGGGGGCCCCAAGCAACATTATTACAATTGTCTGTTGGTATTTATTTAAGATAGGTTAACATTAAGATAACATTGTGATTATATGTATAATAATGATGTAAGTAACCCTTTAGCACTAATAATATTTCTACAAGGAACTTCCTACACAGTACTGTTTTTTTAAATATAAACTTGTTTAAATATCTCACATAACCATATATCTTTAGACATCATCATCATCATCATCATCATCATCATCATGTTGGAAGGGACCTTTGATCCAATTTATTAAAGTACTTATTGAAGTAATTTCCTCTTTTTCAATGTGCAATGCAAAGCAGAATTCACTAAAACCAAACAAGCACAAAAAGATTCTTACTTGTCTCCAAAAATAGAAATGCATTAAGATGAAATTGATATTCAGTTATTTTCTGCATTTTGTCACCCTGCCTCCTTTCTAGCTATAATTTCTAAATATTTGTAGATTATTATTAGATTATTATAAATTCTTATTTTATTCACCTTTTTATATTTAAATTACATTACAAAAAGTTAAGCATTTTAATAATTCTTCACAAGATAATCTAGATAACACAATCATATTTTGTTTGAAACTTCTGAACTCCTGCCAATATTTCAAGGTTCTTTTGGCAATTATTTGTTGAATATTGATTCTGAACAGGCATTTTTCTGGAGGAGTGATCAGAGTTTGCATTCTTCCATGCTGGAATGTAACGCTCTGTTGACAAAGGCTAAAGGTTCATGAGGCATGAATTCTTAAAATAGATTATCTTCATAACATCAACCAACCTTCAGAGTATTAATTGTTATGAAGGATAGATGAGATGGACCTGAAATTAATTCATTAAATGCACCTCCTTATCATTACTGTTTCTAGGAAGGAAAGATTTTGACTTTAAACCAATGATGGTTTATTTGTAGTACTAATATGGATTTAAAGGAAAATAAAAAGATGTCCGAAGCCCAATATTCTACTTTCAGAATGAAATACATGCAAGGGGGGAAAGGGAAAGAAATGGAGCAGTAGCTGCAATAAATTTTCAGTTGTTCTGATCATTTTTCTTGATAAAGAAAAGGTTTTCCTGTCCAATTCTGCTTACATCCGTTTCTTTGTCAAGGGAGCTAACATTGTCTGAAGATATTTCTGTGGTCATGTAGCCAGTTTAGTTATACACCAAAGGCGCTTGGTACTGAAGTGGGTACCTATTTATCTACTCACATTTACATGTTTTCAAACTGCTAGGTGGGCAGGAGCTGGGGCAAATAACATTGCACGGAGCTTGGATTTCAAATCCAGGCTGTTCATTCTCCAACTGAGAAGCTCAGCATCTTTAACCACTGAGCCATCACGTCCCCTCATTTTTCTTGAAGCAGCTTTCAAATCCTGTAACTAACTGGTGCTTTTAATATTAACCAAAGGTTCTCTTTTATTCCAGGCCAGTACAGAACTAAAGATATCTGAGCCTTCTGTTCATTTTCAAAAGGTGCCTTACATCACTTTGAAACCGTTAGTAGTGGCATTTTGCTTTTATTGTTGCTATCCATTGTCAATTGTGGTAGATGCCATAGCAGTTTACTCTCCCAAGAAAGAGAGATCAATGAAACTGACATATATATTTACCCGATATGTCAGTTTTGCAGCAGATACTTTCACTACTCTCATCCTATCCTACTAAATATTATATGGTGGTGTGTTGTTGTTGTTGTTGTTGTTGTTGTTGTTTTAATTTAGTAAGAGAGAGAACAGGGGGTACCATGAGAAGTTCAGCATGATAGCTTGGCAGGCAGTTTAAGAGAGGTCCTTAACATATTTTGTTCTAAGTCAAGAGTTTGCACTGCCCAAAAACAACCTGACACACATTAGAAGGGCAGGGCCATACTTGTAGCGGGACTTCAAAATGAAACAAAACCTGAAAGGCAGGCTTAGTGGAATAAACAACTACTGTCTACTGAGAAGCTATAACAAGCACAATTTTCCAAAAGAGAGAAATAATAAAAAAGTAGCAAAAACACAGAAAATATTCTGCAGTGTTGCTTCTCCCAGACTCTCATAGAAGGAGTAGAATTTTGATTCAGCTTTTTGTTGTTCTCTCAAGAATAGAACCAGAACTGGGATGGTGGCTCCATTCAAGAGGCAAAGGAAATACAGCTGCCTTGTGAAAGAAGACAAAATACATTCCTAGTAGTTGCTTTTGGACAAAGCTCAGCAGCACTTTTTTGTGCGGCTGCTGATAAAAACAGGATTGCCAACATGATCCCCAAGGTCTGATAACGAATATGATACAAGAAGAAGAAGAAGAAGAAAAACTGGATGCAAATCAGAGCCACTGACATGTGGAATGTGCTATTAGAGGTCTGAATCAAGGATATGATAGGTCCATAAAACAAATTCAAGAGCCTGAGTGCTCAAATGATGGTTACATCTATTCAGGACTGGAAAGCGAATGTAAAGTTTTGCAGGCAAATGACTGATTGGGTTTCCAGAGTTCAAATGGCATAAATAACATCTCATCAACACTATCAAAAATGGATTTAGCTAAAACATGACAAATTGATAACAAGGGTTTCACACTGACCGTTGGAGAGGAAAACATTGAAAAAATATGGGATATAAACCAAATAAACTAATAAAGAATGCTGTGGAAGGAGAAAGGGCTGATGTTGAAATGATGTAGGATTACAGGACCTGTTAAATCACTTAATAAAATGCCAGAAAGAACACTGACTCATAAAGATTGTAAGGTTCATTGTTCACATAAAAATGTTCAGAACCCCTGAAATAAACCTGAGCTATACTGTCACTGAAGATAAGCTTTAGTGTTAGAATAGGAAAGTAAATTGACAATAGTTAAAAGGAAGACCTTGTGTTTGGCTCTTGGGACTGGAATATGGGGCTATGTGTAAAACACAAATTGTTCCAAAGGAGCCAGAAAACAAAAAAGGAGGATGAATTACACTAAATGTTAAATGCAATCAAATCAGGGAGCCTGGTGATATTATATACTTCAGCTGAGTTGCCGTAACAGCAGAAAAAAAAGAGCAATAATGTTATTATGGTTTGCTTGCTCCCAAGCCCAGTAGGATTGGTTCACAGGTTCTTTTGGACACAGAAGCAAAAAATACAACTTAAAGTCTTATCCCATCCCAGCATAGTATGAGCAGCAATCAAAGCATATTGAAGAATATTCAAGCAGCAATCAATTAACATTCAAGGACATAATAAGACGAGGAAAGAAAGAACTGGTGTCCATTCTGCCATTCAGGAATTCCCCAAAAGATAACAGGAGTAAGATCTCTTTAAATATATAGCACCTGGCCAAGTCTTCTTTGACGTTCCATCCAATGAGAATTTGACATTCCATCCAATGAGAATTTTAAAAAGTTTACATAAATACGACTTGTTTTAATGGTCTTATTTCATAGGAGTTTCCCAAAAACAAGTCAATCTTATTTTGTGCTTGGAATGCTTTGCCAAGAATGAAACCAACAAAATTATGGAATTCTGGGTTGTAATGGTGATGGTCAGGGCTTTTTTTTTTGTCATAGAATTCCCAGAATGGAGTTCCAGCACCTTTTTTGGATGGAACCTTGTAGGGTAGACAAGGCAGGTTGTATGATGTGTATGAGTTCCAGCACCTTTTTTTTTTTTACAAAAAAAGCACTGCTGATGGTAGTGAGACCATCTGAAAGCTAAGGAATATCTGCTTCACAATGTTTTTTGGATTGAAAATGGGAAAGATCATTCTACTCTACCCAGATGTCCAACAAGGATAAGGCAGAGCAAAGTATAACTCAAGTATAAATTCATTAATTACTGTGCCAGAAATTAATTAAAATTAATTTCTCTACCATCACAGCAATGGTAAGTAGGAATTTACTAAATGAGAAACAATGGTAAAAGGACCTCAATACGAATAGGAGGATCTAAAAACATAATTTCAGACATTTAAATTGAAGAGGAAAAAATGATGGGAAGCATATGAAAAGAAAAAGAAAAAAAGGTGGTTGAATGAAAATCTTAGTGAAGATCCAAGAGAAAAAGGCATGCAGAAGCTGGAAAGGTCACCAAGAAGAAGGCCATACAGGTTATCCAGGATTAGAGAGCTATTTTCAGGGAAGCCAAGTCTTGGAATAAGTTTTCTCTAGTGAAAAACCAAAGAGGATTTCTGCCGATATTTTTCTTCAAACAAAAGGAGAAAGAATAAGTAAATCAGCTGGTCAGTCAAAATGCTGACAAATAATAAAGGAAAAGGAGGATTACTCAATGTCCTATTTTAGCTTCAGTCTTCTTCAGTAAGAGTGTATATATTCATATATTCAAGCTGTTGTGAAAAAAAGGATGAAGGGGTAAGGTTGAAGCTTAAGAGAAACATTGTTAAGGAATACCTACTTATCTAATGTTTTAATGAAGTCTGATGCATTGTATATGAATGCATCAAAGAAACCTAGTTATCTTCAGGAAATTTGAAGGACCATCAAACTGCCAGGAGACTGATAAAACAAATGTTGTCCCCATCTTTTTTTAAAAAGGATACTTCAGTGATCTACAGATTTATCAGTCAATCCTTACTCTTAGAAAGATTCTAGAACAGATAATATAGATTATATGTAAGCAGATTGAAAAATGGAGAGTGGTTTTTTTTTACTAGAAATCCACATGGATTGGTAAAAACAAATCTTATTAGTTAACCCTCCCTCCCATCCTTTTTGAGTTTGATCTCTGCATACTAATTAACTATGTACTAGACGGCTTGACAATTAAGTAAATACATGGCTTGATCAAAAATCTTACTGAATGAGTTCTCATTAATTATACTTCATTAAACTGGTGCTTAAGGGATGTGGTGGCTCAGTGGGTTAGGATGCTGAGCTTGTCGATCAGAAGGTCGGCAGTTTGGTGGGTTGAATCCTGAGTGCCGCATAACAGCACTGTTACTCGTCCCAGCTTCTGCCAACCTAGCAGTTCGAAAGCACATAAAAATGCAAGTAGAAAAATAGGGACCACTACGGTGGGAAGGTAACAGATCAGCAAATAATACAACAGTCAAATCAAAATACCTCAAAAGATAACATTTATCTTGATCCAAATAACTTCATTGGGCTGAAAATAACAGAATATGACTTATTAAAGAAATGCAAAGTTCCTCACAAATCCAGTGTGGATTGATAAAATGCAGGATATCCATCTTGATGATATTTGTGAGCCTTGAAATGTTTTCTGTCTATAATACAGAAATGTGGGATGTCTACAAAAAAGTGAAACGTGTATTTAAGTTGCATAACTGAAGTATATTTCCAAATAATTGAAGTAATAATTCTACTTTATTCTTCCCAATATTGAATATAATCAACTTGATTGACTTCTTCTGAAGATCTTCCTTCCTTCCTTCCTTCCTTCCTTCCTTCCTTCCTTCCTTCCTTCCTTCCTTCCTTCCTTCCTTCCTTCCTCAAATTTAAATGGTCACCCAATTCACGCACATGTGATCCTGGGAAGCTTACAACATTAAAAATATTCCAGTTTCTCTGAATACTTCTTAAAAACAATTGCCAGGAGTTTTAGCTTTATATCTGCAATATGAGTGGTTGAACAGTGATAATTAGTTTGAGAAGTAAAGGGTTTTCCTTCACTAACCATATTTAAGTAGACTCAAAAAACTTGAGGGAGGGGGAATGGGATCATTTTTTTAAAAAATTTAAACTAGTGCGTTAAATAATGGATTGGACATGAAAACTGAAAGAGACACTTCTTACTTGGTAATTCTGTTCCTTGAATGTGGAAAAACAACCATGCAAAAGATCATAGTAGAGATTCACATTGTAATGTTTTTCCATTTATTTTAAAATTGTCACTTAGCCATGAATTTTTCATACAAAACATTAACTCATGGATGATATAATTTTTTACAAAAAGGTCCAATTATTTATTCATGCTCCCATCATTCTGCTTTGACAACTTTCAGGCAGACATCCTAGAAGCATCATAAACATGTTGGCAACACTTCACAACTACACAAAATACATGGGAAAAGGCAGGAAACAAATTTTTCTTTAGTACTGTGGAGATGAGAGCATAATCTTTTCCACACATGTTAATGCAGCAATCCTTGTGCCTCTCTGCTTTTGTTCTACAAAAAGTATAAGGATTTGGTTACATGGATGTGGGAAGTCAGGGAAACAATAAGCATGTAGCAAAGATGTCTCCAGTTGTTTCTCTACTAGAACATCCAAAAGCATCTCAGTAGACAAGACATATGAAATGGCCTCCAAAAGCATTTTAAAATCAGAGAAGACCGCAATTTCTCATAATATACCTAATCATTTTTTATTGTGTCTTCTGTATATTTTATAGCAAGACTTCATCTCTCTGCCATGTCCAATGGATTGTAAAAGTATACTCAGTTTTCAGTCATTTACTATCATGAAGTTCTCCTCCCAAACTGAGTAAAAGTTTAAAGTAGGCTTGTGTCTTTCTGTCTTTCTATCTCAACTGATGTTCAAACTTACATCTTAATACTGCAGTATTGTTTTAAGGTGACTTTTTTTAGAAGTTAGAAGCCCACATTGGATCTTATATAATGTATTATCAGAGGTGGCCTCTGGAGTGATAGATGCCTGTAGCTATCTCTAGTGTAACTCATGTTCAGAGACATCAATCACTTTGGTCCTGAGGCTGTATATGTACCCTGCAAATTTACTGCCTCCTCTAATTATTTTTGGAATAAAATTAGGAAACAAAATTATATTGAAGTACCAATCTGGTTATCCACCCTGGAGGCGATAGTCTACCCGAATTTGTTTAATCTGGAGAATAGCATTACGTATAAAGATATTATGAATGATGTGAGAGAATTGAAATCGAGACAGGAACTAGAGCAACAAGGGATAAAATTGGAATGGTGGGCCTATTTACAGATACAAACAGAGTATGGGAAAGATAAGAAAGAGTGGGGGATAAATATTCAAGAAACAGCATTGGATAAAATCTTATTGGGGGCAGATGAGAAGCAAATAAGGAAACTGTATAAATTGTTATTGGGATATAAAATGATTGAAGAACAGGTCAAAGAAATGATGTTGATATGGGCTAAGAATGTTGGACATGGTATTGATCTTGATGTGTGGCAAACACTATGGGATAGAAACAAAAAGATAATGCTGGCCACAGCCTACAAAGAAAATCTATACAAGATGTTTTACTGGTGGCATCTCCCTCCAACACAGTTAGCTAAAATGTATAAAACAATATCCCCTAACTGCTGGAAATTTTCCCAAGAATTTGGCACCTATTTTCATACATGGTGGACTTGTAAAAAGACACAAGGGTTTTGGCAAATGATACAGACATGGCTAGAGGAAATATTAGGATGGAGAATAGAATATAAGCCAGATGTTTTCCTGCTAGGTATAATAAAAGCAAAATATAGTAAAGAAGAGATATACTTAATGATACATATTATCACAGCAGCGAGAATGACATTTGCCCAGATATGGAAGGACAGCGAAGTACCTGATGAGAGTGAGGTGATAAACAAAATATGGGCATGCGCAGAAATGGATAATTTAACTTTGGAATTAAAAAATAAAGAACAGTCAGAATTTCATAAAATTTGGAATAAATTTTATTTATGGTGGGAACAGAAAGGAAGGTCTTAATAGAGGTATACAAGATTATAAACTTAAGTAATATTAGAATAAGGTGGATGTTAAGATTGAAGAAAATTATTGGCATAAATGTATAAATATGTTTAATGTGCACAATTGTATATGAATTATATGTATATAAAATGTAAAAAATGATGTAAAAATGATGTAAGACAAGAATGTATGTTAGACCGATAACACCATGTCAAAAGTTTCTAAATATTTTAAATAATAAAATTTGTTTTTAAAAAATACTGCAGTATTGTTTTAAGGTGACTTTTTTTTAGAAGTTAGAAGCCCACATTGGATCTTATATAATGTATTATCAGAGGTGGCCTCTGGAGTGATAGATGCCTGTAGCTATCTCTAGTGTAACTCATGTTCAGAGACATCAATCACTTTGGTCCTGAGGCTGTATATGTACCCTGCAAATTTACTGCCTCCTCTAATTTATTTCTGAAAACTATTCAAACCCAAAATAATAATTGTCTTCATGTTATTAACATTATTATAAAAAAGGGGGTAAAAGAATGTTGCAGCATATTAATTCAGTGCTGAAAATTATGGGAGATGGACATAGCTAATTACAACTTGAGTACTTTCAATCAAGGCCCAAACTCAAACCACCTTGCAGAAGGATCCAAGATCTTACATCTTGGTATCATCCAGAACTGCACCTTCTGAGTTTTGACATAATAACTATCTTTTCCAACTTCCAACTTTTATGGTGCATCTCTGTTGTCTTTCAGATCTTCAAATTCTTGTAAAAATGTATTTGGAATAGATAATGAATTGTCAAGGGTAACTCAACAACTTTGGTTATTGTAAGTAGGTGTTGATCTTTTTTTCATTATCAGAAAGATTTTACTAAGATCATTTCCATCATTGTCAATAAGCAGAGATTGCATTTTGTTCAATGTAGTTGATATGAGCCACGTTGCAACTATACTAACTTCATCATTTAATAGGAAAATGAACACTGAGAATTGGTTTGATTTACTGATGAAGCTGGCAATCAGAATTTAAATCTTTGCTAAAACTTGGAAAACTTCATGGAAAGATAAAAGTTTATTTTTAAAAAAAATCAAGTTTCTCAAAATCAGAAGTTATACATTTGGGGGGGAAATTGCACTGATTTGTCAACTTCTTTATAGATTGTTGAACAATTGTGAAGCTATTTTCTGATTTTTTTACTCTTGAATCCCATTTTTGCCCTAAAAGACACAAGGGGGACTATCTCAGAAATATTGCGGTAAAACTCTTGAAGATGTTTAACTGAAGTTTATATGGGTTCATATCTCCTAAATGATTGAATAGTTTTGCCATTCAGTTCTACATAAAAATACAGCAGTGTCAAGCATTTTGAAATTTCCCATTATAGGTTGTTGACAAAACGTTTTTCAATGTTTATCTTGAATTTTAAAATGGCTTGAAATAAATATGGCTTCTTCAAATCATAGATATAAATCAATGCACGCCTCCTTTGAATCTCAGTTCGCTAATTCAAACTGAATTAGGATTAATTTGACATATATGATTTGATAGAACCAATTCCATAGTCAATCTCAGATAAATCTGTTCACAGCACTATTGTATAACAGAATAACAGAGTTGGAAGGGGCATTTGAGATCTTCTAGTCCAATCCCTGCTCAAGTAGGAGATCCTATACCATTTCAGACAAATGGCTGTCCAATCTCTTCTTAAAAACTGGAGGTTTTTAAGAAGCACTCACAACTTTGAAGGCAAGCTGTTCCACTGACTAATTTTTCTCACTGTCAGAAATTTCTGCTGAGTTCTAGGTTGGTTCTCTCTTTGACTAGTTTCATTCATTGCTTCTGATGTTTTTCTTTGTGGCAGCCCCTCAAATATTGAAGGAATATTTTAATGTGTAATGGCTTAGTGTTTTAACGGGTGCCCAACTATCTTCTTAGAATGCACCATTAGTCTAAACCTAACGAGAAACTGCTTCATAATGAAGCAAGTATCGTGAAAAGCTATTTGCACAGCAATTCCATTGAACTTCAATATCCCTAATGAATTATTTAAAAGACAACATCCTTTTGTTTAGCTAAGGGCTAAACCACTCACACACAAATAAACATGTGCACATACCTACCTTACCAATTTTTCAATCTGCCTTGGAGAGAACCCTATTCTTTGCAAGCTTCTAGCTGAAGGTAATGCTATATATAGACATGTCATTCAAACGCTTGCCGTCTTTCTTTTGCTAAACGAGACAGATGCATTTGCCCACTTTCCTTTGAAAACCAGATAAATGATTTGTCTCCATTCTTTTTCTTTCCCTGTATTGGCAGACTCATCTGTTTCTCGATGCTATCTATTCACTGAGAAAATGACATTTGAGACCAAACTGAGTCATTTTACGGTTGGCAATGAAGTTAAGCCAGCAATCATGCTTTGTCCTTTCTCAATGTGGCCTTCTAAACTTAGCATGAGTAATAAAGAAACACGAGCTTGCTTTGATGAATACACACACAGTTGTTGAGTCTGGGAGGATGTGCATAAGGATGTTCCATAAGAATTTGTCTATCACTTTCTGCTTCCTAGAGTCAGGAGATTTATTTTAACATCTCATGATATTAAATACGCAATAAACTCTCCATTCATTAAATTGTTGAAAGGTCACTTTTTCTTCTCTTTCAGGAGTAGAAGCATCTCTGCCTTTCTGTCGAGAATAAATGGACATCCAGATCTCCATTCCTTTGTAAGGGGTTGCTATTATTTCTGCTAGGAACTTAACGGCTACTAAGATCTATAGATGCTGTTAAAGAAGCCTAAGATTTCTAGTATTATGTACGGTGATGTCATGATGCAATTCCATTGTGATGTTAAAGAAACTAATTTGATGTTGAATATGATAACAGCAGCACGGTTACTGGTGGGACAATATTGGAAGAAGGATAGTTTGTCCACTATAGAAGAATGTGTGTTTAAAGTTTCGAATCTTGCAGAAATGTCTAAGATTTCTGCTTATTTGAAAGATCATTCACAGGAAAGATATATTTCAGTTTGGAGGAGATGGATAGATTATATTCAGAACAAATATGGGACTAAAAAGTTCCATTTAGCTTATGAGTAGATTTTAGTGGGATATTGTTATTGGCACGTTGTTTGTAGTTATATTAAAGGGGAGTTAAAGCACATTATGAATTTGGTTAATTGTATATTATGCATAATTTTTATTTAGAATATGATTATTGTAACTATAATCCTGTATTTAGCTCTGGGAAGTGGGGGGGGAAGTGGGCGGGTTTGGGGTGGGGGGGATTTGGGGATATATTGTAAAACTTTGTTTTTGTAAAACTTTTTAATAAAAAAAAATGATGCAATTCCATTCTTATATCCTTGAGTTTGGAATGCTGAATCCTGTAATATTATATTGAAATCTACCATCAAAAGACGACCCAATTTTTCGGCCTGTGTTTTTAGAGCAATTGCATTTCAGAAGGAGAATATTTGTAGCTCAGGGTTGAAATGAGGAGTCCTTGGTGCTCTCTGAGCTTGCTTGTTTTCTTGCAGATGTCTCGTTACCCTAACTAGGTAACATCACCAATGCTGTCAGTTTATATTCTGGTGTCTTGCCTGTCTGTGTGGGTGGGGGCAATCTTTGGTTGGGCTGTTTACTAGCGGCTTTTTTTAAAAAATCCCATTTATATCCCGCCCTTCTCCGAAGACTCAGGGTGGCTTACAATTTAAAGCACAAATCAATGTGCTTAGCAATAGCCTTCATTCTATGTATATGCCTGCTTATTGGGGCTTTTGCCCCCCCCAAGCGGCATTATTACAAAGTCAGCTTATTGCCCCCAACAATCTGGGTCCTCATTTTACCTACCTCGGAAGGATGGAAGGCTGAGTCAACCTTTTTGTAGTTGTTGTTGTTGTTGTTGTTGTTGTTATTATTATTATTATTATTATTATTATTATTATTATTATTATTATTATTATTATTATTATTATTATCTTTTATTCATTAAACATGAACCTCAGTCAACTGAACACTCAAACTGACTGGCACTAATGGTTGACACGGGTTGCTGCCAGCATCCTAGGTATCAACCAGGTATCTCCTTAAAATGTAAGATGTTCCAAGTAGCGCAGTTTTTTTGTAGCTTTGCTGGAGTTATTGCAGGAAACTGCAGTTTCCTGATGTATTTTACAAAGTTTTTGGACATAGCTCCCAGTGCCCCGATGACAATGGGTATCACTGTTACACGTTTCATCCATAATCACACAGTTTTTTTATTGTTATTATTATAAAACTTTTATTCATTAAACATTAACCACAGTCAACTGAACATTCAAATTGACTGGTACTGATGGTTGACACGGGTTGCTGCCAGCATCCTAGGTATCAACCAGGTATCTCCTTAAAATGTAAGATGTTCCGAGTAGCGCAGTTTTTTGTAACATTGCTGGAGTTATTGCAGGAAGCTGCAATTTCTTTATGTATTTTGCAAAGCTTTTCGACATAGTTCCCAGTGCCCCAATGACAATGGGTATCACGGTCACACGTTTCATCCATAATTGTGCAGTTTTGATGGCCAAGTCGCGGTATTTCATAATTTTTTCCAGTTCTTTTTCTTCGACTCTGACATCTCCTGGTACAGCGATATCAATCAACTGTACGCTTCGGTTCTCTACGACTGCAAGAAGAAAAGAAAAAAAAAACATAGAAATAGGGGATTAAGGGAGGGAAAAGGAAAGGGGAACACAAGGTGTGAGGTACAAGGGAAAAGAAAAAAAAAGTTGTTGACTTCTGACTCTTTTTAGCACAGTACAAAGTAAAAGCACTCTAGCCTCAACTTTTTGTTTTTACACATGATTAGATAACTATCTATTTCTATAACAGCAAATCTATCTAATTGACAAAACCAAATTCAAAAATACATTTTTATCACCAGCATATTCTCCTCTCCACCCGCCTTTAAAAAAAAATGAAAAAAGAAAGAAAAATGCTAAACTTCAAGTGCTTTTCTAAAATCAAAACTTTCTAATACCTTTTTTTCCTTTAGTTTTTTAAAATACAGGCTTTGAATTTCAATACTGAATTTAGCTCCCACCCTCCAAACACCCTTATAGAATATATATATATATATATATATATATATATATATATATATATATATATATATATATATATATATATATATATATATATATATATATATATATATATATATATATATATATATATACATATGTATATATATACACATATGTATATATATATATATATATATATATATATATGTATATATATACATATGTATATGTATATATATATATATATATATATATATATATATGTATATATATATATATATATATATATATATATATATATATATATATATATATATATATATATATATATCCCCTTCATGGATTACTGCCTTGTCGTGGCGAAGGGGCTTGCGTAATTCAATGAAGCTATGAGCTATGCCGTGCAGGGCCACCCAAGACGGAAAGGTCATAGCAGAGAGTTCTGACAAAACGTGATCCACTGGAGAAGGAAATGGCAAACCACTCCAGTATCTTTGCCATGAAAACCCTATGGACAGTACCAAAAGGCAAAACGATATGACGCTGGAAGATGAGCCCCTCAGGTCAGAAGGCGTCCAATATGCTACTGGGGAAGAGCAGAGGGCTAGTACTAGTAGCGCCAGAAAGAATGAAGCGACTGGGCCAAAGCCGAAAGGACGCTCAGCTGTGGATATGTCTGGTGGTGAAAGGAAAGTCCGATGCTGTAAAGATTTTTTCTCCATAGGAACCTGGAATGTAAGATCCATGAATCAAGGAAAACTGGACGTGGTCAAACAAGAGATGACAAGACTGAACATTGACATCTTAGGTATCAGCGAACTAAAATGGACAGGAATGGGTGAATTTAATTCAGATGACCATCAGGTATACTACTGTGGGCAAGAATCCTTAAGAAGAAATGGAGTAGCCTTCATAGTCAATAAAAGAGTAGGAAAAGCAATACTGGGATACAATCCTCAAAATGACAGAATGATCTCAGTTCGAATCCAAGGCAAACCATTCAATATCACAGTAGTCCAGGTCTATGCCCCAACCACTAGTGCTGAAGAGGATGAAATTGACCAGTTCTATGAAGCACTACAGCACCTTATAGAACTAACACCAAAAAATGATGTTCTTATCATCATGGGGGATTGGAATGCTAAAGTAGGAAGCCAAAAGATAACTGGAATAACAGGCAAGTTTGGCCTTGGAGTGCAAAATGAAGCAGGGCACAGGCTGATAGAATTCTGTCAAGAGAATACGATGGTCATAGCAAACACTCTTTTCCAACAACCCAAGAGACGGCTCTACACATGGACATCACCACAGAAATCAGTCAACACAGAAATCAGATTGACTATATGCTCTGCAGCCAAAGATGGAGAAGCTCTATACAGTCAGTAAAAACAAGACCAGGAGCTGACTGTGGCTCAGACCATGAGCTTCTTGTTGCAAAGTTTAGGCTTAAACTGAAGAAAGTAGGGAAAAGCACTAGGCCACTTAGGTATGAATTAAATCATATCCCTGTTGAATATACAGTAGAGGTGACAAATAGATTTAAGGAATTAGATCTGATAGACAGAGTGCCTGAAGAACTATGGACAGAGGTTCGCGACATTGTACAACAGGTAGCAACCAAAACCATCCCAAAGAAAAAGAAATGCAAGAAAGCAAAATGGCTGTCTGAGGAAGCTTTGCAAATAGCTGAGGAAAGGAGGGAAGCGAAAGGCAAGGGAAAAAAAGAAAGATACACCCAATTGAATGCAGAATTCCAGAGAATAGCTAGAAGAGATAAGAATGCCTTCTTAAATGAACAGTGCAAAGAAATAGAAGAAAATAATAGAATAGGGAGGACCAGAGATCTTTTCAAGAAAATTGGAGAAATGAAGGGAACGTTTAATGCAAAAATGGGCATGATAAAGGACCAAAATGGCAGGGACTTAACAGAGGCAGAAGAGATTAAGAAGAGGTGGCAAAATTACACAGAAGAACTATACAAGAATGAGCTTAACGTCCCAGATAATCACAATGATGTGGTCACTGACCTCGAGCCAGACATCCTAGAATGTGAGGTGAAGTGGGCCTTAGAAAAGCTGAGCAACAACAAAGCTTGGAGGTGACAGTATTCCAGCTGAGCTATTCAAAATCTTAAAAGACAGTGCAGTAAAAGTGCTACACTCAATTTGCCAGCAAATTTGGAAAACTCAACAGTGGCCACAGGATTGGAAAAGATCAGTTTACATTCCAATTCCAAAGAAAGGCAGTGCCAAAGAATGTTCAAACTATCGCACCATTGCACTCATTTCTCATGCTAGTAAAGTCATGCTTAAAATCCTACAAGCTAGACTTCAGCAGTATGTGGATCGAGAACTACCAGAAGTGCAGGCAGGATTTCGAAGAGGCAGAGGAACTAGAGATCAAATTGCCAACATACGCTGGATCATGGAGAAAGCTAGGGAGTTCCAGAAAAACATCTACTTCTGCTTCATTGACTATGCTAAAGCCTTTGATTGTGTGGATCATAACAAACTGTGGCAAGTTCTTAAAGAGATGGGAGTACCAGACCATCTTTTATTTGTCTCTTGAGAAACCTATATGCGGATCAAGAAGCAACAGTGAGAACTGGACACGGAACCACTGATTGGTTCAAAATTGGGAAAGGAGTCCGGCAAGGCTGTATACTGTCGCCCTGCCTATTTAACTTATATGCAGAGCACATCATGAGAAAGGCAGGGCTAGATGAATCAAAAGTTGGAATTAAGATTGCCGGAAGAAATATCAACAACCTAAGATACGCAGATGATACCACTCTAATGGCAGAAAGTGAAGAAGAACTAAAGAGCCTCTTGTTGCGGGTGAAGAAGGAGAGTGCAAAACTTGGGTTGAAACTTAACATTAAGAAAACCAAGATCATGGCATCTGGCCCTCTCAATTCCTGGCAAATAGATGGGGAAGAAATGGAGGTAGTGACAGATTTTATTTTCCTGGGCTCCAAGATCACTGCAGATGGGGACTGTAGCCAAGAAATTAAAAGACGCTTGCTCCTGGGGAGGAAAGCCATGGCAAATCTAGACAGCACACTAAAAAGCAGAGACATCACCCTGTCAACAAAAGTGCGTATAGTCAAGGCTATGGTCTTCCCAGTTGCAATGTATGGCAGTGAAAGTTGGACCATAAGAAAGGCTGAGCGCCAAAGAATTGAGGCCTTTGAACTGTGGTGATGGAGAAGACTCCTGCGAGTCCCTTGGACTGCAAGGCGATCAAACCGGTCAGTCCTAGAGGAGATCAACCCTGACTGCTCTTTAGAAGGCCAAATCCTGAAGCTAAAACTCAAGTACTTTGGCCACCTAATGAGAAGGAAGGACTCACTGGAGAAGAGCCTAATGCTGGGAAAGATCGAGGGCAATAGAAGAAGGGGACGACAGAGAATGAGGTGGCTGGATGGAGTCACTGAAGCAGTAGGCGTGAGCTTAAATGGACTCCAGAAGATGGTAGAGGACAGGAAGGCCTGGAGGAATGTTGTCCATAGGGTCGCGATGGGTCGGACACGACTTCGCAGCTAACAACAACAATATATATATATATATATATATATATATATATATATATATATATATATATATATACATTTTCAATTTTTTGATTAAAACTTTCTTTCGGCTACAAGTATCAAACAAAGAAAAGTTCACCCTAGATCCAATTCTCTTAATATGAGTACTCAAATAGATTTTCAATAGTATTTGCCTACTTTAAAAATTACTTAAGATACACACTCACACTCACTCACACTCACACGTGTGTGTGTGTAAAATATTATATTTTCAAATTTTGGATTGAACCTTTTTTTTTCAATTACACATATTGAACAAAGATAAGTCCATTCTGGTTCTAGTTGTCTCATTAAGTTTAGGTCATTTCTTCCTGCTTATCTTCATAGAATAAAATATTTTTCTTGTCTACCCAGGAGTTTCTTTTTATCATGGAATCCTTAGCCTTGTTAATGTCCTTAAAGAGAAAAAGGTCTTTGGCAGTTTCTTGATTGGGATGTTGCTTACTTGATTGTTGGTCTAAAGGTGACCTTGGAGTGAATCCTTGGAGATCTGGGTGCTGACTGCTGGTGGAGAAGTGTGGGAGTCTTTTGGGCTGGTTGATTGTCTCTTTTGCATAATTTATAGATGCTGTTATTGTCTATGTGTCTATCGATGGCTAATTTGTCAGAGTGCCAGGCTTCTAGAAATTCCCTGGCATTTTTGGATTTGTCCTGGTCTAGGATTGTGAGATTTTCCTAGACCAGGTCAAATAAGTCACCTTTTTTTCAATATGCCATTGTAAATTTGAATGGTCACTATATGAACTGTTGTAAGTCAAGGACTATCTGTACTTGGTTGTTTGGCAGTTGTAGCTATCTCTGCTAGCATATTTGTAAGGCACTAAATTTAAATTAACCGTTACGCGATCTCCTATTGTCAATTCCAAGGAAATTTCCAATGCAACCAAAACACCTACCAAACACCTACCAAAAGCATTGGATAAGTACAATGAGCAGTACAATTTCAGGAACTTTTGTGCAACCTTGTTTTTTGTGTCATGTTTTTATAAACTAGATCATATTTCTTCATTCATAAGAAATGTAACTTAATAGGCAAAACTGATTTCCATAAAGCTATTAATGCCAACTCCAGCCAACTCTGGGTAGGTCACAAGAATAAACTGGCTTAAAAAAATCAAAACACACACAAAAAAATAACTCAAAAGAAAGAAAATCCCCTACAAAATCATCACAAGATGTCAATCCAACAATAAAGTAAATACAAAAGAACATAAAGAGGGGAGTCACATTCTATCCCAAAATCTGGGTAAAGAATTAAACTTCAAGGTTTTTGGGCCAGACACAAAGAATCAAGTTCACACATAAAGAATTCAGTTAGCTGATAAATTTCTCAGGTCCATACTGAAGAATTGTCTCAGATTAATGATTTGCATTTGATTGAGACTAGACCAGGTTCAATGGCATTCAAGAAGGATTGAACTTTATCCTCTTGTGCCCATGTAGGGATTCTAGATTAACCCCCCCATCTGACTCCTCCCCCTGGCTTGGCCGGTCTCTCTCCCACATTTTGAGAACATTATTGGGGGAACCACCCAGATCTCAGAAGGAACCTCATTCCTCGGGCACAAGAAAGTGAAGAGTTTAACTGAGGGGAACCAGAGTGCCTTTGCTCAGACAGATTATACTAGATACCATTTATTTTACTTATCTTTATCTCAGGATTGATTTAAACTTTCAGGATGAAACTATGCCATGTTACTTCAGAAAGTTTACAAATAGCCTACTGAGATTCCTATTTACTGTATAGCATATATTTTTTTATTTTTTATTTTTTGTTTTATTTTTATACAGGCAACATGCTGTGACTTTTAGCTGAAGTGCAATTTACATAGCTGTACTCATCCCTAGTAATGTTTACTCTCTTTATAGGAATAAAATACAAAGAAGTGGTCCAACTTCCTTGAAAGATTAAAAACCAAACCAAACCTATTGCTTTAAGGGGCCGATTTATGAAAGTTAATCCAAACCTTAAATAAATAGTGGCACTTTGAGGGTGAATGTTTGTTCTCCGAGCTTTTGGGTTGGTTTCCAAATGTTTTGTTACCAGGTTAGGTAACATCTTCAGCAGAGTTTAGGGGAAGTCAGTGTTGTTTATAAGAGCTTCAGGTGTGGGTGTGTCGAGTGAGGGTCTTGTGGTGGGTCTTGTGATGGGGAGGGTACATCAGGTTAGGGTCACTGGGAGATGAACTGCTCGTGGGAGAGGGGGTTCTTGAGTGAGTTGGTTAAAGGTCAGTGCCATCTCTGGTTGGCTGTGCAGTTGATTTGGATCCTGAGGGATGCGTAAGCTGGTTGTAGGTCAATGTGTCTGTTGACAGAATTGCTTGTGGAGGGTCCAGCTTTGATGAACTTACAAGCATGGCAGGTGTTGCTCCAATCGAACTGGTGCTGTTTGGTGTGAGGATGGATAGAAATTAGCCCACAACCTTGGAGAATGAACCTTCAACCTCATCCTACACCTGAACTACAGATATTCACCACTAAAATGGCATCTTACTTATTTATTTATTTATTTATTTATTTATTTATCTGCCCACGTGCTTGTTTATTTATTTAGGGGACTCATAGAGGTAGTCCTTGACTTTGACCACAACTGAGCTCAAAATTTCTGTTGCAAAGAGAGACAGTGGCTAAGTCAGTTTTGCCCCATTTTACGACCTTTCTTGCCACAGCTGTTAAGGTGTTAAGTTAGAAACATAGTTTTTGTCAATGCTACAAACATTGACATGTTTTTTCCACTGACAATATAAGAGACAGCCTTTTGCTTTAACTGTTTGACTTTGAATCACTAAAGTGCAGGAGGAATTCAACCCGGATGTTTTGAGAAGATAAGGGATAGCGCACTTCAGAAGGGAAGTGAAACTTTGTGTGTTAGGCTAATTGGTGAATGTGATTCATGACATGTAATTAAGGGAGGGAATTCTGTATGATGTGGTGTGTCAGGGGGAGGAGAATTCAGATTCTGGCATCCATCCATGAGTGCCGATGCTTCATTCTCATTATTATTAGACTTTTTTTGGAATAAACAATCATGCAATGTTCTTTGATCTGTCTCATTAGTTGGAACCATGACAGTTGTAAAGTAAATCTGGTTCCCCCTCTGACTTTGCTTGTCAGAAGATCGCAAAAGGGAATCACATAACCCCAGGACACTGCAACCGTGATAAATATGAGCCAGATGCCAAGTGTCCAAATTTTGATCATTTGACCATGGGGGTGCTGCAGTGGTCATAAGTGAGAAAAACAGTCATAAGTCACTTTTTTCAGCACCATTGTAACTTTGGTCACTAAACAAAACTTTATAAGTTGAGGACTACCTGTATTCAAGTTAGAACAAGACAGGGTGATTCTAAATAAACAATAAATCCACAGCACTTTCTGAAGTATATATAAGCCAAGTAAGTAAAAACTAATCCACCCTGTAAATATTTTTTTTTCATATAGTTTTCTGATGTTAACGTTCAGATACATATTTCAAATCTTTAAGGAGAATGATGGATAATAGCAGACTTCATTCATTACGGCAATGCATTCTATCATTCAAACAAACAAGTTTTAGTTTTTCCTGCCAGTTTGATTCTGGAGAAATTTATGAAGAGTTACTTTTAAATTCTTATAGGACCAGAGTTTACTTGAACTGTCAATATGTGAAGGTCTTGCTTCTAAGTGCTTGATGCTGTCACAATATTTGGTAAAGAATAATGATGATAGACGTAAATGAAATCTCTCAGTTGTTGTGGAGTCAAATCTTCTAGACAGCTGTTTTTAGAGGGGATATTTTCAGAGCTTGTGCATCTAAATTTGTCCAAAGTTTCCCAAAGATAGATGATTGGCTTAGCATATCTTTCACTACAATGCAGGACGTAAAAAAGGCTCAATCCAAAAGAAATAAAATAGACAAATTGGTCTTCTTTCTGGAAAGCAGCCAAACTTTTTCCCAGTTTTGCTAGCAATCAATGACCCCATGAATTAGAAGGTATTTTTTGCTTTCATTTAAATAAACCTTGTATATCTACTCCTACCAAGATGGAACAGGCAAAGAGTTATAGAAAGTTTTAGCAAATCTGTCTTTTCTCTTGGAACTTTATTCCTTAAGTTCCTTTGATATTTTTTTTAAACTAACATTTTTCTTAATGAAATTAAATGAATCAAATTGGTATTTGGTCTCTGCAGATTCTTCAAAATACTGAACATGTATGAAGCATCTCTTTTAAAACAATTCAGGGGACCAGATCTTTTTCCAAGGTTGTGGGTCTTCAGTAAAATATGGTTGTGGGTTTCTCTTCCCATGCATGTGCATGAATGGCCATTTCATTTTATGTTTATTCCCATGATCTTTTCAGGTTTTTTCATAGGTCATGGCATGCAGTTACTAGAAATGGCTTCATCTAGGAATGTCTAGAGGGTATGGTCAAAAAAGTCAAGATGATAGGCATGAGAGTGAGATTGAAGTGCCATCTGTACTGTACAGTATGTGCATTTCATATAAATGAATAGAGATTTAATTGTACCAATGAAGGAGAAGCTGAAATGTCTGCAAGAAAACAAGCAAGCTCAGAGAGGTCAAAGGACCCCAGATTGATTTTGCTATCATGGTTGTCATGTTGACCTTGTGACTTGTTCTCTCTCTCTCTCTCTCTCTCTCTCTCTCTCTCTCTCTCTCTCTCTCTCTCTCTCTCACACACACACACACACACACACACACACACACACACACACACACAAACAAATTTACTATAAGGGAACTATAAGAGGCTAAAACATATAAGGAACAGTTGCTGGAATTGGGTATGTGTAGTTTAATGAAGGATGAGGGGTGACATAATAGCCATGTTCCAATATCTCAGGGGCTGCCACAAAGAAGAGGGAGTCAAGCTATTCTCCAAAGCACCTGAGGGCAGGACAAGAAGTAATGGATGGAGACTAATCAAGGAGAGAAGCAACCTAAAACTAAGGATAAATTTCCTGGCAGTTAGAACAGTTAATCAGTGGAACAACTTGTCTCCAGAAGTTGTGAATGCCCCAACACTGGAAGTTTTTAAGAAGAGACTGGACAGCCATTTGTCTGAAATGGAGGGTTTCCTGCCTGAGCAGGGGGTTGAACTAGATGACCTCCAAGGTCCCTTCCAACATCATCATCATCATCATCATCATCATCATTATCATCATCATCATCATCATCAATCATCATCATCATCATCATCATCATCATCATCATCATCATCATTATTATTATTATTATTATTATTATTATTATTATTATTATTATTATTATTATTATTGTTATTATTATTGGAGACACACAAAGAAACCAAGTTGCCTTTTCCTTAGTATAACATGTAATGCGTATTTCTAACCTTCTTAGAAATTTAAACTTTAGAAGCACTGGGTTAGCTTATAGTAAAGTGTTATTACCATGTTCTTATCAGATGCTACATTAAGAATCTTGCTATATAATCTCCAAATGCTTTGATTGCATATGTGGCATTTTTTACCACAGCAAACGATACCCCCTTGATGCTGCAGTCATTATCTGTGTGTCATTGATTCTCCTGGCAGAGGAATCAAAAGTCTGCCGAAATGAAACAACCCTGTTTGTATACCTATTTTTTTTCCAGATTAGGGAACAGAAATGGCAAAGCAGTAATAAAAATCTTGTTTATGTGTTTTCTTTCTTTAGCTTCTGCAGATCTCTATTGATTCTTCAGTCGGCTTTGCTGACCTAGAGTGAATCTCCAAACAAGACAGCCAAAAATGAATAAATAAATAAATAACAATAAATACTTGCTATTGACAAGACCTATAACTGTGAAAAGTGTTATAAATTTAAAATTTGTTTCTTTTATGGAAAGTCCTTGTTGGTATAACAGATGGCTTTGTTCATAACCTCTCTCCCTATTGATCACAAAGGTTGTCCTTGCTGAAATACTGGCAATATTTATGTCAAAGGAGGTTAAAAAACAAACAAAATGCTACACTTGTTTTTAAGGTGTTATTGTGAGTTTATCTCTCACTGTGTGCAGAATATTCCTGAGATGCAAACTATCATTCTCCAATTTCAGTCTTTAGAGGGGAAATGTTATATTTTTACTGTTAGATTATTTTAAACATTATGTGACATATTTACATTATATTAATATTCTGAATCCTTGATGAAGTGAATTCCATTGTGTCTGTATGAAGCTTGTTGTGGCAAAGAATTTTAATCAACAAATAAACTCATTTCCTCTGTATTTTCCAATCTAGAGTGCAAATTGAAATGTAATATTATTCTAAATTTTTCAATGCATACCTCAGCATAAAATATTCCATCAAATGTAATACATCTATTTACTTACTTATCAGAGGTGAAGGGATAGAAGATAACTTGTTCCAGAATCCTTATCTGTTTCACAAACAGATAGCCGGGTTTGTTTTATTGGAGAAAGGCAAAGAAATTTCATTGTCTTTGTTCTAAAGAGGGGAACAAAGATTAATAGTTAATACAGTTGGAGGCTAAAGTTTAGACATCCTTGATCAAATTGTCTGTTTCCATAAATCCCTAAGTGAACAGAAGTGAACTCTTGTAGTTCAAAAATATTCTTTGGTTTTATTGTGTGCCTGGAACATCTGAGGTCTCCACACAGTTTTTCCAAAATACTTAAGTCAGGGTATTGTGATGAAAAATCCACTCTTATCTTTCTTTATTATAGATAATTGTTGGAAGTTCTTATATGGAGGTAAATTTTATATCATATATCATATATCATATCCACACTTTTTTTAGCTTTAATTTTTTTCACTCACTGAGGGGACATTAGCTTCTAGGATATTATCGTATTTTACAGAATCCATTCCTTCTTCCACCTACACCAGCGGTGTCAAACTGCCTGCCCGTGGGCTGGACACGTCATGAAGAAACTGTGCCCACCCCATTGCCAGCAATGGGGAAAAAGCTCCAATATCTCACGTGATGTCATGTGACGTTGCGAGCTTGATATGTCTGACCTACACAAAGTGACCACAGACTGTCACACAAAGAATAATATAAGTAATACATGCTTAGTTTCTGTTTAAGTGTTGTTGTTTTTCCTTTAAATGTTCCATTTTATTTTCTCCCAATGTATATCATGGAGGGGGGAAGCTCAGTCCAAATATTGTTTCGTCATGCCTAAGCACTTTCATCCAAAACACTTTATGTTTGTCACAATTTTCTTTTGCATACATCAGATGATTATGAAGTCAAAAATAGGTTTTCTTCTGATAATTCTCCCACATAAATCATTGTTCTCTAAGAAACATTATTCTGTGGTATTCAGACAACTTCTTCAATGTCAGCTATTTCTTTTTCCCCAGCAGTAATCTGCACTGATGAGTTGGAACTGCTTTGAAATTTTGACTAGCTTTGACATAGATCTGTCAGAGATTTTTCATGGTTCCTCAAATCTTCCTTGATTTCAACATTTCCATGTTACTTCAATTTCTTAACAAAGTTTCTCACAGGTAAAATTGCTAGCTGGAAGCATTTTTAATTCCTGTAGGAATGACTTATCAGCATTTTTAAATGCTCCAATTGCTGCTTGAAGGAACATATGATGGTTGAAAGAAGACAAATCATAACAATCTGAGAAATTAGAAAATTCACAATAGTTAATTTGTAGAACTGTGGATATTGATAGTTTTTGAACATTATGAACAACAGAATAGAATAGAATAGAATAGAATAGAATAGAATAGAATAGAATAGAATAGAATAGAATAGAATAGAATAGAATAGAATAGAATAGAATAGAATAGAATAGAATAGAATATTTACCAAGTGTGATTAGACACACAAGGAATTTGTCTCCGGTGAATAAGCTCTCAGTGTACATGCAAAGCAAAATAATAATAATAATAATAATAATAATAATAATAATAATAATAATAATAATAATAATAATAATAATAATAATAATAATAATAATAGAAGAAGGCAGTGGAATATATGAGAAGAATCAAAATAATACAGCCAAACTACATGGGTAAATATCCTTAGACATAAGATTGTACTATGGGAATTAGGTGTTCAGCAGAGTAATGGCATGAGGAAAAATACTGTTTCTGTTCTGCTTATGAACAGTTGCACAGTAAAATAAATGAATGAATAAATAAATAAATACATTTTAAAAAAGAAAGCATTCTGCAACATGATACTTTAAACTTTGTTCCAGCCAACTTCCATCTCTTCTTTCTCATCTCATCTCATCTCATCTCATCAAATTCCAACTGGAATTTCCATTGGGAATTTGACCTAATTTTGAAGACATCCTCTTAAAGCAGGGGTGTCAAACTCACAACGTCACGTGACGTGTTGCAGTGTATCACAACTTTTTTTTTCCATTGACAGCAATGGATTGGGCACAATTTCACCATGATGCATCTGGCCTAGGTGCTGGCAGTTTGACACCCCTGTCCTAAAGAATTTAATTCTTTTTGCAATTTACTTTCACTATTGTGTCTTTCACTTCTTTCTTTTTCTTTCATTCCATGTTCTTCTTTTTCATCAGGTTCAACTTCTGATGCTATAAAAATGATAATAAAATAAAATAATAAAATAATTAGGCATGACATGATAAACAGCGTTCCAATATTTGAGGGGCTGCCACAAGAGGGGGGGGATCAACCTGTTTTCCAAAGAACCTGAAGGGAAGGCAGGACAAGAAACAGTGAATGGAAACTAATCAAGGAGAGAATCAATCTAGAACTAAGAAGAAATTTCTTAACAGTGAGAACAATCAATCAGTGGAATGGCTTGCCTTTAGAAGTTGCCTTCACTGGAAGCTTTTAAGAAGAGCTATCTTTTTGCCCACATTTCCCCTCAATTTATACTTTCATGGAGAAAACTCTGACCTTACAACATGGCCTCCATCAATCAATTGATCTACCCATTAAACTGATTAAACCTTGCAGTCCTGGTAAAAATGAAAGCCCCTTTATTTGCAAAAACAAAACAAAACAAGCAAACAAAAAACCCACCAGTTGATTTTTCAGGCAAGATGTTAAGCCAGTAATTAGTGTGCAGATGCCAAAAGCCTTGCATGGAAAAATAAGCAACAGGAACAGATGTTTGGGACACCTGCACTGCTCAGACATCACTCATCTGAAAACAATACTGAATTTAGCAGATTGCAAAATCTCCTTCATGGAAATGAGGCAAACGGCTGAGAAACAAATGTCCAGGTGAAAAAGTCAGGAACATGGAAAGTGAGATAAGAATCCAGGAGACATCTCCTCCGTAATGAAGTGAGAAATCTCAGAATAAATTTTATATGTATGTAAAACAGATTTAGAAACAATGACAGAGCTGGGTTGTGATGTAGCAATGTTTATAAAAGCAGGAGGTAGAACAAACCTCCTTCCAATCCTGTTTTAAAAAGTGATATATGAAAATGACCAAGAAACACCTTAAGGAGACCTGCCAAGGAAGAGGACAACTGGGGTTGGGGGAAGGAATATTGTCAAAAGCATCATCATCATTTTAGCCATTGTCTAAAGCAGGAGTGTCAAACTGCTGGCCCATGGGCTGGATGCGTCATGGCGAAACCACGTCCACCCCATTGGCAGCAATGGGGGAAAAAATCACAATATGTCGCGACACATCACGTGATGTTGTGAATTTGACACTTGGTCTAAAGGATGCAGGATGAAGGCCTCTTCTGCATGTTTCCAACCAATACTGTCCTGAGCTTTCTTTTGCCAATTGGGCCTGCAATATTTGCTGATGTCGTCATTCAATCTTGTTCTAGGTCTCTTTCGTGGACGCTTTTTGTCAAGTGGGATCCATTCTATGATTGCCTTGGTCCACCTGCCATTAGTTCTTCTTGCTATGTGACCAGCCCATTTCCATTCCAATGCTTTTACTCTCTTGATGATATTTTATTTTTGTTTGTTCTCTAATTCTTTCTATCTTGTCTTGTAATACTGGGCATGGATCTTTCCATGGCTTTTTACACCACTCGTAACTTTTGTATTGATTGAGTTAGACATGTTAGAGCAAGTAGCAACCTTATTGGAAATACAATAGCTGAAGTCTGATCACCTAGGAGAAAAATAATAACCTCCTATTTATAGGAGCAATTCACATTTCTAACAATTAGTGTTACAATTTCTGTCCTTTTTTTTCGATAGAGAACACACATACTGTAGAACAGATTCATTCCTCTTTATCGGAACATATAACAAGTGTAATTTTTCATAAAGGATCTTGATTCATATATCAGTCATCACCCTTGTAAATAATTCACATATTCAGGTCAAGGTGAAAAGTCTCCTCTGTGAAATGTAAAATTATCTGAGAATGGAGCAGGAGATATTTTTTTTAGCCACAATACAGGAGGAAAATCCTGCTTCGATCTGTTTGTTACTTCACTGAAGTAACTATGATTTCATCAAGGGTCAGAAAAGTAAAATCATAGGAAGCCAGATCAAAATTGATTTACATTGTTCAGGAAGGTTCAAGTAATCTACCTATAAGATGAAGTAGAGTACAATTATTTCCCCCCCCAAAAAAATTGCTTTGTATCTGAGGCAGATTGATGCTTAAAGTCATGAGATGAATTCAAGTCAGATAGGGGAGTTAAAGATAGAACAAGGATTTTGGTTGGTAGCTTTTAATTATTTGGATTGGATAGTTTCTAACCAGGAGTATCCTTGTAAATACATAACTCGGTACTACATGCAATTGAGTCCAATTGGCTGCTAGTACACAGTTTATTTAATTGTACATAAATAATTATGTATGGTTGTTACTATGTTGACATGCAGATTTAATAATTATAAATGATGCTTTCTGGTTATTTAAGGAAATAACCTTAAATTCCGAAGAGCCAGCATTTGTCCGAGGACATCTCCGTGGTCATGTGGCTGGCATGACTAGACGCCAAAGGCGCACGGAACGCTGTTACCTTCCCACCGTGGTGGTCCCTATTTTTCTACTTGCATTTTTACGTGCTTTCGAACTGCTAGGTTCACTAAATGAAAAGTTGTAAGTCAAGGATTGTCTGCAAGGCTTCAAGGCATCAGTGCAAGGTCACCTGATTTATTGAAAGAATAATCACATTATTGGCATAAAGAATGGGAATAGGTCTATGGGCAAGTGATAAAGAGAAACAAAATTCTAATTTAGCAAAGACTTCAACCATATTATTAGTCTATATAACAGTACTGGGATAAGAATACAGACTTATATTACACTTTTTCTGATAGTTTTAGTTTTAGATGTCTTTTACAATTTACGTTAACTTGTATGGTGACAGTATTGATTTGTGAATTTAAGAAGGCAACTATCAAAGTTACAGCTAATTTTCTCCAGTGTCTCTCACATTTTAGAGAGTCAAAGCCATCTTTAGGGCTATAGATATTTACATCTCTCTCTTTCTCTCTCTCACACACATTCTCTTCTCTCTTTCTTACTCTCTCTTATTTCTCTCTCTCTTATTTTATTCTCTCTGTCTCATTCTCTTATTCGCTGTCTCTCTTATTCTCTCTTATTACTCCTCACGCAATTATTCTCTCTCACACACACATTCTGCCTCTTATTCTCTCTTATATTCTTTCATTCTCTCTTCTCTCTCTTATTGTCTTATTTTCTCTTATTTTCTCTTTCTCACACAGATACATTCTCTCTCTTATTTTTCCTCTCACCCTTATTCTATCTCTCTTTCTCTCACACACACATACATTCTCTCTCCTGTTCCCTTATTTTCTCTCATTTTTTACTCTTATTCCCTCTCTTATTCCCTCTCCCTTATTCTCTGTTTCTCTCTCTCTCTTATTCTGTTTCTCTCTCTTATTATCTCCCTTATTCTTTCTCTCCCTTATTCTCTCTTTCTCACAGACACATTCTCTCTCTCTCTCTTTCTCTCTTATTCTCTTTCAAGCACATTGTCTCTCTTCCTCTGTCTCGTTTGTGTGACAAAATAAAGCAAAATAATGAACGAATAAATGTAAGAACGTCTAAAAGTTTTTGCTTCCACTATTTTTCAGAGGTGAGGCTCTAGAAGCTTTTTTTATCATTTACTAAGAAAAGCATAGGTATAAAACCTCATTAGCTCACAGAGAACAGTTAATGCAAGTATTATCCATGGTGCAGGTGACAGAAAAAGCTGTTTAAGCTGTTTCCCTGTCTGCAACGTTTAACCTGATTATTATTATTTTTTTTCTCAACTGCTTTTCCTTCAAGAGGGTTAATCTTTCAAAGCAGACAGGTATATTTATTCCACTAAGCTTACATTCAGGTTTCCAAGGAAGGTTTTTCTAAACCACAATCAATGCTTACTAAATATGTACAACTCTATACATAATAAAATTCAGAACTACGTCATTTGAAATTGCGAAGAATTCTGAATGAATAATTAACAGAATTAACAGAGAAAGATGTTTCTTCATAAGACTGAAAGCAACGTGACAGGGAGTTTCAGTGAAAAAATGGTCGAGAAAGCTGAATTCTTGGTTCCCTGTACTGAAAAATGTTTTCCTAGAGAGAAGCAATTTAAGAGCTAACATTATATATGCATATATGCATGCATATATATTTTAAAACTACTAATCACTGAAATGTACATGTACATCTAAAATATATGTGCCTCTAAATTATAGTACTTTTTTAATTATTCCATTAAATATCCATTGAAACAAATGAACAAAATTTGTTGATTTGGTCTCCTAATTATCTTTCCTAAAAAAAAAATTATGTGATTCATGATATCTTGAAAAGATTTTTCCACTTAATTTTAGAACTGAAAAAATATATTTTCTATTGCAGATACAGTAGATAATTTGCAGCCGCTGAAAATCTTCTGATAATTTTGAGCCCTCACTCTCCATCTCTTTAGACAAGCCTATCTCACAATATGGAAAAAATGAAGGAGAAAGATCTCCACAGTCTGCCTTGAGTTCCTAAAGGAAAAGGAACATGAGACCTGACACCTTTTTCCTGTCTACAACACAGTCTTTTCAGCCGTTCCAAGAAGATTCCACCTCCATTTGCACTCTCAAACAGGTGACCCTGAGGGCACAGATCAACCCCCAAATGACCTCAACAGCTTTCAGGGAGCATGCAAAGAAATATGATCCTTCCAACTGCCTCCCCCATCCTGTCAGAACGAATCCTTCCATCGCCCCCACTATTCTGCCAGAATTAATGAAGTTTATTGGATGAAAAGCAAAGTATCTTCTTCTTCTTCCTCCTCAAGGAAAAAACAAAACAAAACAGTCCTGTTGCCTTTTAAAAAGGCACCTTTGAGATAACAATGACCTGGATCTCTCATCCTGTGTTCATTTTCTTTTATCTTCACATGTTGCTATAATTATAGTTCGGACACTCTGATTTCAGGGCTTTTTTCGTTCTTAATTGCATTACAGTTTGTCCATTTTCAACTATTGCCATAACTGAGCTGCACAGAGGTTTGCAGAACCAAATGCCTACATAGCTCTGAGACGGCATGTAGATGGATTTGAAGGGCATTGAACGTCACACATATTACACATGGTTGTCAAAATATTATAATTGTATAAACATAGGGAAGGCCCCATTGATTTTCATGTAGCTTATTTCATTAATTACGCTGCACAAACTTTTAATTTCAAGCAGAGAATTTAAGCAGCAAATTGCCACGATTTTAACTAATTTGATTTCCAGAAAGTAAATGCTGAAACCCAACTAAATCTTCAGTGAGGTTTAAAGTAAAAATGCTAAATTATGTATAAATGGTGGAGAAAAATAGTAGGCAGGGCCCAAGCAGCGACAATGTGAGATGCTGTGATGGAAACCTGGAAAACATTTGAAGATCATTTGAGCAAATAAATACAAGAAAGGCATATAAACATCCAACTATGACAGCTATACAGGTTAAACTCGAAAAATTAGAATATCGTGCAAAAGTTCATTTATTTCAGTAATGTAACTTAAAAGGGGAAACTAATATATGAGATAGACTCATTACATGCAAAGCAAGATAGTTCAAGCTGTGATTTGTCATAATTGTGATGATTATGGCTTACAGCTCATGAAAACCCCAAATCCACAATCTCAGAAAATTAGAATATTACATTCAGTCAATAAAACAAGGAGTGTACATAGAACAATATCGGACCTCTGAAAAGTATAAGCATGCATATGTACTCAGTACTTGGTTTGGGCCCCTTTTGCAGCAATTACTGCCTCAATGCGGCGTGTCATGGAAGCTATCAGCCTGTGGCACTGCTGAGGTGTTACAGAAGACCAGGATGCTTCAATAGCGGCCTTCAGCTCTTCTGCATTGATCGGTCTCATATCTCTCATCTTTCTCTTGGCAATTCCCCATAGATTCTCTATAGGGTTCAGGTCAGGCAAGTTTGCTGGCCAATCAAGCACAGTAATCCCACGGTCATTGAACCAGGTTTTGGTGCTTTTGGCAGTGTGGGCAGGTGCCAAGTCCTGCTGGAAAATGAAGTCAGCATCCCCATAAAGCTCGTCTGCGGAAGGAAGCATGAAGTGCTCCAAAATCTCCTGGCTGCATTGACCCTGGACTTAATGAAGCACAGTGGACCAACACCAGCAGATGACATGGCTCCCCAAATCAACACAGACTGTGGAAACTTCACACTGGACTTCAAGCATCTTGCAGTGTGTGCCTCTCCATTCTTCCTCCAGACTCTAGCTCCTTGGTTTCCAAATGAGATGCAAAAGTTGCTCTCATCAGAAAAGAGGACTTTGGACCACTGAGCAACAGACCAGGTCTGTTTTTCTTTAGCCCAGGTAAGACGCTTCTGACATTGTTTGTTGTTCAGGAGCGGCTTGACAAGAGGAATACAACTTTTGAAGCCCATGTCCAGGATCCGTTTGTGTGTGGTGGCTCTTGATGCACTGACTCCAGCCTCAGTCCATTCCTTGTGAAAGTCCCCAACACTTTTAAATGGCCTTTTCCTGACAATCCTCTCCAGGCTGCAGTCATCCCTGCTGCTTGTGCACCTTTTTCTTCCACACTTTTCCCTTCCAAATAACTTTCTATTAATGTGCTTTGATACAGCACTTTGGGAACATCGAACCTCTTTTGCAATTACTTTTTGAGGCTTTCTCTCCTTATGGAGGGTGTCAGTGATGGTTTTCTGCACAACTGTCAGGTCAGCAGTCTTCCCCATGATTGTGATTCCTACTGAACCAGACTGAGAGACCATTTAAAGGCTAAGGAACCCTTTGCAGGTGTTATGGCTTAATTAGCAGATTAGAGTGGGACACTTTGAGCGTAGAATATTGCACCTTTTCACAATATTCTAATTTACTGAGATTGTGGATTTGAGGTTTTCATGAGCTGTAAGCCATAATCATCACAATTATGACAAATCACGGCTTGAACTATCTTGCTTTGCATGTAATGAGTCTATCTCATATATTAGTTTCCCCTTTTAAGTTGCATTACTGAAATAAATGAACTTTTGCATAATATTCTAATTTTTTGAGTTTCACCTGTATTTTGGATTTATGATAACAATACCATCAAGTTATTTTGCAACTCTCAGGGACATCCCCCCAAAAGTTATATCAATAAAAGAATATATGCACCTCAGGGTTGAATTGAATTATGGAGTCCTTGGTGCTCTCTGAGCTTGATTTTTTTCTTGCAATGTTTTTATTACCTGGCTAGGTAACATCTTTAATGCAAGAAAGGAGTGGTGTTTGCTTTTTGTATATATGCAATAATTTGCCCTGTCACTATTGGTTGGGATGTTATTTCCTCCTTGGAAGTTACTTGATCAGGATGTTGTTCGCTAGTTAATTGTCTGAGTTGGTAATTTCTTGATTAGGGTATTGTTTACTGCTTGATTGTTTGCCAGATATTACTCCTTTTCAGCTTTTTTTATTTTCACTTTTGCATGCTGTGTAAATATTGTTTATCTCCATGTGCTTGTTGATGGTTGATTTGTCTGAGTGACCAGTTTCTAGAAATTCCCCAGTGTTCTTGATTTAGCTTTGCTAGGATAGTCATATTTTCCCAGTAGAAATTATGGTTAAGTATGTCCAGGTGTTGTGAAATTTTTATTCTGTCTTCTGAGTACTAATTGGTATCTATGGGTGTGCTCTACTAGTCTTCTCGGGTTCTTGGGTCTTTTGGTTTGCTTACAAAGTTTAGGGGGGCTTTAGTTGATTTGTCTACTACAATGAAGCCATGTGGTTCTAACAGTCTGTTAAGTGTTCCTGAGATTTTGATGTATGGGCACTGCAGTAGGGAGTTGATAAAATATTTGCTCCCCTCTGTGAGGTAGTCAAGAATTTTTGTAAGTTCTTCAGCTGCAATGTATAATGGGGTCTCTGATAATGATGCAATGATGAAGAGGTTTTATGTATTTTGGGTGCCCATTAGAAGCAGAGGAAGATGGGTCTATTGCTTTGCATCTATTAATGTTCTTCTCTTGTGATTTGACCTTCTTGGTTAGGTTATTAAGAGTAGGTTGTTTAGGTTCTGTATTGTATCATTCTCTATTCTAGACCAACAGGGATTCTAACAACTGGCAGGACATGTCTGTTGATGGGGTGGATCTTGTTCTTCCCATTGAACTGGCTTCAAGACTTCTCTGATCCTTTGGTGGTACATAGATGTTGCTATTTTCCTTGCCTCCCCATTGTGATTCTTCATTGTGTAACTGTGGGATACAAAGGTACTGGTAGATGCTTGGTGCCTATGCTATGTGGCCTACCAGTGGTTCTACCCCACCAGTCTTAACTAAATTCTCTCTTTTGACTCCCATTTGGCAAAGCTTCCCCAATCCAAATGACAATGCATAATGAGGACATTGATGTGTGTGTGTGTATACACACTCATGCACAAACATGCAGAGAGACACAAATACACAGCTCTTAGAATGATTTCTTTTCAGCCCCAAGCATTACACCATCAGTATGCATATGAGTAGAGGGGTTGTACCTTTCTCAGAAATGTAAGGCTTTTTTAATTCATAAGTATAGCCACTTCTATGAGACACATATAAAGTTGCCAGCTATTCAATATCCTCCCTAACTGAAGAACCATAGCCAATTTCTGATTTACTATTACTACAACTACTACTACAAGTAAATTAAACTCATTACCTAACATTCCATCAAATTCAATGCAAATTTCTTCTAAGTGGACATGCATAAATCTATTTTTTAAGATTTGAATAGGCCTACATTCATGCATACAAGAATCAAGTAATTTTAGATACATATTTTATGTTTCTGTTGAAGGTATGATGTAATTCAATTATAAATATACGGATTTTGTACTTTTTAAAAATGATCAGTAAAGATACATGAAAGATTTTTCCTGGCCATAATGCATCTCAGTATCATTCTGTAAAAACACTGCATACATGAGTAATAGCTTTATTTTTAAATGTCATTATGATGACTACAGACTAATGATTCACCTTTGATAGTTTGAGAAGGCATACTCAAGGTAAAAATAATTTATCTTTGCCACAATATTGCAGCTGGAGTAACAATTGAAAACATCTGCGGTAACACATTCAATTGAGCACTCACTAGTATGCTAACTGCTGGCAATATTGTGACAACTAAAATTGAAGCATGTTACCAGTGAATATTAACTGTGACAAGGAGAGGAGGAATGAATTAATTAGCAATTGTTATAGGGATGCCAAAAATAATTTGAATGTGTTCTTATTAATGTCTTTAAATTAGAATTGTAGATAATGGAATGAGGGGCTGGCCAGTTGGTTCCACAAAATCAAAATGTTGCTTTCACATGTTTATATAGCAGCTGCAGAGGGCTGCTACATGAAGGCAGGGAATATAGATCTGGTTTAAGATCTCATTTGCTCTGACACATTCTCTTACTCCCCCCCCCTCCACTATTCAAATAGGAATTGCTGCATTGCCCCAGTAAAAGTGAATTGCAAACTTCCAGTTAGATTTTAGACTTATTATGTAAGATACAGCAAGAAGATGCATATGTGTGTATGTTTGTGTGTGGGTTAATTTAGTCTATGAAATCAAGACAATTCTAAATAACAAGGAGCTTGAAGTAAATTGATAATTCTGTTATGAACAAGGGCACCAACATGGAAAAGATTTAATGATCTTTATAGTAAATCTGTGGGAGTAATTTAAAAAAGCCAAACTAAGATTGGACAAAATGCTTATGCAGATTTCATGCTTCCCTGGTTAACCTATTGATAATAAGCACAGGAAGCAATTCATTTGGTTTACAATTTGCAATTTCCAAACTTACATGCAAAGCAGATCATTTAAGACTTTAGAGACTTCTCCAAATGTTGTAGATGAAGATTGGAATTCCTTAAATACATATGAAAATATGTAATGTGCATTCAAAATGATATATATTATCTGTGAAAGTGATGCTGAGATAAGAGTAAACACATTAAAATTGTAGGTTGGTGATAACTTATTTCCCATTCCATTTTATCAAAAGTTGCTAAGAAACTTCAAAGGCTTCTGGAGTTGTAATCCAGGGGCCAAATGCAGTCTTTTAACACTAAATTGTGTACTTTTCAATTAGGCTGTGCTCTCTTTCTTTCTTGGGTATCTCACTGAATTCATAATCATAATATAGGGCTCGCAACTTGGGAGTCCTCCTAGATTCACAGCTTTCTCTAGAAGACCATGGAGTAGCTGTGACTAGGGGGGCCTTCGCCCAGGTTCACCTGGTGCACCAGTTGCGGCCCTCTCTAGACTGGGATGCCTTACGTACGGTCACTCACGCCCTTGTGACCTCTCGTCTGGACAACTGCAACGCTCTCTACATGGGGCTACCCTTGAAGACCACTTGGAGGCTCCAGCTGGTACAGAATGCAGCTGCGAGAGTTGTGTTGAGAGTTTCCCGACACTCCCATGTGACACCTCAGCTCCGCGAGCTGCATTGGCTTCCAGTTGTCTTCCGGGTGAGATTCAAGGTGTTGGTAATGACCTACAAAGCCCTACATGGCATGGGTCTGGAATACCTTGGGGAGCACCTGCGGCCGGCGTCAACTTCCCTCCGCCCAGTACGCTCCCACAGAGAGGGCCTCCTCAGGGTGCCACCGGTCAAAGAATGTCGACTGGTGGCCCCCAGGGGGAGGGCGTTCTCTGTGGGCATGCCGGATTTATGGAACCATCTTCCAGTCGAGCTCCGGATGGCGCCTGACCTCCGCTCCTTCCGGCGCGATCTCAAAACCTACCTTTTCGAACAAGCTGGCCTGGCCTGATGGGATGGGGTTGGGTTTTATTAATCTGTTTTAACCTATTTTTAATGTGTTTTAACTTATTCATGGGCATTTTGTTTAATTGTTTTAATTTTTGTATCTTGTTTTTTAATATGTATTGCCCTGTTCACCGCCCTGAGTCCTTCGGGAGAAGGGCGGTATACAAATAAAATTAATAATAAATAAATAAATAAATAAATAAATAAATAAATAAATAAATAAATAAATAAATAAATAAATAAATAAATAATAGTAAAGTTGGAAGGGACCTTGGAGGTCACCTAGTCCAACCCCTTGCTCAGGCAGGAAACCCTATACCATTTCAGACAAATGGCTGTCCAGTCTCTTCTAAAAAACTTCCAGTGTTGGAGCATTCACAGCTTCTGGAGGCAGGTTGTTCCACTGGTTAATTGTTCTCACTGTCAGGAAATTTATCCTTAGTTTTAGGTTGCTTCTCTCCTTGATTAGTTTCCATCCATTGCTTCTTGTCCTGCCTTCGGGCGCTTTGGAGAATAGCTTGACTCCCTCTTCTTTCTGGCAGCACCTGAGATATTGGAACACTGCTATCATGTCACCCCTAGTCCTTCTCTTCATTAAACTAGACATACCCAATTCCAACAGCGGTTCCTTATATGTTTTAGCCTCCAGTCCCCTAATCATCTTTGTTGCTCTTCTCTGTACTCTTTCCAGAGTCTTGTTGTGACTCTCGACATCTTTTTTACATCATGGTGACCAAAACTGGATGCAGTATTCCAAGTGTGGCCTTACCGAGGCATTGTAAAGTGGTATTAGTACTTCTTGTGATCTTGATTCTATCCTTCTGTTAATGCAGCCTAGCACTGTGTTGGCTTTTTTGGCAGCTGCAGCACACTGCTGGCTCATATTGATTGTCCACTAGGACTCCGAGATCCCTCTCATAGTTACTACTATTGAGCAAGGTACCCCCTACACCAGGGGTGTGAAACTCAATTTCATTGAGGGCCGCATCAGCATTGCGGTTGCCCTCAAGGGGCCGGGTGGGTATGGCTAGGGTGGGCATGGCCTACTGGATGGGCATGGCTAGAGTACGTATGGCCTACTGGGTGGGCGTGGCTAGAGTGCGTATGGCCTACTGGGTGGGCATGGCCAGCCCTACAACGTTCACATCAAGGGTGCCTATGGGGGCCTGGGCAGGAGTGAGACAAATCTGAGGGTCTCTGGCAGAAGGAGGGTCTCTGGGCCAGGGCCAAGGCAGTGGGGGCCGTTCCCTCTCTGTTTCCAGGATGGCTTCACGGGCCACATGAAACCACTTTGCGGGCCGGATCCAGGCCTTGTGTTTGACATGTCTGCCCTATACCATACCTGTACATTTGGTTTTTCATGCCTAAATGTAGAACCTTACTTTTTTCACCATTGAATTTCATTTTGTTAGATAGCGCCCAGTGTTAAAGTCTGTCCAGATCCTCCTGTATCTTAAGCCTGTCTTCTGGAGTGTTGGCTATTCCTGCCAGCTTGGTGTCGTCTGCATTCAGTATAATGCTTTATTTTTTTAAAAAAAATATTGCTTTTCTTTTCCTATTTGTGATGAATGGATTTTTTGACCTTTCACGCCCACCTTTCTATCTTAGAATTCAGCTATATTTTGGTAACAATATGCTACTTTTTGTTCTTTGTTTCTGATGGCAAATAGCTGTGCAGTTAAAGAAAAGAAGATAATAACATTTCTAGTAGACATTGAGAAAAAAGAAATTATGGCCATGTATTCTATTGTAATTTAGAAGCAAAATCTACCATTCAAACATCAGTGCAGGAGAGAAAAGAAGAACGATAAGTGGATAGAGACTGAATAGAACTGCTGATTTGTTGATATTTCACGACATGAGGAGAATAAGTGACTATTTTAATTGGAGAAATATTCATGTCTGTCACACCTGAAGACTTTCAGCTCTACTGAACGTGGAATTGTTTATCAGTTCAAACTAAAGGTCATTACAACAATCCATTCTTGACTGAAGCCATTGTTTTAATTATGTTATGAAAAGCTGAACACCAAATGCTATTTTTTATGTCAACTGGAACTGAGTTCATTTATTAGAAACAAAAGTTCTAATTTTGCAACTGTTAAGATTGTTTTGATCCTTGCAGATTTATTTATTTATTTATTTTATTATATTTATATACCGCCCTTTCCCGAAGGACTCAGGGCGGTTTACAGGGTGATTAAAACAAAAAATACAAAAGTTAAAAACAGATTAAAAAAAATTAAATCCGTCCCTCTTTTTTTGCTAATATTATAATGCAAAGAGATTATTAAAAGGGAGGAAGGACAATCCTTTTATATAATCTCTGATTCCTTCCTTCCTTCCTTCCTTCCTTCCTTCCTTCCTTGCTTCCTCCCTCCCTCCCTCCCTCCCTCCCTCCCTCCTCCCTTCAGCCATTTATCTGAAATAGTATAGGGTTTCCTCTTGAGCAGGGGGTTGGACTAGAAGACCTCCAAGGTCCCTTCCAATTCCATTATTCTGTTATTCCTTCCTTCCTTCCCTTCCTTCCTTCCTTCTTTCCTTCCTCCCTCCCTCCCTCCCTCCCTTTCTCCCTTCCTTCCTCCCTCCCTCCCTCCCTCCCTCCCTGACAGAGCTTAGGTGTATACAATATATTTTCTGCTATCAATTTGCACTTCACAAACCAAGCTTCACTAGACAGAGATATTTAATTCAAGACAAACAATGGTTAAAGCTTAATCCCATCAAAATGGCAATGTAGCATTGCACATTTATCTTCACAAAAGCCACCACATAATTCTTTTAATAGAAATGCAGAGAACATAAAGCAAAAAACCCCTAGTTCATGACAACTGAGCAGAGCAGTTTTTCACATTTGTCTTACGCATGCTTATAATAAATATTTCTCTGGCTGTCAGACCTTTTAAAAGCCTTTTCTTGATGTTGGGGGCGGGGGAGAATAATAGTTGTTTACAATATTTCTGATGTTTAATTCATTTTTCCTTCCCTTGTAATTATTGTATGCAATAGAGCAATTTGCAGGAAAAAGAACATTTTAAATAGTGGGGTTTGTTTGTTTGTTAAGCTTTGCAGGGAATTGTTTTAGGAAGAGAATTAGTTTTAGGTCATCTCCTGCTTTTCGCATACTTAATGGGACAAAAGAAATATATTTCAAGGATAATGTTCTGTACCAGCCTGCTACCGGTCCTGCAGAAAAGGCAACCCCTTTATAAACGGCAAGAGGCTGGAATGACGTCTGCCAAATTTATTACTACAAAAAACAAGACACATACCAAGATACAGGAGCTTTGAAACACTATCTGAGCGGTTGCTTTCAGCAAACCAGCCCTCCCCAAACATTCCCTTTATAAAGAGTTCAGGGCGTGGCCTCTCTCTGCCTCCTTCCGAGAAGCCCCACAGCCTTCCTCTGTTTACTCCTACTTGACTGTCTCCTGCGTCGGGCGTCCTTGAACAGGGCCAGCTGTGGGTCATCTTCATCCACACTGTCAGGCTCACACAGCTGGGTCTCCATGGTGACCAAGTGGGAGGGGCCTGCCTGAGGGCTATCATCAGCAAGATCTTCAACCCCCTTAGAAAGGTCTTCAAGACCCCCCCTCCTCCTCTGATTTGTCCGACCCAACTGCCGAACCCACAGGCTGACCCTGAATCACAACAGATAATAATCTAGTTGTTTAACATATATAATGCTAAACCTTATACATTTTCTGCTTGAGGTTATTTCATGACTACATTGTCAGCTGAATTTTATTTCAGCACTGAGCACTGGAACAGAATGTTCCACTGCATTTGAAGGAAGAAGAAACAAAATGGGTAATAAACAAAGCCACATTCTGAAACATAAGGACACAAGAGGCACCTTCTCTGCTGTTGTAAAGCAAGAGAGGAAATGACGTGATTTGTCAAATTAACTGAAATTATTTGTAAAACACTTCATTGGTTCTCTGCAACTTCCACGAGTACTGCAACGCTCTCTACATGGGGCTGCCCTTGAGGACCACTCGGAGGCTTCAGCTGGTGCAGAATGCGGCCGCGCGAGTTGTGATGGGGGTTTCCCGATACTCCCATGTAACACCTCTACTCCGCGAGCTGCATTGGCTTCCGGTTGCCCTCCGGGTGAGATTCAAGGTGCTGGTGATGACCTATAAAGCCCTACATGGCTTGGATCCGGGATATCTGAGGGAACACCTGCTGCCGGCATCAAGCTCCCTTCGTCCAGTGCGCTCCCACAGAGAGGGACTTCTCAGGGTGCCACCGGTAAAAGATTGCCGGCGGGTAACACCCAGGGGCAGGGCCTTCTCTGTGGGTGCACCTGCCCTCTGGAACCAGCTGCCCGTGGAGCTTAGGACTGCCCCCAACCTCCGTTCATTCCGCCGGGACCTGAAGACCTGGCTCTTCGAGCTCTCTGGCCCAGGCTGAGAATTTTAATTTTAATTTTAATTGGGTTTTTTTTTACTTTTTCAGGGACTGTTGTAATTATTTTTTAATTGTTTTTAACTTTTGTATTTCTTGTTTTAAATACCCTGTAAACCGCCCTGAGTCCTGCGGGAAAGGGCGGTATATAAATCTAATTAAATAAATAAATAAATAAATAAATAAATAAATAAATAAATAAATAAATAAATAAATAAATAAATTATTCCATCCAAATTGTAAAATTGGGCCTATGTCCTTAGAGCGTTCCTTGTGGTCATTATCATCAGGACTTTGTAAAAGGATTTGAAAGAACTGTTTCACGATGCACAGGAGAGGTTAAACAATTTTCAGGAGGCAGACAAGCCAAGCTGGTTATGCAATGTCTATGGAGATTCTCAATCATTCAGCTCATGGTTGTCCCAAAGCCAACTGGAATTTCTTGCCTTTTTTTTTCTTTGAAAACAGTTCTGAAGAATCTTCTTGGATGAGAAGCGAAATGTTTTCAAGCAAAACCCCTTCAGACTGATTATGTAATATTTATTTATTTATGTAAATCTAGGTTTCATTGGTCCCATCTTATTATTTTGCTATAAGCAAGATTAATGAGAAAGAGAGGCTATAATTCTAAGAATACACATGGAGAAATGTTCTTCCAGTTGCGAAATGAACAAACATTTATATGAGAGTAACATCACATTGTTATGTATGGGGGTTTAGGAGATACAATAAGCCGCAGCATAGCCGATACCACCAGGTGGCGCTGTACCAACACTGCTGTGGATGGTTAGTTTTCGGCAGGAAACTAAGGTTTAAACTGATTGGCTGAGGGCATACCTGGCCAGGTATATAAAGGTACAGGTAACCCCTATTTCCCCAGTACAGTTTTTACTACCAATAAAGAACCCCTATGCTGTACTTCTCGGTCTGGCGTCTTTCCTGCATTCCAGAACCCACTACACACCAGTATTATTATTTAGTAATATCATTGGGGACACAGTGGCTCAGTGGTTAAGACACTAGGCTTGTGAACTGGATGGTCAGCAGTTCAACACCCAAGCACTGCACAGTGGGGTGAGCTCCCATTGTTGCTCCAGCTGCTGCCAACCTAACCATTGGGGGAAAAATGTAAATGTGAGTAGATAAATAGGTACCACTTATCTGGGAAGGTAACAGCATTCTGTGCATCTCAGCATATAGTCATGTTGTCCACGTGACCACTGAAAGTTCTTCACTATTCCTTTTAACTCTGGGTCCCTTGACTAAGAAATGGAAATGAACACCACCCCCTAAAGTCAGACACAACTGGACAGGGGAATCCTTTACTTTTACCTAACATTACTTGAGCAGAGGTGAAACAGAAAGTTCATACTGGAGTCCTATGATATATACAGTATGCCAATATAAGACCTTCTATATTGAATAAACCTCATTTCGAAGAAAAAAACATAGGCAATGTGTTCTTTTGAGAACTTTTTATTAAAGTAATACACTAATCATTACTAAGAAAATTGGCATAAAGTAATTTCCAATATAATAAGGCAGATTTGCTAAATGTAGTTTCCTGGAAGAAAAGTCTGTAAACAAAATTATTTTGGTTCTAGTTTGAATCAATGCAGAGCAATGTTTAATCCAATGAACACGTCTAATCTATTAATACTTAGTTGGCCAATTTGTCTCTTTACTGGTACATTACAAGTATAATTAAATAGTATTCGTAATAAGTATTAAAAAGGAATAGTGTGGGTTTATGCACATTTATGTGTGTGTGTGTATAATTTAATCTTTTATAAAAAGTACTTATTGTTTTGCCACTAATCAAACTATCATTTAAAAAAAATCTGCATGTTCTCCATCTTCACTGCCCACTCCTTCACTGGATAGATATTGTAAAGTGTATTTTCAAGTAGACAGGTATTGTTTTGTATTTATCACTCTGAATCTTTCAAAAACAGTGATAACAACAATTAAAGTGCAATTTATAGAACCTAAATATGAATGTCACTTCTCTGAATCATATAATGTGTTTAATAAATAATGCATTTGCATTTGATCCAATTGTATTCTGCTGGTTACTCAAATTAGGATGAAACAATAACATCCTAAGAGACTTCTGTTCTCAATCTCCTCACTCACAGAAATGTTCCCCATCTCAAGTTAATTGCTGTTTAAGTAGAAGAGCAGAGAGGATGCAGATTTGTGGAAGATCGCAAAGCCATTTTGTAGTACCTGGTGCCTCCAGACAATTCTGAAAACGTTCCTAGTTGAAATCCTAGACATTTGCTACCAGTCATCACTGCCAACAGTGGTGAAATAAGAAAGCTTTGTATGTTCCTGAAATAAGGAGCTATTAACAGAAATGGCCTAGTCTGCTGCAATATACATACATACTTACATATGGCTAAAACATTTGAGGAACGGTTGCTGGAACTGGGTATGTGTAGTTTAATGAAGAGTGAAAAGAAGGATTAGGGAGGGACATGATAGCAGTCTTCCAATATCTCAGGGGCTGCCACAAAGAAGAGGGGGTCAACCTATTCTCTAAAGCACCTGAAGGAAGGACAAGAAGCAATGGATGGAAACTAGTCAAGGGGAGAAGCAACCTAGAACTAAGAAGTAATTTCCTGACAGAGAACAATTAATCAGCGTAACAGCTTGTTTCCAGAAGTTGTGAATGCTCCAATACTGGAAGTTTTTAAGAAGAGACTGGACAGCCATTTGTCTGAAATGGTATAGTGTTTCCTGCCTGAGCAGGGGGTTGGACTAGATGACCTCCAAGGTCCCTTCCAACTTTATTATTATTATTATAAAACTTTTATTCATTAAACATGAAACTCAGTCAACTGAACACTCAAATTGACTGGCACTAATAGTTGACATGGGTTGCTGCCAGCATCCTAGAGGCCAACCAGGTATCTCCTTAAAATGTAAGATGTTCCGAGTAGCGCAGTTTTTTTGTAGCTTTCCTGGAGTTATTGCAGGAAGCTGCAATTTCTTGATGTATTTTGCAAAGTTTTTGGACATAGATCCCAGTGCCCCAATGACAATGGATATCACTGTTACACATTTCATCCATAACCGTGCAGTTTCGATGGACAGGTTGCAGTATTTTGTAATTTTTTTCAGTTCTTTTTCTTCAACTCTGGCATCTCCTGGTACAGCAATATCAATCAACTGTACGCTTCAGTTCTCTATGACTGCAATATCTGGCATGTTGTGTTCCAAATGGCAATCTGTCTATATTTGGAAGTCCCACAAGATTAATAATAATAATAATAATAATAATAATAATAATAATAATAATAATAATAATAATAATAATAATAATAATAATAATAATAATAATAATAGTGGGGTTCAGTGTAAAACAGATGCATTCTGTGATCACTCAGATTCATTGTGACCTAATGCACATCATATTCCCCGTCCCAAAGGTGCTTTTTTTCAAGAGGCAACTGGACTTTCCTGTTTTTCTTTGAAGATGTTTTGCTTCTTATCCAAGAAGCTTCTTCAGCTCTGACTGGATGGTGGGGAATGGAAGGATTTATACTCCTTGCAGAAAGCTGGTCATTTGTATTCTTTTAGAGAGTTGTTGAAGCCCCTGGAGGCTTATCTGTGTTGTCAGGATCATCTGAGTGGTGTAAATGGGTGTGGAGCCTTCTTGGAACTGTTGAAAGGACTGTGTTGTAGACTGGAGATAGATGATAGATAATAATGATTTTTTTTAAAAAAAAAGTCATTTGCTCTTAAGAACTTTGTATAATGATTTTATGTTATAGATGTTTTACAAACAAAGTTAATATAGTGAATAATTATTTTTCTTTTTTGTTGTTGTTCTTTCTTAAAATAAAAAAGGAGTGTTTTATCACCATCATTTTAGCCATTGTCTATCCACTGCAGGATGAAGGCCTCTTCTGCATGTTTCCAACCAAGTAATGATTTAAACTATATAATTATATAATTAAACATTGTTTTTAAACATTAGCAAGGGTTTTTTGAGAAAGTAAGATCATTTAGGTCTCTTTAATCTGCTTCTCTGATTTTTATTTTTTAATACTCACCTAATAATATCAGATTAAATATGTATTTCTGAAAATCTGTTCTTTGCACTCTTATTCAGTCCTTAATCTTGGAATCAAGTCAGCTTCTGCTTAAATTTTCAAGTAAATTACTCAAGCATTTTCTATTTAGCTCATCTGTAGACCAAGACTTCAGCTTTATCCATTAATCCATTTATCCTCCAGTCCAGTAGATAATGGGTATCAGCACATTGGAATTAAATCATCTACTGCCCCATGAGGAAAGAGAACCTTGTTTTAGGATAATTAGAGTGTGAAAAATGGCAAGGAATGTAAAAGCTGCACCTCCTGGTTAGAATCTGCTCTGTGGAGCACCCAAATGCATGCATGGAATGCTTCAGCTTCTGACACTTTTCTCAAGAGAAACAACTTTTATTCAGGATGCCATGAGTAAAATAAAAATTGCTTCCCTTGGTTTTTGGAAATAGAAATCATTAGAAATTCTATTTTTCATAGCTGGTTTTTTTTTTCTAGTAGAGAAAAGAAGGCAGTTTGGGCATCAAAAGGTCACTTCTGAATTTACTGGCTCTTTGGAGTGATTTTATTGCTGTAGAATTATATGCATCTACATATAATACTTGTACTGCACTAAATCACATCTCTCTCTTTTTTTTCTCTCTCTCTCTTTCTCTTTCTCTTTCTGTCTCTGTCTCTGTCTCTGTCTCTGTCTCTGTCTCTGTCTCTCTGTCTCTCTGTCTCTCTCTCTCTCTCTCTCTCTCTCTCTCTCTCTCTCTCTCTGTATCTATGTATGTATGTATGTATGTATGTATGTATGTATGTATGTATCTATCTATCTATCTATCTATCTATCTATCTATCTATCTATCTATCTATCTATGAACAACCAGTTCTCTGCATAGATGCCGCTTCCAGAAGTCTATTCTGGGCTGGGCCTTCGAGGCCCAGAATGGACTTCCATAAACTGCATCCACACACTTCTGGTGGACTGTTCTGAACCTGGGAGGCCGCCCCTTGGCCTCCAAGGCCCAGAACATACTTCTGAAAGCGGTGGCCATGCACGTCTGGTAGTCCATTCTGGGCCTTGTGAAAAAGGGCTAGGGTTTCAGCCGGTTCACCAAAGACAACAAAAACTTAGCCGGTTCTGCCGAATCAGTGCAAACCAGCTGAATCTCACCATTGTATCTATCTAATTTGTGGGGTTTTTTTTAATATCCTAAGTGGACTAACAGAAACTGACAAATACACACACATGCACAAACACACACACACACACACACACACACACAGATTATATATGTGTGTGTGTGTAAATTACTAACAAAGAATTAAGGGAGACTGAGATGCATTTCTGACTCTTTAGTCTTCATCAGTCAGCCATACCCTTCTGAGATTCGAACCTGGGCTGATTGCACATTAGGCAGTGTATTTACCTCTTGAGCCACAGGATCTCTCTCGCTCTGTTAGCTTTCTGCAAGGGGAGATATGTGTCAAATGTTAACTATTTAGATTACCTTGCTAGGCCCCAAACATGGGGCAAATCTTTATTTCCTGTTTTCAGCCTATCTTGAAGGCCATCGAACAGGCTGTAGTCACACCGGAAAGTTCATATATTTGTGTAAATTACTAACAAAGAATTAAGGGAGACTGAGATGCATTTCTGACTCTTTAGTCTTCATCAGTCAGCCATACCCTTCTGAGATTCGAACCTGGGCTGATTGCACATTAGGCAGTGTATTTACCTCTTGAGCCACATGTTTGGGGCCTAGCAAGGTAATCTTTCTCTCCAGTCCTTGTACAAAACCTAATGACTAGTCTATATTAGAAAGGAATGGGGAGCCTTTGCTGATTAATTAAAAACTAAAGACAAAAACCACTTCATGGATTACTGCCTTGTCGTGGCGAAGGGGTTTGCATAATTCAATGAAGCTATGAGCTATGCCGTGCAGGGCTACCCAAGACGGAAAGGTCATAGCAGAGAGTTCTGACAAAACGTGATCCACTGGAGAAGGAAATGGCAAACCACTCCAGTATCTTTGCCATGAAAACCCTATGGACAGTACCAAAAGGCAAAACGATATGACGCTGGAAGATGAGCCTCTCAGGTCGGAAGGCGTCCAATATGCTACTGGGGAAGAGCAGAGGGCTAGTACTAGTAGCGCCAGAAAGAATGAAGTGACTGGGCCAAAGCCGAAAGGACGCTCAGCTGTGGATGTGTCTGGTGGTGAAAGGAAAGTCCGATGCTGTAAAGATTTTTTCTCCATAGGAACCTGGAATGTAAGATCCATGAATCAAGGAAAGCTGGACGTGGTCAAACAAGAGATGACAAGACTAAACATCGACATCTTAGGTATCAGCGAACTAAAATGGACAGGAATGGGTGAATTTAATTCAGATGACCATCAGGTATACTACTGCGGGCAAGAATCCCTCAGAAGAAATGGAGTAGCCTTCATAGTCAATAAAAGAGTAGGAAAAGCAATACTGGGGTACAATCCCCAAAATGACAGAATGATCTCAGTGCGAATCCAAGGCAAACCATTCAATATCACAGTAGTCCAAGTCTATGCCCCAACCACCAGTGCTGAAGAGGATGAAATTGACCAGTTCTATGAAGCTCTACAGCACCTTATATGCCATTGCCAGATGCCGCAGGGTGCTTTGGGCCATTGCCACTGGTTGCAACCGGACACCATGCAGCACCTTGTCACAATCAGCAGCAACGGTTCGAAGCACTATGCGTCCTCCTGCAAATGGCCCAATGTGTCGCACAGCATCCTGCCGTGACTGGCAGCACTGGCATGAAGCACCATACAGCATCCTGCTGTGACCGGCAACACTAGTGCAATGTTCCACGTGGCATCCGGCCACAAGTGGCAGCAAGTGGCCGCTGTAAAAGTCAAGCAGTGGCTTGACAGGTGTTGGGGCGTGGGAGGCCTGGCTGAGGTAGTCCTAAAGTAAGACACCCCCCCCCCCGAAAATAAGACCTAGTGTCTTTTTGAGGCAAAAAAAATGTAAGACCAGGTCTTGTTTTGGGGGTAACATTATATCATTTGTCATATAAGGTGAAGGGTCCCTCCTTATGAACTGAACCTTTAGATAATAATTAATAATAATAATAATAATAATAATAATAATAATAATAATAATAATAATAATAATAATAATAATAATAATAATAATAAGTTGGAAGGGACCTTGGAGGTCATCTAGTCCAACCCCCTGCTAAGGCAGGAAACCTTATACCATTTCAGGCAAATGACTGTCCAGTCTCTTCTTAAAAACTTCCAGTGTTGGAGCATTCACCACTTCTGGAGGCAGGTTGTTCCACTGGCTAGTTGTTCTAACTGTCAGGAAGTTTCTCCTTAGCTACTCAAGAGAAAGACTCAGGAATGCAGCTGTGAAAGTTAGAGGGAAACTTACCACTATAAATGGATAGGGTTGTTTGTTTTTTGTTTGTTCTTTTCCCCAGACAGTTGTGTTTTCATCCAAAATAATAGATCTCAATTCATTTCATATGAACTGGTCCTACTGTGCCACAACAGTAACTTGTATGCATGACATGAAAAAATATATATCATGGGATATTAAACTGAGATTTTTAAGACTGGGAATTCAGCATAGTCGAACAAGCTGGACCTGAAAATTGTTATTCTTTTATATGTTATTCTGTGGATATTAGCAAACAACTCACAGGGACTACATATACTTCAAATCAGATCTGGTTAATAATATGTGGGTTTGAATCGGAGCCATCAAAGAGATAAACCTACACAAGCAACAAATGTTGAAAATGTTGAAAAAAGAGCAAATGTTGAAAAAAGAGCAGATTGCATAAATTCAGAGGCAAAGCACACAAAGACTTTTCCATTGAAAATGAGACAGGAAAAACAAAAATAAATAAATAAATAATAAATAAATAAATAAATAAATAAATAAATAAATAAATAAATAAATAAATAAATAAATAAATAATAAATAAATAAATAAAAACACTTGATTGCATGTGAAGTTTCCACTGCATTGTGAGGTTCATTTTAACACACAATAGCCTGATTGTTTAGCTGACATAAAGATACATTTTAAAGAGTATAGGGGATTATTCCACAACAATAATGGTTTCTATGGAAGCAACATTTTGAGAAGTGGTTCTTCATATGAAAACAATGCTTTGTTCAGAATGTTTTCCTTCTGAATAATTTCACAGAAATGCTGTAATAAAAGAGGCCTGCATAACTATATCCTTGATCTGTTGGACAGAAAGGAGTAATTCATGCAGAATCTGAAAATAACCATACTGAGTTTTGGTTAGATACAGATTTGTCACAGCATGTAACCTGCCTGGGGCTATGTGGAGAAAAGGGAGGAGGAGGAGGAGGAGGAGGAGGAGGAGGAGGAGGAGGAATTTAGCTCCAAATGGCTATGATTTAGACTCTCTCTCTCTCTCTCTCTCTCTCTCTCTCTCTCTCTCTCTCTCTTCTCTCTCTCTCTCTCTCTCTCTCTCTCTCTCTCTCTCTCTCTCTCTCTCTCTCTCTCTCTCTCTCTCTCTCTCTCTCTCTCTCTCTCTCTCTCTCTCTCTCTCTCTCTCTCTCTCTCTCTCTCTCTCTCTCTCTGAAATAAGGCATTAACTGGCTGCATTTTCTACAATCACTGTACGGTATTAATTTAATTCCACCCAGATTCCATAGGGATTTCTCTTGTTTTGTTCTGGAAATCAAATTACTCAAGTAAGGTTGTTGCTTCAAAGTTTATGTTCTTAGTGTTTGTTTGTTTGCAGGTGGCCTGTAATCCAGTGCCATGAAGTTCAAAACGATATAGGAAACAAAATCCTTGGAAAAGGAAGACAACTATAGGAATAGATTTGGGGAAAAAAGATGTAGAAAGTTGGCTTAGTTTATTATGTGGTTGTCTTTAGAAATATATTATTTTCCAAAAGCACCTGAAAGCAGGGCAAGAAACAATGGATGGAAACTAATTGAGAGAACCAACCTAGAACTAAGGAGAAATTTCCTGACAGAACAATTAATCAGTGGAATGACTTGCATCCAGAAGTTCTGAATGCTCCAACACTGGAGGTTTTTAAGAAGTGATTGGACAACCATTTGTTTGAAATGGTGTAGGGTTTCCTGCCTGAGCAGGGGGTTGGACTAGAAGACCTCCAAGGTCCCTTCCAACTCTGCTATTCTGTCGTTCTGTTATTCTGTTGTACTGCATCTGTAAGGAGACTGTTCAAAATATTTTATACAACAGGGGAGGGCCAAAAAGTCAATCCCCCCTTGTGTGATCTTGATATAAGAACAGAAAAATGTCACTTCAATCATGACTTTTGACTTTGGCTTTTGAAACACCATTCCCTGGACCCTTCTGGGTATATTACATTATTATTGTATCTTTGTGTTCTCATGATATAAGGTTACAATGATTTTTTTTCCGCTTGGTACTGGAAAAAGGCTAGGTGACAAAGAAATTGTCACAAAGCTGCACTAGTGTATAAATATATAGCGATAGTATTTTAAGACAGAGTATTTGGTGCTCCATCGCTGCTCAGACTATGCAAGTTTTACCTATATGGATTTCAATTTCATTTTAAGAAATGAGGTTGTCATATTCCATCTGTGGTCAAAATAATTAAGGCAATATTGCTAGCACAACCTGGATGAATCTGTCCAAACAAAGATGTTAAGATCACATTTTCATTTCCTGACTATATCCCTAAGGCTTTCTGTCACTTAAAGAGGATATGGAATGAAAATGGAAATATTCTAAGGGGTGGATTAGACTGAATACAGAGCCAAACCCATATTTAACACCCATTTCATCCCTGCTCCGTGGAAGTGGATGCAGTGAAGAGAAAGTACTTCTCTGCTTTTGCCGCAGCTGCACAGATAATGTTTTTTCCCCCCCTATGTTGTCTGGTGTTTCCATCATCGAGATTTTGATAAATTGAAGTCAGAGGAATTTGAGGCTTGCAATCAGCAATTTTCTTTCTTTTTTTCTTTCTTTCTTTCTTTTTGGCAGACAAAACCTGTGGGCAGGACTGGACCAAAATTTAAGATTGTGAAATTATTCCTATAAAAAGTATTTCCCAGATATGATGACAACAGGAGTGTTGATGGAATGACTTGCCTTCAGAAGTTAAGGGTGCTCTATCATTGGAGGCTTTCAAGAAGAGACTGGACATCCACTTGTCTAAAATGATATAGGGACTCTGCTTGAGCAGGGGATTAGACTAGAAGACCTACAAGATCCCTTCCAACTCTGTTATTCTATTCTTCTGACATGAACACTGCTAGTTCATCTACCTCTGTGGTCGCTTTTCATCCATCAATTGTGGCCTTCTTTGTGGCTGTTGGAAGTATGGAAGAGCAGGCTTATTGTGGCGGTGGTTCTTCCATTTATTTGCTATTTCAGTCCATTACTGGAAGGCAGTCTGGGAGATAACTAAATTATCAAACTTAGGGTCTTTCTCACTATTTGTGTTGTTTTACACAAAACCTATAGAGAAAGTTATTGGAGCATTAGAATAAGACACCATCAGTATACCAATACTCAGGCTTGCCTAATATTAATAATGGGCTGGGTGAAACGGAACACATTGAAATTAAATCAACATGAAGTTTCAGGGATTGAGGAGTAACTTGTTCCAGATGGATTTTGGCAGTCTCACTAAGTAGATCAGACCACGGAGTCAAAACTAATGGCTACAATTGATTCTACTGAAATTGAATATAATAACACAAACTTACAGGTTTGATTGTATTATATCTCCTCTGTCTCCCCTTCCTTATATTCCAATGAATTAACGAGGCATCTACCTCACCCACTTTCAAATATTATTTTGTTGTTCTGGATTTTTTAAATTTTTTCATCCAAAGTTTTTTTCTTCTTCTTTCCCCTTGGTAATAGTTGTTGAACATTTCCATCGTAATAGAATAATAGAGTTGGAATGGACCTTTAAAGTTTGTTTTTTTGTTTTTAACCCAACCCCTTGCGTAAGCAATTCCAGACAAGTGGCTGTTCGGTCTCTTCTTAAAAGCCTTAACTGATGGAGAACCCACAACTTTTGAAGGCAGGCTGTTCCACTGATTAACTGTTTTAACTGTCAGGAAATTTCTCCTTAGTTCTAGGTTGCGTCTCTCCTTGATTAGTTTCCACCTATTGCTTCTTGCCCTGCCTTCTTGTGCTTTGAAAAATAGGTTGACTCCCTTTCTTTGTGACAACCCCTCAGATATTGGAACACTGCTATCATGTCCTTCCCTAATCCTTCTTTTCACTAGAGTAGACATACCCAATTCCTGCAACCATTTTACATGTGTTTTAGCCTCCAAGCCCCTAATCTTCTTTGTTGTTTTTCTCTGCACTTTTTCCAGAGTCTCACATCTTTTTTTTTTTATTATTGTATGGTGAGCATATTTCTATCAAGGAAATATTTCTTGAGTGCTGCCCTCCAGCTGCTGCTCATTTAACAGGTGGTAGTTGTGTTAAGGAGCATACAGTATCTGCAGAACTGCACTAGAACAAAAAGTGCTTCCCTTCCTGAATGGGTATTTCTGTATAATTACTTGCAAACATTTTTTACAACCTGTTTTGATTACTGCAATGCATTTTCCATGGGAATATCCTTTAAAAGGATTTACAATAGTTGCTGTTGGATCAGAAATTACCATTAGGGCAACATGCTATAGCTAAATTTGCTAACTGGTAGAAAGTACAGGAACAATATGATAGCTGTATTGAAAGATCTTCACTGCTGCCAATTGTATACCAGCAAAATTTACTGTTGGCTATAAATCTCTAGATGGTTTAGTAGGGAAAAAAATATTTTGAAGATGTACCCACTGTTAAAAGCTTGACTGTCTATTATATGAGAGTACATATTCCTGTGTTACTGAAGGCCAATGGAATGTTCTGCCTTGAGAGATGTGCTTGGCCTGAATCACTCAATGTTTAGAAAAATAACTCTCTCTCTTTCTCTCTCTCTTCTATATCTGTCTGTCTGTCTGTCTGTCTGTCTGTCTATCTACCCTATCTATCTATCTATCTATCTATCTATCTATCTATCTATCTATCTATCTATCTATCTATCTATCTATCTATCATCTATCAATCTATCTATCTATCTATCTGTTATCTATCATCTATCTAACCAATCTTTTAGCTCTATCTCAATTCCAATTGCATTCATATTATGTATGTATATAACTGCCTCAACTGCTCATGAAATTAGAAGGTATATAATATTAATGAAGACAGTCAAAACTTATTTTGAATAAGTTCACGCGAAGTACTAGTACTGCTTTCCAAAGCCCTAGCAAGACTACACCTGGAATACTGCAGCCAATTCTGATCACCATATTACAAAAAAGATGTTGAGAGTTTTGGAAAAAAATCAGAGAAGAGAAATTAGGATGATCAAAAGCCTGGAGGCTAAAACATACAATGAATGGCTGCAGGACTTGGGTTTGGCTAGTCTAAAGAAAAGAAGAAATAGGGGAGACATGATAGCAGTATTCCAGTATCTGAGAGGCTGCCACAAGGCAGAAGGAGTCAGGTTGTTCATCAGAGCACCACAGGGAAGGATGAGAAGCAATGGTTGGAAACTGATCAAGGAGAGAAACAACCTGGATTTAAGGAGAAATTTCCTGACAGTGAGGACAATCAACCAGTGGAACAGCCTATCTCCAGAAATCATGGGTGCCCCCATCACT
>NC_138206.1:107718013-107743013 GCF_964194415.1 Vipera berus
CATTCACATTATATATGCATAATGTTTATAACTGCCTTAGCTGCTCATAAAATGAGAAGGTATATAATGCTGATAAAAATAGTTTCATTTATTTATTTTATTTGCAGCAGTGCTGATATTTCCGACTTCTTTTTTGTAATAGTCCTGTTAACAACAAACATTAATTAAAATATTTATTCTTTGGATTCTTCTCATTAATTAGCTAATGCTGAGTTGGGAAATGTTAAAGACATACAAAATATTGTTTATTGAAGATTGATTAATGGTAAAGTCTGGCTTGCATGCATCCCCACCCACCCACATGGTCTCACTAACTAAGCTTAACAGTTTGCAGGTAAACAAGTGCAGAGTAATTAACAGGTGAAAAGCCCATTATTGTCTCTCTCTATGAGACAAATGGAAGTAAATGAATGATATATTTTAGTTAAAGATATACCAGGAACCTAAAATAAACCCAGATTATTCATTCTAAATAAAGGCCTTGAGCTTTCTCTGGAATGTTCATGAAAAAGCTTATTTTTAAATATGCTACATGGAGGAAGAGAGAAACAACGATATTTTCTGTGTCAAAGTCTGGATCAAATTTCTAGATTTTCTATTTTTGCATCAACTTTGTAGTCATCCTCTGTTCCTAGATCCAGAGAAACTTCCCTTTGAGATTCATCGTTTTAGATTTTGTATTTATTTATATGCCAGCCCTCTTCTTGGGTACACTATCTCTTAATACTATAATTTAAAATAAACCTTTGAATAGGATTCAATCCCTTTTTTGTCAACCTATTGACATAAGATTATAAAAAATTGCCCTCCGATGGTGAAATTGCTCCCAGTAAATGAAAAATTAAAGAATAGTCTTTATTAAAACTACCGATATGGTTGCACTGTATATCAGGACATTTACTTTATATGGTCATAATTTTTATATTGACCTTTGAATAATTCTGCCATAGATTCAGATCATATGATTGTTTTACTTTGCTTATTATTCCAATTTGCATAATTATAATGCTACACCTGTAAATAAAATAAGCTTCAGATTTAAGGATCGCTATCAAATGAGTTCATGATGCTTAATATATATTCATTTCCAAAATCCCATTTAACAACTTCAAAAGAAAATAGTCTTATTCTTCTTTGGAATATGCAGATTGTCTCTACTTATTGTGTAACTTAATGATGCAGATAGTACAATGAAAGTAGTTGGGTTAAAGGAATCAAATTTATGGAAACCTTTATACAGGAATAGTGTTATCTGTAGAAAACATGCAACTTAAATATTTTAATGGCTTGAATCAAAAATAAAACTTTCCAAACTTACTATATATGAATTGGGGGGAAAAATGTTCAGAGCCGGTAATACTGTTAGTACCTTTCCCCCACTACTTAATAACTATTGATTATGAACTTCATTAAGATTAGCAATTGACATTTTGCTCTTTTTCCACTATAGAACTTATAAGAGCCATAGTCGATCTTGAGCAAATTTTAAATTTTCAGAACCTAACAATAAAAAAGTATTAAATAAAATAAAATAATGTGAAGGTTATACCAAAGCCAGAAAAATTAAGTTAAGATAAAAAAAATAAGTAAAGAAGAAGATTCAGAAGAGAAAAACAAATATCTTTTCTGTGTGTACACTATGTGTGCACTACACACTGGTGGGTTTCACTTAAACATAACTAAAAAGGGATTAAATATTTATTTTTATTTTTTAATTATATACTCTGTGTGTGTGTGTGTGTGTGCACGTGCGCGCATACATACATACTGTACATGCACACCTAGAAGTAAACAATACACAAGTTATCTTCAGATGTTACTTTGATAAAAGGGCATTTAAACATCATCTATAAAAATGTGTTTCTTGTAGTAATCATGACATTACTAAGGCATATATTGATGTAACTATAGTGTTGTACTTTGTGGTGTGCTTCAGTTGTGCCCTTTCTTGAATTGACAGGTCCTGCATGCAGTTACTCATACCCTAATAATCTCCTGATTGGATTACTATGATACATTGTATCCTTGGACATTATTCAGAGTCTACAACTGGTAAGAACACAGCAATGCAGACACATCTGAAGGTCCTTGAGCGGCATATGTGACACTGCTGTTAACACCAGCTACATTATTTGCCTCAATTAAAGTTGCTGGCCATCACCTTTAAACACTTTATGGCCTAGGGCCTGGGTATCTAGGGGGTTGTCTAACCTGAGACAACCTGACTGCTTGTTCCAGCACAAAGGATCTACTTTGGATCCATCTGTCAAAGAATTTCAGCAAGCAAGATCCAGGACAAAAATCTTTTTCTGTGGTCCCCACTCTCTGGAATATTCTCCCATTGGAGGTGAAGCCTGTCCCCATATTTTTGGTCTTCCAGAAAAGCCTGGATATTTGTCCCTTGATATACATCAAGAATATCTGAGATGATCAAAAGCGAAGTGAATGATTTTAGACTACTTGAGGAACACCTTATTATCTTCTTTCAGAATAATTCACTGGATATACACACAAATATACAGTGAAAACCTAGGACAGATTTGTAACAGGGGCAATGAAGCTTTATGTTCCAACTTCTCTGTAGCATTATGGACCTTGCTGCAGAGCTTCAAGAGAGTTACCATAGCAACGAAAGCATCACAGATGAATGTGAAAAAGATGCTGCTGTTTATGATCCACAGACCTGAAAAATGCATGAGAGAGAAGTAAAAAATAGAAATGATGGGTGATGGGATTATCCAACTCTTGATCTCTCTATCATCACCCCTCAGTAATTCCTACCAATTTCACTTTGTGACTGAAATACATGGATCTGGATGAAGCATGAGAGGCATTTCAAGCCCAAACAGTAGCCTTAAGCCTTGATGTTGACAAAAGATGGGTTGCATGCCTTCTAACACTTCAAAATGTACTTTTTCGGGTTCCTGTCAAAGTACAGAAATGGTGCCCACTTTTTCACCTTTTCAGTTGTAAAATAAACCTTATATTTTGTCAGGTTTGTTGGGTTCTTTTAGATCTTTCATTTCCACATGTTCGGATATTGAAATTTGAAGCTCTTTGGATGACTTATAGGCAGGACACAATAATACCTAAGTCAACCATTCCTAAATGAGTATTTTCTAGATCACAACTACCATCTTGAATTATGCCTAGAACTCATAAATAGACAATGAGGTAGCCATTATGGAAGAACCACATCCTCCTTTTAGGACTGTAATGGGAGAACACAAAGGGCCATTTTAGATAAGGACCACCACACCTAAGAAGAAAACAGTTAATCTGTACCAATCAGATCCCTAGGATTTTCTTTTAAAACAATTCACTTTTATGGAGTGCATAAATATATTTTGGACAGATTAAGTTTCCTATTCTTTTTTTCTCTGATAGTAATAAGGTATAAAAAGGTAAAGGTAAAGGTTCCCCCGCACATGCGTGCTAGTCGTTTCCGACTCTAGGGGCCGGTGCTCATCTCCGTTTCATAGCCGAAGAGCCAGCGTTTGTCCGAGGACGTCTCCGTGGTCATGTGGCCGGCATGACTAGACGCCAAAGGCGCACGGAACGCTGTTACCTTCCCACCGGAGTGGTCCCTATTTTTCTACTTGCATTTTTACGTGCTTTCGAACTGCTAGGTGGGCAGAAGCTGGGACGAGTAACATATAATAAGGTATAACAGACTTCAATTAACCTACTCAAATAAAAATAAAAAATAAAAACCAAATCAGATACTATGCAATGTATGTAACAGATATTATATTTTTGTAATAATTTTACTAAAATTTACAAATTAAGGATAAAAAAATACAAACTACAGAAGATATTAAAAAAAGTAATAAAGATAAAAGCACAAGCATATTACACAGAAATAAAGAAGACGTTTAAAAGATTACTCCCTCTTTACTCTAGACTAGTATAAGCTATTTCAGTAACTTAAGACCTTATCTAGTATAGTAATAATAATAATAATAATAATAATAATAATAATAATAATAATAATAATAATAATAAACTGATGCATTTTACCAGTCCCAGACAGCAAATTGAATTGAAGATTATAATAATAATAATAATAATAATAATAATAATAATAATAATAATAATAATAATAATAATATCTCCTCTTCCAAAATCTCATCCCTGATCAATAATCAAATTATTTTTTTTTAAAAAAAATCATCATTTAGTCCTAATCAGTGAAAGTCAATTAAGAACAATCAGGAATAATAAGATGTTTGTGTGTGTGTTGAGTGTTTTTTTTTTCCCCGATGCACCTTGTCGACCCAAATATGGGGAGAAGGAATATATACACAGCTGCCTAACATGCAAGCAGCCCAGGTTCGAATCTCAGAAGGGTATGTGTGTGTGTGTGTGTGTGTGTGTGTGTGTATGTATGTATGTATATATATATATGTATGTTTTCTTAGGTTTTCGCGGGTGTTTGTACGTAGATCTTTGGTCATTCGGGTTTTTTCCCACGTAGAATTGAAGGTATAAGAGCAACGTTTCGATGAAACATATATATATATATATATATATATATATATATATATATATATATATATATATATATATATATATATATATATATATATGTTAAATGTTTGTTTTTAGAATGCACTTGCTTAAGTCCCAAATATATATATATATATTTAGAATACCTTGCTAGGCCCCAAACACGGGACAAATCTTATTGCCTGTTTCAGCCTAACCCAAGGCCATCCACAGGCTGTAGTCACAACAGTGACAGCTCATATTTGTGTAAATTTTTTGGATTGCTAACAATTTAATTCTTTGAATTAAAGAATTCTTTAATTCTTTGTTAGCAATCCAAAAAAATTACACATATATATATATATATATATATATATATATATATATATATATATACATACAATCCAACACATCACTTTTTCTAAACACAAAACAAAGCAAAGCAAAACAAAAGCAAAAGGTTTGTCTCCCCAATTGTAGACCTTTAAAGCCTTGTTGTTCATTCCTGGTTAAAAAAAAATCTCATTGATACCTGTCAGAAACCATAACATATATATTTTATCCTGATCAGATAAATTTACTTTAGATTTTTTATTATTTTTTAAAACTTGATCTTTAGCATCCTTTTTTATATCACTTTTGGATACTCTGGAATTTTAAAATCTATTTTGAGATCTATCCATATCATTTATAATCCTTTTTTTAAATCCAAATCCACATTAAAGTCAATCTCAGTCTCTGTTTTAACCAATAACATTTATTACTTTTCTACATCCTCTATTATAGTATCAGACAATCTTGTAAATAATTTGTAGATACATTGTTTCCAAACAGGCTTAATTTCTTTTTTGCACAAATAGTATTGCTTTATGTATTAATATGTCACTTCTCCTGTAATTATAACTGTTTGCTCTGTCTGTTTCCATTTAAGCAACCTTCAAATTACCTCTTCTGTTTATTTTTCAGTTCACAAAGCTTTTCCAGGGAGCATTTCTTACCATTAATTTCAAAATCTTTCTACATTCTTTTTAAAATTTCAAAAGACCCAGTAGAAAACATTCTTTCCAATCCATCTAGCCCTCTAATTTTCAAAAATCGATACTCTAGTTTTCCTGTTGCTATTTTCAAAAACAAAAAACAACCCAACCTTATCTTGTTAATTCTTAATGTTTAAACTAAACTCTAGCGTAGAAGGGAAGAAGAAGAAGCTTATCTTTCCAAAGTTTCTTAACATTCGTTAACAAGCAACTTCCTAAATTAATCAAGAGAGGAAGCAGGCAAATCCAGAATCCCTTTGAAGGTGCCGACTCATGATTTAGGCAAGACGTTTTCTCCCCCTGTCTTTCAGAACTCTCAAACTCACTGAGGATTATTATATGATGTTCTCTTTGCAGGCAGACTTTGAATAGAACAAACCTGTGGGAGAGTCTAGTCCAGGGGTGTCAAACTCAATTTCATTGAGGGCCGCATCAGCATTGTGGTTGCCCTCAGGGGGCCAGGTGGGTATGGCCAGGGTGGGTGTGGCCTACTGGGTGGGCGTGACTAGAGTGCATATGGCCTACTGGGTGGGCATGGCCAGCTCTACATCATTTGCATCAAGGGTACCTATGGGGGCCTGGGCAGGAGTGGGACAGATCTGAGGGTCTCTGGCAGAAGGAGGGTCTCAGGGCCAGGGCCAAGGCAGTGGGGGCCGTTCCCTCACTGTTTCCAGGATGGTTTCGCGGGCCACATGAAACCACTTCGCGGGCTGGATCCGGCTCCCGGGCCTTGTGTTTGACATGTCTGGTCTAGTCAAATTCAGAATGGGTTCCTAAGGAGCCAAGCCATAAAATGGCTCCTCTGTTTACCATGATCATCAGCTCTGCTCTCACAGAGCCATCTTTAGACCATCAGTGTTTCTTCAAAGTCCCTCATACATTATATTGCTTCAGTGAATTAGGCAAGGTGTATGTTTGCACTATCAGATAATTCCAGCCAAACAGTATGGTAAAGCCTTTGAAGGCACTGAAGGTGGAGTCTTCTCTGCTGTGGCTCCTGCCCTTTGAAACATCTTACCCCCTGAGGTGAGATTGGCTCTCACTGTCTTGACTTTTCATAAGAACCTTGAGGCCTGGCTCTGATGGATGGCTTGGGGACCCAATGGCGGAGCTTCACAGTGGAGTGGTTGACTAATTAAAAGCTAATCCCACCTCACCCTCTGTATACCCAGCCCCCTCCTTCACCAGGAGCAATAGCAATAACACTTATATATTATTTCATTTTGTTTTACAGCAGTCTCTAAGCCATTTATAGAGTCCGCATATTGTCCCCAACATTCTCAACCTTGAGCCAATCAGAATCGAGCTTCTAGCAGTGAGCAGTGCGTTAGCCTGCAATACTGCATTCTAACCACTTCACCACCATGGCTCTATTTTCTGTTAATTGTTTTATCTGCTTCGTTGTCCTACATTTGGTTATTTTAATGTTTTTATGCTGTAAGTCACCAAGAGTCATTTGACACAAGATAGGCAGTAAATAAATTCCATAGTAATAAAAAATAGATAAATAAATAAATTGTCAAGAATGTTTTTCCTTATCACTGAGAAGTAGCTATCCACTTCAATATAAATGTACTATAATATAAATACTAAAAGTGAATATGTATGAATATGGGAATATCCTGTTTTATGCCCTTTAGTACTTCAAGCATTTAATAAATACTGTATATGCCAATCAGTAGGTGAATCCTCCACAAAGGACATTAGTGAACGTATGTGGGCCAGCAGGTCAAGAAGTAAATCACTTCAATTCCAAATATGATCATTAAGGTAAACACCTCAAATCACTACACATGATTTATAATCCTCTACAATAAATAACAATCCCCTGGAAAAATCCTTCTATAACGGAATGTTAATTTGAAATATGTTAATTCCAACTCAGTCTTCCACACCTAAAATGTGAGTGCTTGGTTGCTTAATTATGCTATGTATATGAATATGTGTGTGTTTAACAATTACGCGACAATTCATAATGTCTGTTTCCTAATCTTCTAAGATCCTAGGAGAACAGGATCAAAGCAATCATAAAGATGGATTGTCTAATACATTTGAAGGAGAGATTACAAGTCTGCATACTTGAACCCCTCTGTTTAAAATTAAATTATATTGCTTTTCATTGCTCCATTAAATTCTTTCAAGATTCTGGAAGCTCAGACTGTTATTACACAAGGGTCTCACAGATTATATTTCACACCTACAGTACATGAAAGTTTGGAGAGATTATTTTCTCCTCCAGTTTTCCTACAGCAAACTTCACACCATGGTAGAATGATGCATGATTAAAAACTCATGAAAAGCTTTGGGCGAGAGAGAGAGAGAGAGAGAGAGAGAGAGAGAGAGAGAGAGAGAGAGAGAGAGAGAGAGAGAGAGAGAGAGGAGGGAGAGACAGCAGCTGAAGCAGAACTTGCTGCAAAAGGGCACAATAAAAGTAGCAACACAATGGGATAACTGTTACTACCTCAGCATCAGCAATATTGAGTATCAGAGATGATTCTTGCATTACTTAAGAGAAGAAACAAACAAACAGACAGACAAAGCAAAACATCCAACTAGGTGGAGCAAAGTTCTCTTCCTTCTTAATCAGTGGTGGGATTCAAATATGTGAACAACCAGTTCTCTGTGTGGATGCAACTTCTGGAAGTCCATTCTGGGCCTGGACAACAAAAAAATAGCTACTGGTTTTGCCGAACTGGTGCAAACTGGCTGAATCCCACCACTGTTCTTAATGTTTGTTTGTTTGTTTTCCCAGGAATGATTGGATTTCTCCTTTTCCTTTACTTTGGCTTGCCCTACCCTTAGTTTCCTGGCTTTTATTTCCTTTGTGAGAATTGCTAAACTAATCCTATAGCACACCAATTAGCCCAACAGAGAATCCTTCATGTGATTTGTCCACTTAAAGCTATTGCACAAAACTATCAACATACCATAGCATAACACACACACCTCCAAAAAAGCAATATTCTATGGGTCTTTTTGCTTGAATCTTTAATTGATATATATAAACATATGTTCCTGGCCACTGAAAAACACTAATGTTTATTTATTCACAGTTTTTATAGGTCATTTCCCAAACACATTTTGGAATGACTCACAAGAAATCAAGATATTTAAAAATCAATAGTAATAAAAGAATGATTAGGGTTGATGCATCTGTCAGACAGATATTCAGACTGAATTTGGCATTTTTCCCCCTATTGGGTCCTTCTCAAGGACCTGAGATAGGCAGATGTTGATATTTGAGAGTGTTAAATGTATCATTACAGGATGTAATCTATTCTAAGTAAAGCCACCAATTGACTGATGGTGATTTTCATCAATGACAATAGTGTTCAAGCGGTGCCCAGAATTGCATTGTTTTTCTTTGTCAGGCCTACAGAATGAAAACAGAAACTCACAAAATAACCACTCTCCATTTATGGCTTGTATTCTGGTTTCAGTAAAAAAGTAAAACACATTTTCCCCATATATATATTTCTTGCATTTATATCAAGAAAGATCTCCAAAACAGAAGCTAGGTAATAGTAATTAGATGAAGTCTAAGACTTTCTTCCAGGAAAAGTAGAATAAGGCATAAAGCATTTCTCTATTTGCACCAGCCAGTCTTACAGTGTTTCAATAAAATATCTGCTTGTGTTCCTATACTGGTTCAAGGTGCAGTATACAAAACAATGGTACTGTTATTATTTAACTCAACTTTTTATTAATGAAAATATTTCCCTCTCCCCAAACCAGCAATATACAAGAACAGTTATCAGACACTATAAAGATTTCCCAGGGCAGAATGAGAGACAGAGAAAGCAAATCAAAATGAGCTTACCCCCAAAACCAGGGTCTCTGGTTGTTGTTGTTTTTTGTGATATGTGAAATGTGTTTTAAACAATACATGTTTTTTGCATTGGTTTAATTGTAATTGAACTTCTGCACAGCTCATCAGTCAATATACATTATTTTGGAATGGGCTTTTCAACAAAGCTTTTCCAGACGCAAACTAGATAAATCAAATTTTTTTATTATGATTACTATTTGCGCATTTGTTTGTTTTTATGGTAGATAAGAATAAAGCCACATAAACATAGAATATTTGCCTATTTCACCACACAGAAATAAAAATGTGTGCTTGTGGTTATAGTCATAGTTCACTCTCTTATTTGATGTAGGGCTGAAAGTGAACATTTAGGCATCTAAACGTTTTCACTTTCTCAGTGGGTCTGTTATTAATGTCTATCCTGATGGATTATCAGAATGTCTCCTGGAAAAGACCAGAATTTATGTTATTTGGTATTTTTATTTGAAGGTATTTTTTTATCAAAGTACCTTGAAAGCACATGGTGACTTTTACATAACCCATTATTTTTTGAAACTGAAGGAATTGTTGCATTATCTCAGGGGTAGGCAACCTTGGCTCTTTTATGACTCATGGACTTCAACTCCCAGAATTCCTGAGTCAGCATAGCTGACTCAGGAATTCTGGGAGTTGAAGTCCATGAGTCATAAAAGAGCTGAGGTTGCCTACCCCTGCATTATCTGTATGCACAAGAATGATCAAACTGAGAATCAACTACCCAATCCTATTTTCATTTGCTTATTTAATGTGGCCCATTCAAGGTGGATTCTAGAGTGGCCCACTAGCTAACTGGATCACAGAAGAGCTGTGTGAAGTAAAAAAAATATTCTACATCTGATTATGCCCACAGTCTGATATTATTAAGTTAGGCAAAAATCATATAACATGAATAAAAGAAAATTGTTTTAATAGTTATGGTGTCTGGCCATAACTAGCAAATACTGCAGATACTTTAAAATGAATTTGGGGATATCAGAATTAATAAATCCAGAAGGATATATATATATCCTAATATATAATCAGCCCAGGTTCGAATCTCAGATAAAGGGTATGACTGACTGATGAGAACATAAAGAGTTCGAAATGATCATCTCAGCCTCCCAAATTCTTTATTAGCAATTTGAATAATTTTTGTATATATATATATATATATATATATATATATATATATATATATATATATATATATATATATGCTAGAATATCATTTCACAAAAGATAATAATCAGAATAGAGCTGGAAGGGACTTTGGAGGTCTTCTACTCCATCCCCCTGCTCAAGCAGGAGTCCCTATATTATTTCAGAAAAGTGACTGTCCAGTCTCTTCTTAAAAACTTTGAGTGATGAAGCACCCACAACATCTGATAGAAATCCATAAACATTCGTCAGGAAAAAGCAAACTATAAAATAAAAAGGGAGGTAGGAATATTTTAAACCTCAGAAATATATCAATAGAGACATACAAAAACAATGGTTAACTTTCTAGAATGTTTACTTTTTGAATAGTATTCATTTGAACCAGTCTCTCTGATGTTTAGTTTAAAGTCCTCAGTCAACTTCAGAAGCATTAAAACTATGATCCTTTATAGTTCATAGTTCTTAGTACTTCAGTTCACAAGTTTGATTCTTGGCTGCAGCTCCCTCAGGAGACCATCCTAATATATATATGACCTAGCTAGCAAGTGAATACATGTTTTTTTTCTTTCTTTCTTTCTTTCTTTCTTTCTTTCTTTCTTTCTTTCTTTCTTTCTTTCTTTCTTTCTTTCTTTCTTTCTTTCTTTCTTTCTTTCCTCGAGCTCTACAAATAGATTTTGTTTATTGATTTGTTTTATGGAATGTATTTGGTAACTGAAAGAACAATATTGAGAGAAAGTTTAGTAGAGAATGCTCAACATCAAAATTATTGACTATACTAAGAGTACAGCACTCAAAGATCTAAAAAGATCAAAATTCAGAAGCAACAACTGCATCAAACTCAATTTCAAATAACTTCCCAATCACAAAATGTAGATAACATCAATCTTATTTTTTTCCCTTCTATAAAGGTTTTGAACATATACAATCGAAGCTGATTAGTAATGTTAGGAGTTGTCCTATTCAACCCCTCCCCCCCACACAACAATTTTTAAATCAAGTTATTCCATTGTAAGGTTTTACACTTAGCCTCACAATTGCCCCAGCATTACTCAGGAATTTATAAAGAGCCAAAAGAAACTCCTGAGCTGAGGTTTCAGCAAGCAAACAACTTTTATTTTGATCAAAATAGAGTTGGGTGGCCACATCTCTCTTCATGGCTGGTAGAGAGATGAAGGCAACAACCAGGAAAGATGTCTTCCACCTTTTATACCCCTTCAGAACAAAGAGATCTGGTCTTGGTACTAGGAACCAAAAGGTACAGAAAAATAATTCCTAGATGATGACTCATACACAACAAACCTGGCTCCACCATAACTCCTTTTTCCCCTCCCCTCACCATGCTCTTTTCATGTAAACAATCCCCTGTACCTAAAGCATGAAACATTTGCTTTTATATAACTAATTTCCCAATATAAAGCACCTACAAAGCTGCTTGCACATAAACAAAGATGATTACAAAGTATCACTACTAATATCAATATTACTAACATCAACCTTAAGTATAATAAAATCCCTTCACCATAATGTAAAATTATCTTTTCCTAAAGACCTATCCCTGTCCCTCTCCCCCCCCCCCCCGCCGCCATCTCTTTCTTTCTCTCTCTTCAGAGGTAAGCCTGAAAGTATAGAAAATCAAATCCTGGCAGTCAGTTATAATTTATGTAAGTAAATTTGCAAGGATGATTGTTAAAGGAAGCTAATAAATCCACTTAATGTGAATAAATAAAAACGTCAATGAAAATACATTCATATTAATTTATTCAAATATACAAGCATTATGGGCCATCTGCCTAGATTTTATTTCTTTTTTTTTCTAAAATTGAAATTATAATTATCAGTTGGGAAATCTTTCTATAAATCAATATTTCAAAATACAATCTGAAATCCAAAGAAAGCAGTACAATTCAATTATACAATTGCAGTATATAATTTTATACAATTATTATAAATGTATGCAAGATATCTGGAAAACTTGGATTGCATCTAAACACACACATACATATCTTGTGTTGGAATGCTTTGGAATATCTGTATGATTTTTTTCCCCATACTGGGGATTGTTGTTGTTGTTAGCTGCGAAGTCGTGTCCGACCCATCGCGACCCTATGGACAACATTCCTCCAGGCCTTCCTGTCCTCTACCATCTTCTGGAGTCCATTTAAGCTCGCGCCTACTGCTTCAGTGACTCCATCCAGCCACCTCATTCTCTGTCGTCCCCTTCTTCTATTGCCCTCGATCTTTCCCAGCATTAGGCTCTTCTCCAGTGAGTCCTTCCTTCTCATTAGGTGGCCAAAGTACTTGAGTTTTAGCTTCAGAATCTGGCCTTCTAAAGAGCAGTCAGGATTGATCTCCTCTAGGACTGACCGGTTTGATCGCCTTGCAGTCCAAGGGACTCGCAGGAGTCTTCTCCAGCACCACAGTTCAAAGGCCTCAATTCTTTGGCGCTCAGCCTTTCTTATGGTCCAACTTTCACTGCCATACATTGCAACTGGGAAGACCATAGCCTTGACTATACGCACTTTTGTTGACAGGGTGATGTCTCTGCTTTTTAGTGTGCTGTCTAGATTTGCCATGGCTTTCCTCCCCAGGAGCAAGCGTCTTTTAATTTCTTGGCTACAGTCCCCGTCTGCAGTGATCTTGGAGCCCAGGAAAATAAAATCTGTCACTACCTCCATTTCTTCCCCATCTATTTGCCAGGAATTGAGAGGGCCAGATGCCATGATCTTGGTTTTCTTAATGTTAAGTTTCAACCCAAGTTTTGCACTCTCCTTCTTCACCTGCAACAAGAGGCTCTTTAGTTCTTCTTCACTTTCTGCCATTAGAGTGGTATCATCTGCGTATCTTAGGTTGTTGATATTTCTTCCGGCAATCTTAATTCCAACTTTTGATTCATCTAGCCCTGCCTTTCTCATGATGTGCTCTGCATATAAGTTAAATAGGCAGGGCGACAGTATACAGCCTTGCCGGACTCCTTTCCCAATTTTGAACCAATCAGTGGTTCCGTGTCCAGTTCTCACTGTTGCTTCTTGGCCCGCATATAGGTTTCTCAAGAGACAAATAAGATGGTCTGGTACTCCCATCTCTTTAAGAACTTGCCACAGTTTGTTATGATCCACACAATCAAAGGCTTTAGCATAGTCAATGAAGCAGAAGTAGATGTTTTTCTGGAACTCCCTAGCTTTCTCCATGATCCAGCGTATATTGGCAATTTGATCTCTAGTTCCTCTGCCTCTTCGAAATCCTGCCTGTACTTCTGGTAGTTCTCGATCCACATACTGCTGAAGTCTAGCTTGTAGGATTTTAAGCATGACTTTACTAGCATGAGAAATGAGTGCAATGGTGCGATAGTTTGAACATTCTTTGGCACTGCCTTTCTTTGGAATTGGAATGTAAACTGATCTTTTCCAATCCTGTGGCCACTGTTGAGTTTTCCAAATTTGCTGGCAAATTGAGTGTAGCACTTTTACTGCATTGTCTTTTAAGATTTTGAATAGCTCAGCTGGAATACTGTCACTTCCACTAGCTTTGTTGTTGCTCAGTTTTTCTAAGGCCCACTTCACTTCACATTCTAGGATGTCTGGCTCGAGGTCAGTGACCACCTCATTGTGATTATCAGGGACGTTAAGCTCATTCTTGTATAGTTCTTCTGTGTAATTTTGCCACCTCTTCTTAATCTCTTCTGCCTCTGTTAGGTCCCTGCCATTTTGGTCCTTTATCATGCCCATTTTTGCATTAAACGTGCCCTTCATTTCTCCAATTTTCTTGAAAAGATCTCTGGTCCTCCCTATTCTATTGTTTTCTTCTATTTCTTTGCACTGTTCATTTAAGAAGGCATTCTTATCTCTTCTAGCTATTCTCTGGAATTCTGCATTCAATTGGGCGTATCTTTCTTTTTCTCCCTTGCCTTTCGCTTCCCTCCTTTCCTCAGCTATTTGCAAAGCTTCCTCAGACAGCCATTTTGCTTTCTTGCATTTATTTTTCTTTGGGACGGTTTTGGTTGCTACCTCTTGTACAATGTCGCGAACCTCTGTCCATAGTTCTTCAGGCACTCTGTCTATCAGATCTAATTCCTTAAATCTATTTGTCACCTCTACTGTATATTCAACAGGGATATGATTTAATTCATACCTGAGTGGCCTAGTGCTTTTCCCTACTTTCTTCAGTTTAAGCCTAAACTTTGCAAGGAGAAGCTCATGGTCTGAGCCACAGTCAGCTCCTGGTCTTGTTTTTACTGACTGTATAGAGCTTCTCCATCTTTGGCTGCAGAGCATATAGTCAATCTGATTTCTGTGTTGACCATCTGGTGATGTCCATGTGTAGAGCCGTCTCTTGGGTTGTTGGAAAAGAGTGTTTGCTATGACCATCGCATTCTCTTGACAGAATTCTATCAGCCTGTGCCCTGCTTCATTTTGCACTCCAAGGCCAAACTTGCCTGTTATTCCAGTTATCTTTTGGCTTCCTACTTTAGCATTCCAATCCCCCATGATGATAAGAACATCATTTTTTGGTGTTAGTTCTATAAGGTGCTGTAGTGCTTCATAGAACTGGTCAATTTCATCCTCTTCAGCACTGGTGGTTGGGGCATAGACTTGGACTACTGTGATATTGAATGGTTTGCCTTGGATTCGAACTGAGATCATTCTGTCATTTTGAGGATTGTATCCCAGTATTGCTTTTCCTACTCTTTTATTGACTATGAAGGCTACTCCATTTCTTCTGAAGGATTCTTGCCCACAGTAGTATACCTGATGGTCATCTGAATTAAATTCACCCATTCCTGTCCATTTTAGTTCGCTGATACCTAAGATGTCAATGTTCAGTCTTGTCATCTCTTGTTTGACCACGTCCAGCTTTCCTTGATTCATGGATCTTACATTCCAGGTTCCTATGGAGAAAAAATCTTTACAGCATTGGACTTTCCTTTCACCACCAGACACATCCACAGCTGAGCGTCCTTTCGGCTTTGGCCCAGTCGCTTCATTCTTTCTGGCGCTACTAGTACTAGCCCTCTGCTCTTCCCCAGTAGCATATTGGACGCCTTCCGACCTGAGGGGCTCATCTTCCAGCGTCATATCGTTTTGCCTTTTGGTACTGTCCATAGGGTTTTCATGGCAAAGATACTGGAGTGGGTTGCCATTTCCTTCTCCAGTGGATCACGTTTTGTCAGAACTCTCTGCTATGACCTGTCCGTCTTGGGTGGCCCTGCACGGCATAGCTCATAGCTTCATTGAATTACGCAAGCCCCTTCGCCACGACAAGGCAGTAATCCATGAAGGGGATACTGGGGATACAGTGATATAAACTGGAGACTGAAAAGAGTTGGAAGATGCTAGACTCATACTAGACACAACTGTACTGTGACCTCTTCAGCAAGTTAAATTTTAAAGATCATTATCTTGGATTTCCTGTATGACTAAATTCAATACAGCAAGCCTCATTATGAAGCTGTTAAATATTCTGCAGCCTGTTTCAAAGCTACACTAGTAACAAATGGTTCTCTGGAGCTCCCTCAAAAGAGTTTAAATCTAATTAATGGCTGTGGAGGTAGCTGATGCTATAAATTAAAACATCAGTCCAATAATTAGTGGACAATGGAAACAAGAGATTTTTTTTTAAAAAAAATTACATGTGTAAAGAATTGCATTCCTTTCTGTATAGCCACCTCATGTCTCTTCAACTACAATGCCTTATGGTATGAAGATGGAATGCTTCAATTTCATGGATTTACAGAGACTCACAAAGACTATATTTCTCTATGAAACACTTGGGACTTCATTCAGAAAAGAATTATACCTGTGCTTGTGTTAAATTTGCAAGAAATCATCCAATTTGTCTTAGTAAATTGCTCTTTAGCACTACATTCTGACTGGGACTTTAGAAATATGTATGTATGATGTATGCATTTATGCATTTATCCATGTATGTATGATACAAGTTTAAACAATGTGTAAACAAAAATATAATCATGTTTGTTAAATATTCTTATATCTCTAATCAGACCCTATTGTACATCTTGTTTAGCCTCAGAGTCCCATCTTTGCAATTCCAAACTCCCAAGATGCACAACTGCTTTAGAAAAATATTTGTTTTATTCCAAATATGGTCTCAGCTTTAAATGCTTTGCTTATCCTTTTTAATGTTGCCTCCTTAAAACTGCACACAAGCTATCAAAAGATATTTGTTTGGTCATTACATGTTCTCAACTCACAAACTGTAAAGAAAAACTATTAATCACAATGGGAAATAAAGCCTGCCATCTCAGAATTCTATTCAAATTTCAAACATTTGATACACTGAACAGCAAATCCAGACATACCACTGTTGTCTGATAAAAGTGGAGCATGAAAATATCGCTAAAAATATTCCTCCCTACCTTTGTTGTACAATTGTTGTAGAACAAAACATTGGGGGAGAGAAATGGGAGAATCATGTTAATGAAGTTGGGGTGACACAAACATTATTTTCTTGGAATCTCCTGATGCTTTGTCATGATTGCCAGAGAAAAATACAAGTTATTTTCTAGCTGCAGAATTGCAGAAGAAGAAGGAGGAGGAGGAGGAGGAGGAGGAGGAGGAGGAGGAGGAGGAGGAGGAGGAGGAGGAGGAGGAGGAGGAGGAGAAGGGAAGGAAAAAATAAGAAAATCCTGATCAGTTTTTTCCCCTTTAATAATGGATGTACTACAACTGCTATCAATACTACATTTCTCAGGAGATAAGATGGAATTAAATATTTTGCATGTGTGGACAATTTCTTTCATTGAGTTGCTATAATATTGTGACAAATTAATTGGAGAAGTCAATGATGCTAGGAATGGTTAGTGGAACAAGAAGGACCAAACAAAAAACATGCTGGCTTGATAACATCAAATCTGATACAAAGAGTAACAGCCAACAACTGGAAAAAAACTGTGCTTGACAGAATAGCACGGAGAGCACTTGCCTATAAAGTCACCAAGAGATGGACATGACTGAATGGTTAATACAACAACAATAATACTGTAACAAGATGGATATTGTTTTTTTGTATGGTTTTTGGTCCCTTACACATTTGCTTTGTCAATATATAAATCACAAGGAAGTAAGGACGGGGAAGCAAAATGTACAACCTTAGTAGGCTCTAGGTTTTTACTGGATGAACTTTTTCAATGTGCTTCTCCACATTTTAAAGCACTACAAACATACAGCAATGGGAGAGATGGTGATTCATCTCAATACCTAATTAAGATGAAATCTGTGACATTTCAAACCATTCTAGTGAACTTGCAAATGAAGGATAGCGATGTGATAGAGGAGTTAAATATAGAGGGCTAGAAGGAGAAACTGCAATTTAGTGAAATGCTCAAGAGAGATATAGCAAATGATTGGCAGCTACCACTGAGGAAGGCATGAAATATAATCTTCAACAACACGGAGGAGAAGGAGCAGGTCATATTTATTTCAAAGAGAACAAGAAATAGCAGTGGGGGTTAGCTGGGAAATGAGGAATATAGTTCTCAGTTATATATGTTATTATTTCATGAAAATAGGAGGAGCAAGATGTGTTGGATATGTTCACTGCCTTGGGTTGTTTGTAAAAAAATAATAATAAAGCCATGCTACAAATCAATAAAATCAAACAATAAATCACGTTATTGTTATTAAATGAATAGCTTGCATCAATAGAAGAATTAAATAAATTCATGCAAAAATGGTGCATTCAGCATTACACCATGATTTAGCTGGGAGTAGATATGTTGTATTATACAATTCACAAATGATTTACAGAAGTCAGTTGAATGAGCAGGAGGATGGTGGAAAACATCTTTCACATTGTGCATGAATTGAAGGAAATGAATAGAATTATAAGACTTTATAGTACATTGGTTGACTGATATCATTCTAGAATGCAATTTCAAGAAAGCCGATAATGACCAGAATTTTCCAGCCTAATTAACTGGGGGGGAAAAAAGACTGTTTGAGAGATATACTGCAAACCGCTATTCACAGTGAGGTATCATCAATATACTAACCATACCCAGCTCTAAGTATCTCTACTCTGAACTGAATTGAAGTTGTTGTTGTGGGCAGACATTATAATTGAACAATTAGGAGGTCAACAGGGACCATATGGCAAGAAGTAAAATAGGGTAGCTATTAATTCAGAAGCCTCTCAATCTCTGTCCGGGGTTTTTCCTGGAAAGATGGATTCTTGCCTTGTTCTATTTACAGCCTCCCATGGACCAAGGGATATTGTGTATTGTGACTCCTGCCCTCTCACTTGGATTATTTATGTATTAATTAATTTGTTTGTTTGTTTATCTATCTCCTTCTAAACAATATCTGCTCTGTTTGTTTCAATCTTTTGGGGGTAATTAGTCGATGACATATTGAGAAGAGTGCCACACACCTCTGTGCATAAATGATTCACCTGTGGAGATGGTTAAGGTAAAGGTAAAGGTAAAGGTTCCCCCGCACATGCGTGCTAGTCATTTCCAACTCTAGGGGCCGGTGCTCATCTCCGTTTCAAAGCCGAAGAGCCAGCGCTTGTCCGAGGACGTCTCCGTGGTCATGTGGCCGGCATGACTGGACGCCAAAGGCGCACGGAACGCTGTTACCTTCCCACCGTAGTGGTCCCTATTTTTCTACTTGCATTTTTACATGCTTTCGAACTGCTAGGTTGGCAGAAGCTGGGACGAGTAGCAGGCGCTCACTCTGCTACGCGGCACTCGGGATTCGACCCGCCAAACTGCCGACCTTCTGATCGACAAGCTCAGCGTCTTAACCCACTGAGCCACCGCGTCCCTGTGGAGATGGTTACCAGCATCAAATTCATGGGTGTGCAGTTAACAAATAAACTGGCTTGGTCGCTCAACAGCAAGACACTGGTGAAGTGAGCACAGCAGCGCCAGCATTTTCTGTGTTGCATGAGAAAAGCACATCTTCCTTCCACTGTCCTTACCATTTTCTACAGAGGGATGATTGAGAACACCCTGTCATGCAGCATCATAGTCTAGTTTAGAAGCATCACTGCTTTAGACAGGAAGGCAGTGCAGAGAGTGTTGAGGATGGCTGAAAATATCATTGGCAGTTCCCTTCCTTCCATCCAGGACATGACATATAAGTGTTATTTGAGCAGGGTCCACACAATTGTCTGAGATACTACACATCCTCTTCATGACCTATTTTCCTTGTTGCCTTCTGGGAGGAGAGGGCTTCATGGTATCCGCAGCAGGACATCCAGATTCAGTCACAGTTGTGTGCCAGACAATATTAACCTTGTGAACTCTAAAGCTTCCTCCTTCCATTATGCATTCAAGATGGACAGCGAATAATATTTATATGTTACTTATATGTAAGGGTATAAGGTAAAGGTAAAGGTTCCCCCGCACATGCATGCTAGTTGTTTCCAACTCTAGGGGCCGGTGCTCATCTCCGTTTTAAAGCTGAAGAGCCAGCGCTTGTCCGAGGACATCTCCGTGGTCATGTGGCTGGCATGACTAGATGCCAAAGGCGCAGAGAACACTGTTACCTTCCCACCGTAGTGGCCCCTGTTTTTCTACTTGCATTTTTACGTGCTTTCGAACTGCTAGGTTGGCAGAAGCTGGGACGAGTAACAGGCGCTCACTGTGTTACATGGCACTCGGGATTCGACCCACCAAACTGCTGACCATCTGCTCAACAAGCTCAGCGTCCTAACCCACTGACCACCACGTCCCTATATGTAAGGGTGTAGGTCTGTATATATGTGCTATATAATATGCTTAAATGTGTGTTGTGTATGTGTACACTTTGAGAGCAAGCGACTAAATTTCATTCTTAATATGTGCCATTATGCCCACAGTAAAAATATGACAATAAAGGTTATCTATCTAAGTTTGTGGCTACTATGACATGGCAAGATCAATGAAATAAAATCCCTATAGTAATGTCTTTTGTGATACCTTGCTAACAAAGCCTTCACCAAAAGTATCCCTTTGTGTGTCCCTGAAAGCCACACTTCCGAGGAAATCTTTAACAAAATAACAGTGTGCTAATGTTATAGCACTATCTGTACCTGTTAGAGCTAAAGTATTTCTATCATTTATTTTTTGTTGATACTTTTCTTTCAGTTTAGCAGCATTTCAGAGGTTAACCGCCAAAAATATTTTTTCTGCAATTTACTTAGGGAAGCCATATGACCAAATTTGCCACATATATAATATTTCTTCCTATTCACATTCCCATTTTTCAGCTACTGGCTAGCTCTAATTTACAGTGGAAATATAGTGGAAAACCACAGTGAAAATTAGGACTCACAGAAAAGAAGAGAGTGAAGGGGGGGAAACCACCATGACTTCTATACATGGATTCAGACTTTTTGTATCTACTACTGTTCTTGGCTAAGTGCTAAGTAGACGTTATCTGTTCAAAGACTGCACTTTCCAAATGGGATTAACAATATAGCCACAGCTTTCTTTTCTCCTGTCAAGTACTCTTTGATCCTTTCTCACTTCTTTATTAAACGCATCAAACTTATCTTGCCCCAAAACAGGCATCTATCCCATTTAGGAGAAAATACAACATGACTCCATTAAATCAGTCTTAACTTTTATATTCTTTTTTCATATAAACTGCTATTAAGCAGGATCACCTTGAATCTGCATGTTCCAATATCTTTCTCACATGCAGAATTAAAATGCATTTCTCCGTGTTTTTTTTTTAAATTTCAACTCTTTTTATCTAAGAAGGTCATGCATAAAATGAAAAATCAATCCTCTACTCCAAAAGGTAGTAGAAGAAAATGCAAGCAGAAGCTAATGGAACTATGAATGATATGAGAGGATAAAGGGTACTCAGAATATTTGGTGGATATTTTTTTTCCCCAATCTGGGAGGGAAGGTACTTAGTGTGAACAGCAGGGACCCACTTATTGTGTCTTGTTCTATAAAATTAAAAGGACATTTTGACCTTTCAGCTATCCTTCTATCTCAAGAGATTGATGAAGTGATTGTATCATAATTCACCAAGTCCGTTGTTTGTCTTCCTTAAATGCTTATTTATTTTCATTATCTATTTTACTCTTAATGAGGCAGCAGATGTTTGCTGAGATTGTTTGACATAATGAATTTTCTAATGTCCAGGACCCGTGTATTCAAAACAATACATTAATATCATCATAGTACTTAAAAGACACTTTCTACTTTAGCTCCTATTTCATTGTTTTCTGTCAAAGCGGAATCCATTATCATTGTGTTGAAATGTCTGGGGAGTCATATCACTCTCTGGTGATCTACTGCAACCATCAGACTTAACAAATGATACTTTTATCTTACTTTTAAAATATAAAAGCCAGAATATGTTCGGAAACTTTATCCAAGCTAACAGCAAAATTGATGGGGTTCTGGTCTGAAAATTCATATTTCTATTGGGTGGGAGAGATGCTTCCTGAGCCATTCATATGATGAAACAACTTCTTCTTCTTCTTCTTCTTCTTCTTCTTCTTCTTCTTCTTCTTCTTCTTCTTCTTCTTCTTCTTCTTCTTCTTCTTCTTCTTCTTCTTCTTCTTCTTCTTCTTCTTCTTCTTCTTCTTCTTCTTCTTCTTCTTCTTCTTCTTCTTCTTCTTCTTCTTCTTCTTCTCCTTCTTCAAAAAAGCAGTCAAGTTGCCTTTTGAAAAAGCACCTTTGAGAAAACTATGACCTAGATGACATAATCTACAAGATTAGACAAATAATCTAACCCTAACCCTAACCCTCCTCCCCTCCCCTCTCCTTCTCCTTCTCCTTCTCTTCTCCCCCTTCCCCTTCCCCTCCCCCTCCCCCTCCATCTCTCCTCCTTCTCCTTTCATTTCTCCACAAATATAATAAACAGCATATAAAAATGACATTTTAATATGCTGTTTATCATACTTGTGGAGAGTGCAAGTCACGTCACTGTTGGAAAAGCCTTGACAATATAATCAAATGGAGGGTTCATGTTCAAACATTCCCAATTGTATCCCCAGCAAAATATAGTAGAAAATAGAGTAGAAATACAGTAGAAAAATTCTCACCTGAATTGCTAATCAGTGTGTGCAACATCAAACTAGTTAAATTAAGAATCTATTTTGTTTTTCTTATTCCTAATGTAAGTCAGAGAATGATAAGAATGAGACAGACACTGCCATGTAGTATAGGTAAAGGTAAAGGTTCCCCCGCACATGTGTGCTAGTTTTTTCCAACTCTAGGGGCCAGTGCTCATCTCCGTTTCAAAGCCGAAGAGCCAGCACTTGTCCGAGGACGTCTCCGTGGTCATGTGGCCACGGAACACTGTTACCTTCCCACCGGAGTGGTCCTACTTGCATTTTTACGTACTTTTGAACTGCTAGGTTGGCAGAAGCTGGGACGAGTAACAGGCACTCACTCTGTTACACGGCACTCGGGATTTGACCTGCCAAACTGCTGACCTTCTGATTGACAAGCTCAGCGTCCTAATCCACTGAGCCACCGCATCCCCACCATGTAGTATATAATACTTATATTGATACCTCAGTATATATGAAGGGCCATTGTAGTCTTAGATTTTAGTACTATGAATTATAGAATTTCTTGCTTGCATCTTAGTCCCAAAATAATTCAATATATTTAGAAAAGCAGCTGCTTTTTACCTAACTACCATGCACATACACACACAAAGAGAAACTCTATAAATAGAAAGCTTTTTCAAGAAGAATCCAAGAAGAATCCAAAATATATGTATAAATACTAATTTCAACCTGCTACAAAAACATCATATTGTATTTATATGTTATAAAACAAAAGTATTGTACAAATTATTATTGTTCTTCACAGTGGAAGAATGATTAATAAAGATGTTCTAAGCTTGGTTGTTTTCTTTTTCTTATATACAAGTTTTATTGATTTTTTAATATTTATATATACATGTATTTGTGAAGCAATACGGTGGTTGGGTAGTCAAAATAACAAATAACTTGTAAATAGTTCAGGTTGTATCAACAGGGATTCTCTTAGTTATCACATAGTAAAAATAGGCAACTTAGTACACTTTTAGTTGTAACCTAGTCAATTAACAAAATTTTCAATATATTTTCACTAATACATATCAATATCCTTTTTTTAAATTTTATCTAATTGCAATAGAATATTCTAGAATAGTAATGTACAAAAGAAAGCTTAATTTTTGGGTAACCAACAATTCCCTATTTCAATAAAGAATAATTCTCTTGCCTACAAAACTTACATTGTTCATTACAAAACATTCTTATGTTTTACCATTGAAATCCAGTTTTCATCTTAACAAATCACCTATTATTAGAAAGATATTTTGTCTTAACCGTTCAACAATTATTAAAATACTATTTTTTGTATACAAAATTCTAGATTATATAATATAGTTCAAAAGTAACAACTAATATATTCTGTATGTCGTCTTAACCATTCATCAATTGTTAAAATACTATCTTTTGATATATCATTCCAAATTCTATAATAAAGTTCACAATTATATCCTAAAAACTTACTTTTGTTTTCCCTTACAGATCTAAAACCTAAATGTAAAATCAGTTATATTTTTTAGAGATTCCCCTTAATCCATTGAAAGGTATTTTTATAGTCTATCTTTAGGAATCCCAAAAAAGAAACAAGTTCAGTTTTTTTTTTTTTTAAATCTAACTGTTGCCTTCCTTTTGTGCCAATCAGGCTTCCCTTTTAGCACCTTTAAATTCTCAAATGTATCTCCCTCCCTCTTCCTATACCCCTTATTTGAATCCAGGGAGAGTATCCAAATGTCAGTTTTGCAAAGAAAGTGTCCCCTTTGTAACCATTGAAGTTTTGCTTTAATAATTCAGTTTTTGATGATTGATGTAATATAAGGTAAAGGTTCCCCCACACATATTTCCAACTCTAGGGGCTGGTGCTCATCTCCGTTTCAAAGCCAAAGAGCCAGCGCTTGTCCAAGGACGTCTCTGTCGTCATGTGGCCGGCATGACTAGACGCCAAAGGCACACAGAATGCTGTTACATTCCCACCATAGTGGTCCCTATTTTTCTACTTGCATTTTGACGTGCTTTCAAACTGCTAGGTTGGCAGAAACCGGGACGAGTAACAGGCTCTATATAGTTGTCATTAAATCAGACAAGTCTCTTTCTTCTTCCAATTCCATCTGGATTAGCTGGTGTGATGCTTCTCATTTGATTAGTTGAATTCTCAATAAAGTATATTTGAAGGCCTTTAATGTCTTCACTCTTAATATTGCTTTCTTCAGGTGCTATTGCTTTTTGAGTTGTAAGTTTTGTAGTTGACATTGAAGTTTGGACTTTAAGATTCTCTGTAGGATGCATTTGTTGTTCTTTGAAATCTCCTATTTTAGTGTTAGTTTCCACTTCTTCTATTTGCTCTTGGATTATTATTTCCTCATTGAAGGTCAGAATTTTATTTGGTGGCTTTAAGTTGTCAGATTTTTCTTGCAGTTTGGCTTTAATTTGCTCCGTCATTGCCAAAATCGTGTCCAGTATCAGTTTATAATCAAGTGGTGGGATA
>NC_138206.1:107748013-107785513 GCF_964194415.1 Vipera berus
CTTCCATCCTTCCGAGGTAGGTAAAATGAGGACCCAGATTGTTGGGGGCAATTAAGCTGACTTTGTAATAATGCCGCTTGGGGGTGTGTATGAAAGCCCTAATAAGCAGGCATATACATAGAATGAAGGCTACTGCTAAGCTTGTAAGCCGCCCTGAGTCTTCGGAGAAATGGAATTAATGGAATTAAAATAAAAAAAATAAATAAAATAAATTAAATCTACAGCATTCCTCTGGTCCATTAGGTTTGTCACTTGGTCAAAGAATGCAATAAGGTTTGTCTGGCACGATCTGTTTTTGACAAACCCATGTTGGCTTTTAGTGATAACTTTGTTCGCAACAAGGTATTCGCTGATTTGTTGTTTGATTATCTTTTCCAGAATGTTCCCAGGTATTGAGGTCAGGCTGATAGGTCTGTAGTTTCCTGGATCTGGTTTTTTCCCTTTTTTGAAGATGGGAACTACATCAGCTCTCTTCCAGTCCTCTGGTAGTTCCCCAGTGCTCCAGGATCTTTGAAAAATATAGTTCAGTGGTTCTGAGATCACGTCTGCCAGTTCCTTGAGAACCTTGGGGTGTAATCCATCTGGTCCTGGTGATTTGAACTCGTCTAGGCTGGACAGGTGCTCACTTACCATTTTCTTGCCTATCTTAACTTGTGTTTCTATTCTGTTTTTTATGGCACTGGTTTTGGTAGGTTGGACTGTTTTTTCCCTTTGTGTAAAGACAGATGCAAAAAACGAGTTAAATAGTTCTGCTTTCTCCCTGTTGCTTGACAGCAAGACTGCCAGGTTTAGCCAGTTTTCAAACAGTATTTGGACTTCATGCCCATGTTTTGTCTGTGTGACTTGTAACATAAATGTATTTCTATTCTGCAACACTGGTATTATGGTAAAGCACTATTTTAAAACTGCACACTGCCCATGTTTAAAAGTACCCTAAAGAGAAAAATGGTATCACAGGACCAAAGATTGTACAGTAAAGCTGAAGATGTTCCATTTTGTAACCACCTTCATGTTCACATTGGACTTGCTGTTCGTCTGCACCTTAGACTGGACAAGTTTTAAATACAGGTTTAGTACTATTCCAAAATAGTTCAAATCTGGGTCTAGAAGTACTAAAATAGTTAGATTGGGAATGTGCAGTACTTCATACAAAAACATGGAGCAAAGGCATAGGAAGATTGACCACCTATCAAAACGTATATTCTTTATAGATCTAGCCATATTTCCATCTCTTTAAGGAAAATAATTAATGGTTTATTTACTGCCAGCTGTTGACATCTGGAAGTAGTGAATGGAAAGAAGCTGGGAAACTCATTATCCCTTGTCTTTAATTTGTCCTACACACCATAAATAATGACAAAATTTTATTTTTATATTATTATTATTATTATTATTATTATTATTATTATTATTATTATTATTATTATTATTATTTTCTCAACTAACAGGGTCTAGAAGAAGAGCCTTTTCTGCCATGACTCTCACTTTCTGGAATATCATTACCCCCAAGATTAAATCCAGACCCACTCTTTTGGCCTTTAAAAAAAAAAAAAACTTGAAGACATGGCTGTGCCAACTAGGCTAGGGTCCCAACGGGGTTGTGGCATTCTGGAGGTGGCTAATGGATTAGATAGTACCCCACCTCCTCCCCATGCCATACCTTCCTCTCTTCTTCTTTGTCTTGTTCAATTTAACCCAAAGGCACTTTTTTCAAGAGGCAACTAGACTTTCTTGTTTTTCTCTGAAGATCTTTCACTTCTTGTCCAAGAAGCTTCTTCAGACATGACCTGGATGACTGAGAATCTCCATAGACATTGGTCAATTTAATTTTAAAGAATAGATAAAGAAATTTAAATTTTAAATTTAAGATCTCTATTTATTGTTTTAATGTTTTATGTGGCATTTTTCTTGAATGTAAGCTGCCTAGAAATGGGTGGCATCTAAGTTTAAAAAAATAGATAATTGTCCATTTGAAAAAATAGGGATCAACACAGAGGACAGCAGCAATGGTTTCTGCCATTGAAGGACTTATAAATAATATTGTACTATGGCGTAAGGAAGAGGCCTATAATCCTGTTCAGATTTTTTTTCCCACATATCCCTGTAGCAGCATGTTAATTTTCCTGAGCTTTCCTTTAAGAAACTGGATTTATAATAAGATTACCTTTATACTTTTTGATTATGACCGAAGAGGAGCAGAATAATTAAATAATTCTATATAGCACCGTGATTTAAATAAAGGCCACTTGGTCACAATCTATCTTACAACCATTACAAAGCTAATTTTCTTGTATGTTTTAACTAAAGATCCCAAGCTCAAAACTAATTAAATGTTTTCTATCTGTGTTAACAGGGTTGACTTGCAAGAATTACCTGCTCGACGTTTAGAAGGAACTTAGTGACATACTTAAGAAGGGGGAAAGAATAAGGGGGGGGGGAACTGAGCTCACCTAGAAATCAACTGTGGTTTTAAGAATCTAAATGGATACTTCCACCACATAAAATTTTGCATCAACAGGAACTCCTTAAGTTTGAAACAACCTGAGAACTCCAGAAGTCCCCATGCTGATGTTCCTGCTATTCCATTTCATTATGTCTAAAATTGAAGCAAGTATTTTAATGTCTCTTAAGGAAACATTTCCTTAATATTGAAAAATTGTACATAAATAGTATGTAGGGGCCAGGGTGACTCATGTGGCTAGGATGCTGAGCATGAAGCCCATTGAGAGATTGACAACTCAGCAATTTGAAACCTAAGGGCATGAACCATAAGATGGAATGAGCCCCTGTCATTTGGCCCCAGCTTTTGCCAATCCAGCAGTTTGAAAATAGGTACTCAATTTCTTTATCATCCCACTATCAAGAAAACATTTTTTTAAAAGTTTCTTTACTAAATTTAGTTGGAAAGGGGCAAGATGCTAGCAGAAACTCATTAATAAGACTTTTCATTCTTTTAGAATTAAATATATTTTCTCAGTATTCTTCTTTTAAAAAAAACAAGTTTTATTGATTTTATAATATTTACAAATACATGTATTTGTGAAACAATATGGAGGTTGGGTAGTTAAAATAAGAAATAACCAGTTGGAAATAGTTCAGATTACATCAACAGAGATGCCTTCTCTAATTCCCTTAGTTATTACATAGTCAAAATAGGCAAGTTAGTACATTTCTAGATGTAACCTAGTCAATCAACAAAACTTAAAATATATTTTCAGTAATACATATCAATATCCTGTTTTTAAATTTTATCTAATTGCAATAGAATATACTAGAGTGGCCTATAGTATATAGGAAAAAGCTTAATTTTGGGGTAAACCACATTTCCCTATTTCAATAAAAAGTAATTCTTTTGTCTAGAAAACTTATATTGTTCATTACAAAGCATTCTTATGTTTTACCATTAAAGTCTAATTTTCATCTTAAGAAATCACCAGTTATTAGAAATGTTTTTTGCCTTAACCATTCAACAATTTTTAAAATACTATCTTTTATATATAAAATTCTAGATTCTATACTATGGTTCAAAAGTAACCACTGAATATTCTATAAGTCATCTTGACCATACATCAATTATTAAAATACTATCTTTTGATATGTCATTCCAAGTTCTAAAATATACTTCAGAGTTATATTCTAAAAGCTTACATTTGTTTTCCTTTACCGATCTAAAAGCTACATGTAAAATCAGTTATATTTTGGGGGGATTTCCCTTAATCCACAAAAAATATTTTTATGGTCTATCTTTAGGAATCCCAAAAGGGAAACAAGTTCAGGGTTTTTTTTCAAATCTAACTCTTGCCTTCCTTTTGTGCCAATCATGCTTCCCTCTTGGCATCTTTAAAATCTCAAATGTATCTTCCTTTCTTCCTATACCCCTTATTTGAATCCAGGGAGCGTATCCAAATGTCAGTTTTGCAAGGAAGATGTCCCCTTTGTAACTATTGTATTTTTGCTTTGATAATTCAGTTTTTGATGATTGATATAATATAGTTGTCATTAAATCAGTCAGATCGTTTTTTTTTCTTCCAATTCTATCTGGGTTAGGTAGAAAGTAGTAGATGGTATTATGATTGTCCTTTGATTAAGAAGAGACTGGACAGCCATTTGCCTGAAATGGTATAAGGTTTCCTGCCTGAGCAGGGGGTTGGACTAGACGACCTCCAAGGTCCCTTCCGACTTCTTCTTCTTCTTCTTCTTCTTCTTCTTCTTCTTCTTCTTCTTCTTCTTCTTCTTCTTCTTCTTCTTCTTCTTCTTCTTCTTCTTCTTCTTATTATTATTATTATTATTATTATTATTATTATTATTATTATTATTATTATTATTATTATTATTATTATTATTATTATTATTATTATTAAATGAATTCTCAATATATTGTTTTTGAAGGTCTTTAGTGTCTTCACTCTTAGTGTTGTTTTCTTCAGGTGCTGCTGCTTTTTGGGTTGTAAGTTTTGTAGTTGCCATTAACGTTTGGACTTTAAGGTCTTCTGTAGGTTGCTTTTGTTGTTCTTTGAAATCTCCTATTTTAGTGTTAGTTTCCACTTCTTCTATTTGATTTTGGGTTATATTTTCCTCATTTAAAGTCAGAATTTGATTTGGTGGCTTTAAGTTGTCAGATTTTTCTTGCAATTTGGCTTTAATTTGCTCTGTCATTGCCAAAATCATGTCCAGTATCAGTTTAGAATCAAGTGGTGGGATGTATTCATCCATTTTGTTGTTTGCAGTTAAATCTTCCATGGAGGCTGTTTTAATAATAGTCAAAGATTTTCCACCTCCTGAAGAGTTGTATTCAGTGCCAGGTGTTCCCACCCTTATCTTAGTGTCAAGGACAGCTGTGTTATTCAGTCAGCTCTCACAACAAAAAAAGGAAATTTACTTGCTCTACCAGATTTTGCCACAAGATGTCATCAGTAACATAACATGCAATGTAGGAATTTTCTTTTCTTTGCTTTTTCCAAATTAATGTAGAACATTTGTAGGATTAGTCCAATTTTTTTCCTTAATTGACAGCTTAGAGAAAAGGTAGGGTAGTAGATTCCCAGCAACTAATAGAAGCTTTTTAGTAAATACAGATGAAATTACTTAATTTCTTTGCTGAATTAATTAAAGTTCTTTTGTAGCTTTGAGGCTTTAAGATTTATTCCCAAAGTAGATATTCACCGTTTTCTCAAAAAATGGGGAAAGAGATTTTCAGAAAAGTCCCACAGGAAGATGGTTAGGGAATAAGAAAGGTTAAAAGCTCACACAGGTCCTCCAGATTGCTTCTTAGTGCTAGGTAGTGCTTTTGGCTTTTGGCAGGGAGCGGCTTAATGATTGGCCATCTTTATGGCCGGTCTCTTCTTCTTCGGGCTAAAGGAGATGATTACGGATTCCAGTGGAGGGCTGCTGCCCTTCCACAATCACAGGAAAGTCCTCCTCTCAGTAATCACCCCTCCAGGGTGATTTTTGACCCTTTTCAGGGTCCTCCAAAAAAGAGAAATGGATGGCAGGAAGCGGGCTGTTCCTGCACGTCCAGAAGCACCATGTGCGCAAACTGGAAGCCTTCTCAGTATTCTTTAGTAATACTATTTCCAGAGTACTTCACTGTGAGGAAGTGGCACAAACTTTTACAGAGTTTTAGAGAAGAGAAATCAGAAATTTCAGGCAAATAATAACAAAATATTGTTCTACCACGATTGTTGTGAAGAAACCCTGTGTATAATTAAGCTCTGATAGATTGTCCCACAAGTGAAGGAAATTAGTTATGTTTTTGTCTTTAATTTATTACAGATTTGTTTGATATTTCTCACAGAATTATTATCTATGGCTTAACTAATATTAGATGGGTGGATGGATAGACAGATGATGATTTCTCTAAAAGTCAGAAATTTCTGATTTCTCTTCTCTAAAAATCTTAAAAATGTTGTGCCGCTTCCTCACAGTGAAGTACTCTGAAAATAGTATTACTAAAAAATACTGAGAAAATATATTTAATTCTAAAATATATGGATAGATGGATGGATGGAAGCATGGATTCAATGGATTTTAAGGAGTTGTCCTGAAACAAAATACCCGGACAGGTATAGACATTCAATGCTCCTACATAGAATATAGAATAACAGAGTTGGGAGGAACCTTAGAGGTCTTCCAGTCCAACCCTATACTATCTGGATAAATGGTTGTCCAATTTCTTTTTGAGCACCTCTCAGTGATGGAGCACCCATAACTTCTGGAAACAAGCCATTCCATTAATTAAGTCCATAAGATCAATGCTCATTCTTCTGTGTCTTCCTGAAACTTTGCCAATGTTTTCTATGACTAAGAGTTTTTTTAAAAAAAACATATTTTTGAAAATCTTTAATTTTAAAGTGAACACCTTGTATGTTTGTTTCAGCCAATTTCTAGCCCAGGAATAACTGCAGGTTCTTGCTAAAAATTATGAAAACAATATTGTTGTGTCGCACTGCCAGTTCTCCTCCTTTGGGGCATGTCTACAACATTGTGACATCTATAAAATGGAGGGGGGAAAAGCTTGCATCTTTGTATGGTGGGACTGCTTTTGTCATCCCCCTTTCTCCTTGGAGAATGCTACATCATCCATCTCTTTAAAATAATTTATAGTGTTACTGAAGCTACCCAATCAAAATGAATCGAAACAGGTTTTTTTTTAAAAAAAAGTTCGATTCTCTCCTATATTCAGTGCTTTTTTTGTAAAAGAAAAAGGTGCCGGAACACACACATGTCATACAACCCGCCTTGCCTACCCTACAAGGTTCCATCCCAAAAAGGTGCCGGAACTCTGTTCTGAGCGTTCTATGAGAAAAAAAGCCCTGCCTATACTTCATTACATTTTGTGAAAAAGTGGAACAACTTCTTGAAATGATTGCACTATATCCTGTGGATTAATCTCTTCTCTTAAAATTGAACTTTAGTCTTCAAATCACACACATTGAATCTGGCCAGTAAATCTCAGACTACAATCTCAAATTATATCATGCCTTCTTTCCAACTCCAGTTTCCATAAAATGAGAAGTGAATCACATTGATATAAAATTATAAACCCAATTTTGTCAGTGTCCTACCTACAGTACTTTGATCTATCCTTGTTCTTTTGAGAGTAAAGAAATAACGAGATCATACTCAGTTGACATTCACCTGGAGGCAAACGGGACATTGTACAGGATATTCACCTTGGTAAAAAGCATACCCATCCCCCATTACTAAATATAAGAGTGTTTTCCCATTTTCAATACCCTGAACTCGAAAATAAACTACATTTCCAGGGTTACATTTAAGGAACACACATTCAAAACTGGCATATCTTTGTAACAAGCGCCTACACAGTCAGTGAAACAGAAATAATGGGAAATGTATTTACCACCTCTTTCAAACAATACGTTTAATTAAACAATGATAATCTTGTTAGGAACACTTTAGATTTTTTCTCATTAGCTGAGTTGGAGAAAAAAATGTAGTTAAGGAAATTTTGAATAATGTGGCCTAAATTGTGATTTAGGTCAGAATTTTAATCATAGATTTCCCTTTCTAGATGAAACTTCTCTCTAGGAACTCCCACCAATCTAAAGAGCTTTGAAATATTACACTGGGTGACATAAATGAAATCCCAAAGGTTCTCATGCTTCCTTGATTAGCTTATAATTATTAAAATACATCTTAATGTCAACAGAATCTTCAATTCCTCATCATTTGCTCTGTGTCTGCTATGACCTACCTTGGCCTAATTTCTACATTCTGAACAGTTTTGTATATTTCCTTCAAATATATTTTAAGAGGTAGCTAAATGGAAAGTTCTAGCTAATTGGACTCCTATTTGCATGTCTCTGAATGATACAAGCAGGAAGGAGTACATCCATAATGTTGGGTCCAATGTCTTGTTTCCTCAAATATTTCTGAACTATGAATCTATTCCTTCTACCCCATTTTTACTCTAAATGAGTTTTCCACACTCTGGTATCATTCACAATGGCTCGATAATATCATACACAGATCATAAGGGCTGGTTTTGACCAGTGGTGGGATTCAGACATGTGAACAACTGGTTCTCTGTGTGGATGCCACTTCGGGAAGTCCATTCTGGGCCTGGGCAACAAAAAATTAACTACCGGTTCTGCCAAAGTGGTGTGAACTGGCCGAATCCCACCACTGGATTTGACTCATTTGAAGGGCATCAAGGTAGTTCAAGCCTACATTAATCATTCTAGTATTTGCTTAAGCGATGGAAGTACCATCAATAAATGAAATCCTACCATAAGTATATAGATGCTTTCTTGTCATTCAAATATTTTTTTTTTCTTTGTTGAAAAGGGTGATTTGAAATTTCTTGGAAAAACTTTCATTTTGTCCTCACTGTTTTCTGTTAAGAATGACATTTTTCATTGTAAGATAATGTTATTTAACAGCAACAGTATAACCAAATTGGAAGGGACCTGGGAGGTCTTTTAGTCCAGCCCCATGCTCAAGCAAGAGACCCTGTACCATCTCAGACAAATGGTTGTCCAATCTCTTCTTCATTTGTGTAGTTATTTATGCAATTCAAAGGGTGCTCAAGTTCCAATGACTCTGGGCAGCTTAAAATTAAAATTAAGGAAAAATCCAATAAGCAAACAAACAAATAAAGCCCAAAAAGAGATCACAAGCTGCTCAAAGACAAACATTAATATACAACTGCATCTTTGAGATGCTCAACCATCACAGGGGGATCACAGGCAGGAATTACAACAGAGAAGATATATGCAGAACAGTTGCTGGAATTGGGTATGTCTAGTTTAATAAAGAGAAGGATGAGGGTTGACATGATAGCAGTGTTCCAATGTCTCAGGGGCTGCCAGAAAGAAGAGGGAGTCAAGCTAATCTCCAAAGCACCTGAAGGCAGGACAAGAAGCAACGGATGGAAACTAGTCAAGGGGAGAAGCAACCTTGAATTAAGGAGAAATTTCCTGACAGTTAGAACAATTAACTAGTGGAACAACCTGCCTCCAGAAGCTATGAATGCTCCGACACTGGAAGGTTTTAAGAAGAGACTGGACAACCATTTGTCTGAAATGGTATAGGGTTTCCTGCCTGAGCAGTGGGTTGGACTAGAAGACCTCCAAGGTCCCTTCCAACTCTGTTATTCTATTCTATTCTATTCTATTCTATTCTATTCTATTCTATTCTATTCTATTCTATTCTATTCTATTCTATTCTATTCTATTCTATTCTATTCTATTCTATTCTATTCTATTCTATTGTTTGATTTGATTCGATTCTGTGACATGTTTTCTGAAATCACTTAGATTAATGGATAAATATATTTATTCCCAGAAATGCATAAGAAGGGTAAAAAAATAAATATTTTTAAGAATAGGGAGGAAAATGTAATAGAAACCTTTGTTTATTATATGTAAGATTCATATCACACTTATCCTAATTCTGCATATGACATCATTAAAAAAACAGCCTGGTGGAAATGAAATCAAACAAGCAGACTCCCCCAAAGCAGATTACTGAAAGCAACAACAAACTCTTCAGTTACAAAGAACATGCCTTACTGAAAAACGTGGAGGTCTCTAGATATGGTTCTGCCATCTAACTCTGCTGGGAATTGCTATCCAATGTGGATTTCACTGCATGAGAAAGAATGAAGCTCGTAGTTAGTTCTTTACTGAATCAATGAGCCTTAAAAATGTTCAACTTTGGACCAGGGGAAAAAATGTAGGAACTGTACGATAAAACTTTATATTGCAAGCAATTTTGAAGATATATAACTTGACGCTGCATACAGCTCACACAAGAGAGCTGCTGTGAATTGTTCAGTACTAAATCATAATAATTTTGTTCCTTGGTGACTTGCTTTAGAGATTAAAGTGTACTTTAAAATCGTTCTTTTATACATTTATCTCCAAAAATGCAATCTATGCAACAATCATTTAGTAACATACCCAAACTTCTACATTTCGTGGTTAAAAAGGAAGTGCCATGTTATGAAACTGCTTTTGATTATCATTATTGTTTCATTAGCAGCACTTTGTAAATCAATGTGTAATTATTCCCAGTCCCAGAGTATTTATCAAATTCATTCTAAGATGAATCTGCATTTGAGTTGATGGAAATGGAATAAGTCAAACTACAATGTTTATGCAAAAAATGCAGCCTTGAAATTGGCACTCAGCCTGATGGGACTTTGCAAAATTACAGTGGGATACAAAACTTAGGCCATTCTTTTATTTGGCCAGTGCAATCACTGAGCTGCCAAACAAACACTGCAAAGGGAAATGTGTCTGGTGTTTCCAATGTTCCTTGTGGCTGATAATGAGATGTATTTCACAGCTGTGAGGCTCAGCAGAGGGAAAATTGAAGACTAGGCAAATACACAGCATATTTGAAGAATGTTGCTGTGTGCTGTGTCAGGTAGCTTACAACTGTAGGAGAGTCAATTTGGCACACTAAGACAGAGGTCCCCAACCTATTGAGCACCAGGGATCAATTCTGTGGAGAGAGGTTTTTCTGTGGAGGGCGGGGTGCTTTCATGTACTGCCAGCATCCCACAGATGGGGCTTTGCTTGTTTTTATGGACCCGTTTCTGGCATGCCATAGCCTGGTACTGGACCATGGACCAGAGGTTGGGGACCCCTGCACTAAGAAACACCTATGCCTAGCCTTTTGAGGAGCTGGGAAATAAAATTCTATTTATTTGGCCTTATATGCAAACAGGGCTAGGTTTTTTTAAAAAAGGCTTTAGAGACTATGCCTTTGAATATTTTGGAAGTGCTTGTGCTATGGACCTTAATGCAAACGTGGTAGATACTTATGCATGCCATTTCATCATCATCATCATCGTCATCATCATCATCATCATCATCATCATCATCATCATCATCATCATCATGATGTTGGAAGTGACCTTGGAGGTCATCTAGTCCAACCCCCTGGAAACCCTATAGCATTTCAGAGAAATGGCTGTGCAGTCTCTTCTTAAAAACCTCCAGTGATGAAGCATCCACAACTTCTGGAGGCAGGTTGTTCCACTGGTTAATTGTTCTAACTGTCAGGAAGTTTCTCCTTAGTTCTAGGTTGCTTCTCTCCTTGACTAGTTTCCATCCGTTGCTTCCTGTGCATGACCTCTGTAGATAACATTTGCTAAATAAATAAAAGTCTTTGGTTTGTATAATTAATGAAGAGAAGAGTGAGGGGTGACATGATAGCAGTGTTCCAATATCTCAGGGGCTGCCACAAAGAAGAGGGAGTCAAGCTATTCTCCAAAGTACCCAAAGGCAGGACAAGAAGCAACTGATGGAAACTGATCAAGGAAAGAATCAACCTAGAATTAAGACATTTCCTGACAGTGAGAACAATTAACCTTTGGAACAACTTGGAACAGCAGCCCCTGAGATATTGGAACACTGCTATCATGTCACCCCTCGCCCTTCTCTTCATTAAACTAGACATACCCAATTCCAGCAACTGTTCCTTATATGTTTTAGCCTCCAGTCCCCTAGTCTTTAGTCTATAACTTTGAGTCTATGATCTCATTGCAGAAGCAGTTAGATGGTTAGCTTCCTTAGCTATTGAACTGTAATATCTATCCTATTGCGTCTCTATGGTGCCATATTGTGGTGATTTTATCACAGTTTTATTCTAATTTAAACATTTTATTTCCTCTACTGAATTGTCCATGCACTGTGCATCCATGTATAGGCTGATGCTTTATTTAAACTTACATTTGTGTTTATACATATAATATGTTTTGTTAGTGTTGCATATCAGTGACTGCATGACCTCTCTAGATAACATTTGCTAAATAAATAAAAGTCTTTGGTTTGTATAATTAATGAAGAGAAGGACTAGGGGTGACATGATAGCAGTGTTCCAATATCTCAGGGGCTGCCACAAAGAAGAGGGAGTCAAGCTATTCTCCAAAGCACCTGAAAGCAGGACAAGAAGCAACGGATGGAAAATAATCAAGGAAAGAATCAACCTAGAACTAAGACATTTCCTGACAGTGAGAACACTTAACCAGTGGAACAACCTGCCTCCAGAAGTTTTGAATGCTCCAACACTGGAAGTTTTTAAGAAGAGATTGGACAGCCATTTGTCTGAAATGGTATAGGGTTCCTGCCTGAGCAGGGGGTTGGACTAGATGACCTCCAAGGTCCCTTCCAACTCTGTTATTCTATTCTATTCTGTTCTGTTCTATTCTATTCTATTCTATTCTATTCTATTCTATTCTATTCTATTCTATTCTATTCTATTCTATTCTATTCTATTCTATTCTATTCTATTCTATTCTATTCCATTCCATTCCATTCCATTCCATTCCACTCCACTCCACTCCACTCCACTCCACTCCACTCCACTCCATTCTTTAAATAAAAAATATGAAGCACCTGACACTATCAAATCTGCCACTGGCCAGAGCATAGAACAACTCAAAGAATTAGTGCAAGGTTGGAATATATGAGAGACCTCGCCCATGGAATCATGAAGAGTCAGACATGACTTAATGGATAATATCATCATCATCATTATCATCATGAAGCATTTTAGATGCAAAGTCAGTGGAGTGAACTCAGTCACGCTCTCTCTCAGCCTTATGAAGAATGCAATGGCAAACCACTTTCAAAACCTTACCAAGAAAATTGCAGGGATTATTTTAGGCAGTTTTTTCAGGCATCAACACTGACTTGAGAGATTAAAAATAGCCTGTTAGAGTTGCAGCCTTACTACTTCTACAGCTTTCTACTTCCAACGTAAATATTTCTTCTAGTTTATTTGAACACAGGTCATTTTATTGCAGGGATCCTAGGCTTGCCAAGGAAGAGACTAATGGCTAATGGTGTTCCAGAGTCTTGAGTGATGGGGAAGTGAAATATGGTAAATACTAGACAGCATTCTGCTTCAATGCAAATGAAACAATATTCATTGAACATACAGTATTTTTTCATGAAAAGCAGGTAGCTCCAATCAATCAACCAATTTAGAAACAATGGTTTAAACTGTTCGTTTTAATACTGGTTCTATTCTAAGTCAACTCCCCTGCATGTATTTTCTTTGTTTTTATTTTTCTCCATTTTTTTATTAGTCTTAACCTTTTTAAAAATTGTATGCAGTATTATGACTTGTGAACATAATAAATTGATTGATTGATTGCTCCTTTCCCTGAAGTTCAGGATACATCTCCTTTCCACTAAGTCTTTATACAGAAATAATGCTTATTGATTAAATGTAATTTAATTTGAGACTATTGGACCATTTTTATCAATTTAGGAATTCTGAAAACCATGTTCCTTTTTGCCTTAAATTATTTCATGAAATTTTGTTTATTCATGTTGCTTTTCCAAATCAAGGCAATTCCCTAAGCAGTAGTTAGTGGATCTTATCATGCCAAATGCTTGAATAGTTGGGAGAATGACTAGCATCTAAAGTACACCTTTGAAATTAAAGTAAATGAACTGTCACCTTATAGAACACAACAATATGCAAATTAAAAATAATTATAAATTATGCAAGTAACATCTTGGAAGCATGGAAAAAAAGTCCCTAGGATAAAGACACACACAAAGAAATAACTATAGCTTAATAATAATGATGAGGATGACAACCATTGATATAACTTTTTTAAAAAAAATCTCAGACAAAAATAGGATTCAAATTTGACACCTTAATTATGGAAGATGATATGATTTGTGGATGCATGATTTTATATATCAATATATAAATATGTACAGTATGTGTATACATACAGTTCTATTGGGATGCTGTGGTTGTATGTGCATTATTGGTATCATTATTATGATTATTACTCTGTTTTGCATGTACACTAAGAGCTTCTACACCTGAGAAAAAAAATCTTGTGTGTCTAATCATACTTTGCCAAATAAAGTATTCTATCTATCTATCTTATTATTTTATTGTGGTATTAACTTTTAAACCTTCTAAGCTAAATGTAGTCTTGTGTAATAGGGTAGCATCTAATTCTAACAAACAGATAAATGAGTTTAATTATAATAATGCCATACTTTCTGGTTAAGTCCTGTAACTTGATCCATGTCATTAGATATGAAGGGAAAGGGAAGGAAAGGGAGCGGAAGGGAAGGAAAAAAAAATTTGTGGATATTTTTATCACCTGCACATAGAACAGGGGTGTCAAACTGTCGACCCATGGGCCGGACGCGTCATCCGGAACCCACACCCACCCCATTGACGGCAATGGCAAAGCAGTCCCGATACGTCTCGCGATGTCGCACGACGTCACGCATTTGATTGTCTGACATAGAACATTTAGAAATCCAGAAATTAAGAGAAAAAGAATAGCAGAAAGCATTGACTGTATTTTGATAGGTTCAAAATTCTGTGGGTGATGAAAACTTTTTAATGGTTGATTTGGTTTCATCTAGTCTAAGTACTGTATCAGAGATTATCAGCTACTGACAGGGCTTTTTTTGTCATAGAACGCTCAGAATGGAGTTCCGCCACCTTTTTTGGATGGAACCTTGTAGGGTAGGCAAGGCGGGTTGTATGACATGTGTGAGTTCCGGCACCTTTTTGTTTTACAAAAAAAGCACTGGCTACTGACAAATCATATCTCTGTTCCCTTCAGTGCAGGATCTATTGTCCCAGTACTTTACTTACTTCAGGTAAAATCCCATTTATTTAATCAGAAACTCTTGTTTAGTCTGTTTTCTCCCTAGAATTCTATTTTATGTTTAATTCTTTTTTTTTCATTTTTGAACATAGCTGCTAGATAGGTATGTATTGTAGGGAATTAATCTGAGTGAGAAATGTCAGTGGAAACTTTTCATTTACCCAATCTATATGGGTTACAGTATCCTTGCCTGTGTCTATGTCCGTCTCTTTTACTCTTTTACAATAGAGCAGACTGTTAGCAGATTTTCTGCTTTCCTTTTTCTGTCACTGTGACTTCACTAATTCAAGTGCAAGTTGAAAGATGTCTCATAAGGACTAGGTTGAGGTCCAGTTGGTACCAGAGTTCCTTTATTTTTGTTCTAAAGCTGATGTTATTCATGTTTTTAGAGATTTCTATTTTTTTGATTTCTGTGTTTGGGAGAGCTTTTTCTTTTAAATACCACCGAGAAATAAGTAACAAATAACAAACATTAAAAAAAAAGAATGTCGATCAATAAAATATCATGGTACATGAAATCCTCAGCACTATTATCCTCTTTTGATTCAGTCTGAAGAAGGGGAGAGGGAATCACTTTTGAGGAAAAAAGGCAGGGGAAAAAGAACATTTTAAGTGAATCTATATAGAATGGAATAAAATCTTTGGGAGACCTTGATCTGCTTGTATAGACCTCCTGTATACATACAATAAAAGGGACGCGGTAGCTCAGTGGGTTAGGACGCTGAGCTTGTCGATCAGAAGGTCGGCAGTTTGGCGGGTCGAATCCCGAGTGCCGCGTAACAGAGTGAGCGCCTGTTACTCGTCCCAGCTTCTGCCAACCTAGCAGTTCGAAAGCATGTAAAAATGCAAGTAGAAAAATAGGGACCACTACGGTGGGAAGGTAACAGCGTTCCGTGCGCCTTTGGCGTCTAGTCATGCCGGCCACATGACCACGGAGATGTCCTCGGACAAGTGCTGGCTCTTCAGCTTTGAAACGGAGATGAGCACCGGCCCCTAGAGTCGGAAACGACTAGCACACATGTGCGGGGGAGCCTTTACCTTTACCTTTTATACATACAATATGCTTATCTTTAGCAGCGCACTTTCACACAGAAAAAAATAAAGAAATTCATGAACTGAGACACTGACACCAGTCTCGGACCTAACGCGATCAGCTTCTCATTGACTTCTCAATGCACTTACAAAAGGGAATGGCAACTTCTATGCAGATTAAAGTGAGAAAGATTAAAGACTATTTTCAGACGATCTGTCCCTGCCTGTTTTTTCCAATGGTGCACATGTTTCGACTGTAATTAAATCTTTAGATTTCGCAGCTGGTCATCTTCTTTATATTTAATCATAGTCCCACATTTGCACTTTGCTTGTTGATTTTCATTACTGAAGCTTGCAGACCATTTGCAGTTTCATCTATCAAAGTAGTGTCATCAGCACAAAACTGATTATGGATGTTTCTCCAACCAATTTTAAAATCATTTTCTTCTCTTTTTTTTGTTTCCCTCAGCATATAATACTGTTTCTTCTTTCTTTTAACAGCTTTGGAATCCTTTGTTTGTTTTTTTTCTAATATCCTTGTCTTTCCTGGTTTTGGCTTCTATTTTTTTTTGGGCAATTTCTACCATTAGTTTTCTGAAGTTACTTTTTTCGGTTTCCTGGTCTTTGGCAGTCATTTTTCACATTAAGCCTTAATGACTGCTTTGATTTCATTCCACACATCCTCTGATTCTCTACTAATGAAGTTTATATTATATTTATATTTATATTTATTATATTTTTATACCGCCCTTCTCCCGAAGGGCTCAGGGCGGTGTACAGGGCAATAAATATAAAAATGGAATACAAAAGTTAAAAAACGATTAAATATTATGCCCAATATAAACAGTAATTAAAAACCATGTTAAAACCCCAACCCTAACCCATCAAACCAGGCCAGTTTGCTCAAATAAATAAGTTTTTAGATCCCGCCGGAAGGAGCGAAGGTTAGGGGCCATCCGGAGCTCGACCGGCAAACGGTTCCACAGGTCTGGTGTGCCCACAGAGAACGCCCTCCCCCTAGGGGCCACCAATCAACATTCTTTGATCGGAGGCACCCTGAGGAGGCCCTCTCTGTGGGAGCACACTGGACGGAGGGAAGTTGACGCCAGCCGCAGGTGTTGCCGTAGGTAATCTGGACCCATGCCATGTAGGGCTTTGTAAGTCATTACCAACACCTTGAATCTCACCCGGAGGACAACCGGCAGCCAATGCAGCTCACGGAGCAAAGGTGTAACATGGGAGTATCGGGAGACTCCCAGCACAACTCGCGCGGCTGCATTCTGCACCAGTTGGAGCCTCCGAGTGGTCTTCAAGGGCAGCCCCATGTAGAGAGCATTACAGTAGTCTAGACGAGAGGTCACAAGCGCATGAGTGACTGTACACAAGTTCAGGACTTCAAAGCTATTCCTGGGATTTCCTTTGAAAATAAGGGATATATGTTCAAAATCATATTAGGAACACTGGTTCTTCCTCCTTGGCTTTTCTTGGAAGCCCATAACATTGGTGTTATAACTAAGCTCTTCCATCTCTTTGTAAAAAAATAAAATTTGATTTTTTGTGTATACCATTTAATTATGTCTAGGTATATAGGTGTCATTTTGTTGTGTAAGTGATGAAAAAAAATTGGATTGGCAGAAACTTCCCAGATATCCAGCTTCATTTCTGTTTCCAAAGACAAACCATGGAACTATATTTTCTTAGTATCTCCAGCTCTATTCTGTTCCATTCCATTAAAATATTATTACAGTAAAAATATACTGATTCTGTTTATATTTTATGATGAATTCACAGTTACAGTATATGTATCCTTTTCACAGCATAAAAATAAAATTGAGCTATTCTATTAATTTCTAGGGATGCAGTGGCTCAGTGGGTTAGGACGCTGAGCTTGTCGATCAGAAGGTCGGCAGTTTGGCGGGTCGAATCCCAAATGCCGCGTAACAGAGTGAGTGCCTGTTATTCGTCCCAGCTTCTGCCAACCTAGCAGTTCGAAAGCACATGAAAATGCAAGTAGAAAAATAGGGACCACTACGGTGGGAAGGTAACAGCGTTCCGTGCGCCTTTGGCGTGTAGTCATGCCGGCCACATGACCACAGAGACGTCCTCGGACAAGCGCTGGCTCTTCGGCTTTGAAACGGAGATGAGCACCGGCCCCTAGAGTCGGAAACGACTAGCATGCATGTGCGGGGGAACCTTTAACTTTACCTTTTTTATTAATTTCTACAAAATTTAAAAATGGGAACAGCTGATTTTCCAATTCCAAAATATCAATCTCTATGAATTCTGATACAAATTTATCTAATTTATAACTCCCAGCTAAATATGGAAATTGGAATTTTATTATACTGAAGGTTAGGCTTCACAGTGACTGAATATTCTTATGTGACTTTTGGCATTAAAAAAGGATCAGAAATATTATTTCCAATTCATGGTTTGAGGGAAAAAAGATGTATTTTAAAAATATAAAAATGGAAATGCTATTCACAACACAGAAAGATGGGAAAATGTATAATTCTGAACATGGGCCAGCTTATCCCGTTTTTATTATGGCCATGCCTGGTTTCTGTTGTACCAATAGATAGGATTATAAATTTTCTGAAGATTGTTGTTGTTGTTATAAGAATGTAGAATCCTTGCACATGTAAGCAGAACTAATAGACACAAATGGAAAGGAACATTTTTGAAATAGAATTCAATGCCTGAAAGAACAACTTGGTAAATTGAGATGAGAAATAACAGCCATTTTGAATCCACAGGACCAAACATGTAAGACCTAATAGATATTAACGGACATCAGTAACCACATCTTGAAACCGCAACAGACAATTGTGACCAAAAATCACTTTGGGATAACAGCTTTGGACTAGAATGCACGTCTGTTAGATAGGTAGAAGAAAAAGCATGTTATTCCTTTCCTTTCCTCTCTCCCTTCGTCCCACAGTTTCAAATATAAAACAAGAGGTCAGCCTATATAATAAAGCATACCAAGAAACTGTTTTTGCTTCTCATACAGTTATCAGCACTCAGATTTTCTTAGTATCTCTGGAAAATAAACATTTTAACAGGTGATATTAGAGAAGCTAATAATCAAAACCTCTTGGTTTTCTTGCAGAGTTTGGGTAAAAATCATATTGTTTCACAGATTAATGAATAAAAAGGGTATACAGTATGTCCCCTGGCAACCCCATAACATTTATAGATGTGATGCACCATACAGCAGAAGTTATTACTGCTGCCTGAGTTTCTCATATTAACCTCCTTGTTTATTACATAGTTTCTAAATAAGCAAATCTATTTTTAATCTCATACTCCTGTACTGAAGGTTTAAGTTTTAAGACACTGTTTCTTTTTTTTAGGTATGGTTGATGCTTGCTTTCTTTATGGAGGGAGGGGGGGGAGGACTTTTGAAATCAGATTTCAATTTATGTTGTAGTTCAGACAGCTGTCAAAATATTTAGTTCTAGAATCAGAACATTTTACACCTGAATGAGATCTGTTAGACAATCCAACCAAAACACTCAATGAAGAAATCAAATTGGAAGATACTCTAATTGATGGCTATCAAGCTGCTACCTGATGCCACCAGTTAAGGGCAGACTCTCACCTCTCTGCATAATGCTGTCTTTCTGAATATCCATGGAGATTCTCTGTCATCCAGGTCATGGTTGTCCCAAAGGTGTGGTTTTTCTTTTTTGTTTTATTTTCATGAGGCAACTGGACTTTCTTGTTTTTCTTTGAAGACATTTCACTTCTCATCCAAGAAGCTTCTTTAGGTCTGACTGGATGGTGGGGAATGGCAGGTTTTATAATCCTTGCAGATAACTGATCATTTGCATTCTTTTAGCGAGGCCACCTGGAGTCTATCCATGTCCTCAGGATCACTTGAGTGGTGCAAATAGGTATGGAGCTTTCTTGGAACTGCTGAAAAACTGTGTTGTAGACCCGGAGATCGATGATGTTGTATACCCCCACCTCTGTTGAGAGAGGGTTGTTCAATTTTGACATAGATGGCGTTGTTGAACCCTCTGTCCGAGGATCATTCTGAAGATGATGGACAGTACATTGCCATATAGTGGTAAGGCTATTTACCTGCTCTGAATCAGAACCCTGTGATAAATTGGGTCATTTTTGTCATTTTTTTTAAATGACCAGAATAAAAAGTAGACTTACTCTTAAGATTTGGGAAATGTGGAGGTTTGTGAGGAAGGGGCTGAAGTTGGGCATACAATCATTCCTCTTGCAGTTAATCAGTCAATAACTTTTTTTCTTTAAGCTTAAAAAAAATAGGGAACAATTTTCTTTTTTTCCCCCCCAGTTATTTTTTAAAGCAAATAAATAAAGACAGACAAACAGACAGACAGACGATTTGGACATTTTTTTTAAAAAAAAATGTCCAGATCGAAGTTAGGTTCAATTTAAGCATTGCTCTGTCAAAATTTAAGCACAATCTTCCATTATTTATTTATTTATTTATTTATTTATTTATTTATTTATTTATTTATGTATTTGATTATTGTCCTTCCATTGAGGTCACCTTGAGGTGACTCTCGGTGGCTCCTCTCTTGCCTTGCCTTTTCCCACCATTTTGTTTTTACTCTTATATTCATACAGTATAAGCTGATTAATATGATTGAGAGAAACAGACTGGGGGAAAAATGAATGTTGCATGGTGACAACCCTGGTTATGTCACCTAAATGAGGAAATGAGGTGACAGTCTACTGATTTCCTAGTTAATTAACAAAAGGGTTTTCCATTTGCTGAAAGCCTTCCAAAGAATTCCCTGCCTCAACCATGAATTATGTGCACACACATTTGCAGGTATACAGACACACACATACACACATACACACACACACACACACACACACACACACAGAGAGAGAGAGAGAGAGAGAGAGAGAGAGAGAGAGAGAGAGAGAGAGAGAGAGAGAGAGAGAGAGAGAGAGAGAAGCACAAGTCATTTCTATGTGTCAAATATGTTTTCAGTCAAAAATTCAAACGAAAAAGTTAAATGTTTATCAAAATACTTCTCCTGGAGCTAAAATGCTGCTTGGTAAGGAGCAATAGAATACCAACTGTGATATTAATTTGCATTTTGAGGTCTTGCCACAAAATTACGCTTCTTAAATTGCACCACCTCCAACCAGATTTAAACTGCCTAACTATATATATTTTTTTCCAATTGAACTCTCTTAAGTCTGCATGAAAGTAATTCTTTTTCAGGCTATATTCTCAAAATTATTAGGGCAATTTACATTTTGTTCTTAGCATCATTAGATTTTTTTAAACTTGTTTTTGTTTAATTGAGAATTGGAGTTCTCCAATGTAGTCATAATCTCTTTCTTACAAAATGTTTGTAACATCAAAGCATGTTGTCTCTCTAGAAGGATTTCCATGGAAACAAAGACCAGGTTAAATAATTAGGACAACTTTTACATCTTTTCTATATGCATTATTATTAGCTGCACTGTGAAAATGTACTACACATTGTTATTGTTACCTCCTGCCAGCCCATTGCTAAAGTAGTCTGAAATCAGTTTTAGGTCTTTTGATGTGGAAATGGTGGGTTTTTTAAAAAACAGAATAACAACATAATAGAGTTGGAAACTCTTCTTAACCCCTCCCTCCCCTGGTGTTGGAACACCCACAACTTCTGAAGGCAAGTTGTTCCACTGATTAATTGTTCTAACTGTCAGGACATTTTTCCTTAGTTCTAGGTTGATTCTCTCATTGATTAGTTTCCATTCATTGCTTGTCTTTTGTTAGTTCTATCCTTCCATATATATACCTATATAATTTTTCATGTATAAAATTTGAGGTCAATAAGGATGAGTGCTGTCATGACCTTATCCTGGACAGTGATGTTCATCTCCAATTGTTTCAATGGGTCTTCTGCCACTCCCACTTCTATCTTTTAACTGAGCAATGGACCTTTTTATGCAAAACTCATTTTGTTACAAAGGAGACTGTAAGTCTAACTTTACTTACTTTGCTTACTTTGCTGTATTTTAAAGGGAATATTGAGATCTATAGACAGTTCCTGGATGACAATATGAGCTGAACTCCCAACTGAATATCTTCTGCATACATACCAAATATTCCAACAATACGCCCACCTTTAACCACAATTTTTAACAGCTTCATAAGAGTTGCAGTGATCTGCTTGACTGGATGGCAACAAACAAAAAAGATATTCTTATTGCTTGCTGCCATCTAGTGTTTAATAGCTTGATAGGTCAATTCTTGATGTGTTCGGATGCCTAGGGTACATAAACATATTCTGTATGGTGATTGGTGACAGTTTTTCCAGCAAATGATAATGTTGTTCAGAAACTAAGTTTAGCTGTAGAAATCAACAACCACTGTCCTTACAATATTCTACAGTAGAACTATATAGACAGCAGAATAAGGTAAATTTTTCTGGAGAGCCATTAAAGGGTCCATTGTGATGACAGTGTTATTCATGTTGACATGATTTCCCAGCTCCGATATAGGAGAAAAAGCATCACAAAGTGGCTATTTGGATGAGTCAATATTAAGCTTCCAATATAATAACTCACTAGAAGCCAAAATCTAGTCAAATATATGCATTGGTGTTGACTGCCCATTAGGTAGACATTCTCTGTCAACACTGCAAATGAACTTGGCTGAAGCCATTTTTTCTTCGTTTTTGGTTGCCACGGAGTTGGGAGGGGGGATGAGCATTTTTTCTAGTTTAATCAAAACAATAAATTGTTCTGTGGGAACCAAGGTCATTGCTGGGTAACCTGACACTGAACATTCAAGGGAATGCAGCTTAAACTTATACCTTACTTGCCTTCATGGCCATGTCTATTTGCCTTGGAGCTTGACCACTGCTAGAACTTGGGCATGAATTCAAACAGGAAGTTATTATTATGAGCATGACTAATGGATTTGCACATGATTCACTACCTAATGTTAGGCAGAAGAAGTCAGCCACAGGATTATTAAAAGCTGTGCTACACTTTCCATTTAAGTCATCACTTGGCCTCAGAAATCAAGAAGAGAAGAATGGAGAAATGAAAACACTCTTCCAACCAATCTTCATTTCATTCCCTCTCTGTTTTGTTTGTTTGTTTGTTTTTTGTTTGTTTTTAATGGAAGGAAAAAGAATGGGTTGTATATAGGATATAAAATTTATTTTAGTTACCATATAAAGGTAAAGGTAAAGTTTTCCCATGTCAGGCATATCCAACTCTTGGGGGTGGTGTTCATCTCTGTTTCTTAGCCAAAGGAGCCAGACTTGTCTGAAGACACTTCATGTGGCCATCATGGCTATATACCAAGGTACACGAAATGCTATTACCTTCCCACCAAGCTGATACCTATTTATCTACTCACATTTGCATGCTTTCAAACTGCTAGCTGGGCAGAAGCTGGGGCAAGTAACAGGAGCTCAACCTCTTGTGGAGTTCTCAGGTCTTGAACCTGAGCTGTCAGCTGACAAGCTCAGTGTCTTCAACCCATTGAGTCATTGTACCTCCAGTTACCTTATAAAATAACAAATAATTGATAGTCTATATGGGTCTCAGTGTGCTTACTCTTTGTTTAGAATCTAACCTAAACTTTCTTTTTTCTCTAGAGAATGTAAGAGGCCCTATTTGAGTTGGTCATGATTTATATTGTGGCTGTTGTAGGCTGCTGTGATAAGGTCATGTGGATTTGCCTAAAAATGCAGTCTCTCAGGCTATGATGGAGCAAAAAGCAACTACTTTTAACTGACTTTATGGTGAATAGCATGAATGTTTAATAGTTTCACTACGTATGTGAAGTTTAGTCAATTTAAGATGAGTCCCTGATGTGCAGGACTGAAATATTTTACTAACCAGTTCTGTAGACCAGTTGTATATGTATATGTATTTGCATGACAAAGGATAAGTTTCAATCTGGTTGCCTTTCCCATTGCAGAAATACTTCAGAAGTCATCTGTTTTCTATTCACAAGGCTATTTTTCTAACAGATGCACCTATCTCTTGCCTTCTTGGATTATAACTACGGTAAATTTCTTAACAAATTTTTCTTCAAGTGAAATGTTTGGTTTCTCCTGCTCCTTTTGTTAACATCCGTCTACCCCACAGGTGTCAAGGTCGCAATGTCATGTGACATGTCGCGACGTATCATGACTTTTTTCCCATTGCCAGCAATGGGGTGGGTGTGGTTTTGGCATGATGCAACCAGCCCGCAGGACGGCAGTTTGACACCCCTGATCTACCCTATTTTGTTCACATTAAGGCAAGTATTCTTTCCTTCCATCTGATTTCTCCCTTTCTTAAACACCTGATATGGGTGTTCTGCAGAGAAAAGGAAAGTAAATGCCATTATGTGTTTTGCAACATCAGCATGCAAATATCTGGAATTATACATTTTGGATCTGTTTCGGTTGACTGTATCTTCCATGGACTGCATTGAAAGTCAGACCAACTATATCAACTGCTCTATAAAATGAAACTTCAGTCATACTTTATTGCTGATCACTGGCCCAGACGTCATTACAAATTTTCTATGGAAAAAAAAAGAGCAAGTACTTTTTTTGAAAGAGTTTTTTTTAAAAAAATATCTTTCATAATAATGGCCAGGAATGAAAATAATGAATTTGATTTCCATTTTTTTTTTAAAATGTGAGCTCTTCCACAATAAAGCACAAAGGATCTGAATAGAATTTTTAGAATACAGATATAATCTTTGTAGAAAACATATTACGCTCTATTGATTGCTGCCAAATATGGAAGTAGAATAGTAGACTTGTATCCCTTTTTGTCAGAAGGGTGCAGGCATAACATCGAAAATAAATAAAATGCATGCTTCCAAGACTGTCAGGAGTCTTATATGTGATACCTGCTATTGCAATTCCAGCAATAGTAAGTAATCTCTTTCATGCTTGCCTTCCAGAGGAACAAAAGATTCTGCTTATATTAGAAGAATTTGATAATATCAAATAATATCATTTTCATCCAGCTGAACTGAGTATCAAAGGCATAGCTTTGTGGAAAAAGAACATTCAGCTGGCTAAAGAAACACATCTTGTCTTAATTAAATCAAGAAACATCACAAACCAGCTTACTCTGCTCTGGATGTAGGTTAATAATAAGATATTGAATAGTCACATTCACTACATACCAGATCCTTTTAATGTAGTATATCCTATTACATTGCATCAACAAACTGACATCTCCCTGAAAAAAAAATGATAGGAATGATTTTAGAATCAAGAGATGCTAAGTTTTGATCTCTATAGAACTCTATATCTCATCTCAAGTAAAATTATGTTTAATGCTCTCATGAAACATGAGAGAATTATAACACTGAGTCTGAATACCGAGTGAAAATATATTTTTCTCTTCTTCCAGGAAACTAATCCTGCAACCATAATTACCTTAATCTTTAGACATTTCTTTCATTTTGAGCCCAACAGGTGACCTTTGAGAAAAGTTATTTTACTGTGAAGGAAACAAACTCTGGATGTGAAAAAAAAAAAGTTGGAAGAAAGTAATTTTAAAGCATGTCACTTAACTATCCCCAATTACTTGGAAGCTATATTCAAACATCCTATAGTTTAATAGGGACGCAGTGGCTCAGTGGGTTAGGACGCTGAACTTGTCGATCGGAAGGTCGGCAGTTTGGCGGGTCAAATCCCGAGTGCCGCGTAACAGAGTGAGCGCCTGTTACTCGTCCCAGCTTCTGCCAACCTAGCAGTTCGAAAGCACGTAAAAATGCAAGTAGAAAAATAGGGACCACTACGGTGGGAAGGTAACAGCGTTCCGTGTGCCTTTGGCATCTAGTCATGCCGGCCACATGACGACGGAGACGTCCTCGGACAAACGCTGGCTCTTTGGCTTTGAAATGGAGATGAGCACCAGCCCCTAGAGTTGGAAACGACTAGCACGCATGTGCGGGGGAACCTTTACCTTTACCTTTATAGTTTTAAATCAACATAGAACATAGAATGATAGAGTTGGAAGGGACCTTGGAGATTCTAAACCAACCCCTGCTCAAGCAGGAGACCATATAACATTTTAGACAAATGGTTGTCCGCTCTCTTTCTGAAAGTTTCCAGTGATGGAGCACCCACAACTTCTGAAGGCAAGCTATTCCATTGGTTGATTGCTCTCACCATTAGGAAATTTCTCCTTAGTTCTAGGTTGCTTCACTCCTTGGTTAGTTACTATCCATTGTTTCTTGTCTTGTCTTTTGGTGCTTTGGAAGATAGTTTGATCCCCTCATCTTTGTAGGAGCCCCAATGGAACTAAATGTTTTGGAGAGAGGTACTGAGACTCTTACATAATTAGGCACAAGTGGTGTAACCTGCACATACTAACTTTTCATTTACTTCTGAGTGTCGCATATTGTATTTAAGTTCTCTGATCTCTGCAGTATTATTCTGATATGGCTAAATATCATTGTTTATATTAATTACAGAGATAAAGCTTAATAAAGAAAGAAGAAAATAGAATTGTATAGTGTTCAATTAACCCTTTGGTGATCATAGATTAATCTGGTTCAAATAGGAAGCTATAAATGGTGACTTTATGCTGATATCAGAAAGAGACTTGTAAATCATCTTTTGAATGTCAAATCCTGTGAGACAAAAGTTTAGCTTTGGAACAACAGCATGTAATATATTGAGTAGTGTTTCTGAAACTGGTGACCCCCAGGGGGAGAGCGTTCTCTGTGGGTGCGCCAGACCTTTGGAATAGCTTACCGGTTGAGCTCCGGACGGCCCCCGACCTTCGCTCCTTCCGGCGCGATCTTAAAACATTCTTTTTCGAACAAGCTGGCCTGGTCTGACGGGATGGGGTTGGGTTTTTAAAATTAGTTTTTAACTTAATATGTATTGATTTTATGGGCATGATGTTTAATTGGTTTTTAATGGTTTTTTTTAATTTTTGTATCTGATTTTTATTGTGTATTGCCCTGTTCACCGCCCTGAGTCCTTCGGGAGAAGGGCGGTATAGAAATCAAATTATTAAATTAAATTAAATTAAATTAAATTGAAACACATGTAATGAGGAAAACTGTGTACAAAAAATGCACATTGCCAAAGTTGCATATAAGAAGCAGCCCTAAAACCATAGTCATTCAAGGGACGTAGAAGTTAGGTTTGAAAGGCACAACACCTTAAAGACAATACATGAAAATAATAATAAATAAATAATATAATATAATAATAAACCTTTATTGTCAAAGTACAACATGTGTACATTGAGATTAGCTGAGCCTCTCCCCGTGCTCTCTCCCCCCCAACACACAGTGACAACAAAACCTCCATCCCACCACACCATGTGAACCAACTACACCACACACCGGCCTCCCAAGTCAATTCTGCATAAGATTATGTCCCATTTAAAAGCTTAACAGCCCACGGATAAAAGCTATTTTTCAGCCTGTTGGTACGGCTGGCAATGAAGATTTGGAAGAGGGAATTACCTTTTTTTTAAAAAAAAAAATTAATTGCTTTTATATCTGGAAGAAAGGAATTTTATGGAAATCAATAAAACATTTACAAAGATGTACCAATATAATCTATTCTTTTAAAGATAATATTTTTTCCCCTTTAAATCTTCCTATATAAACAAAAGGAAGGATGCCATATTTAATGACTGGCAATATCTTTCTGATTAACTGATGTTTTAAAGATATACATGCTCAGCTTTGTAATGCAAGTAAAGGGAACACAGCACATGTTATTTGGTTCACCTCATCAGCTAAGGCACCATTGCTGATGTCATTGTATCTAGCAACATTACAACTTAATCCTTTTTTCTGATTCAAAATGCTACATATAATGCAGGCATGTCAAACTGCCGGCCCGCAGGCCAGATGCATTATACTAAAACCGTGCCCACCCCATTGCTGGCAATGGGAAAAAGTCACGCTACGTCGTGCAATGTCATGTGACATTATGAGTTTGATATGCCTGATATAATGTATTATTTATTGTAGCCATCCTGCCTGTGGTCTGTTACAATCTAGTTCTTTTTACACAATGTTCGGGACGTTGTTTTTCTTCCCTTAACACCTAACAAACACATATGCTAATAAATTGCACATTTTATATCTAACTCCAAAAAACATAAATATTATATATTTGTTTCTAAAACACTCTATTAAGAGATTAGCTTATCAATTTGAGTAATGTCAGTAATTATTTCTAATTTTCTCTTTTAAAACATATTGTGAAATGTACGTACAGATATTTCAATAAAAAATTAATGTTCCCCACTGATCTTCTAATCAAACAGATTAATTTATAATCTGCATTTTCTTTTTAAATAGAACCAACATGATGTTGTTGTTGTTGTTGATGATGATGATGATATTATGGTTGGTCACAGAGTCAACCAAATGCTAGGACTAGATTGGCTTCTTTATCTACCCATCTGGGATAGGCAAATGTTATTTGATAGCATTAAAGTAAGGGTCTTCAAACTTGGCCCTTTGATGACTTGTGGACTTCAACTCCCAGAATTCCTCAGCCAGAGTGACTGGGTGAGGAATTCTGGGAGTTGAAGTCCACAAGTCATAAAAGGGCCAAGTTTGAAGACCCCTGCATTAAAGATACCATCACAGGATATAAGCTGCTTCAAGTAAAGCTGCCTTTGCAATTGGTTGATGGTGATTTTATTAGTGCTGATGGCATTCAAGAATTGCTCCAGATTCTTTGGAGCACTTCTTGAATACTTCTAGGATTTCCATCCCTCTAGGACAGGCATGTCAAACTTGTAGTGTCACATGATGTCACGTGACATATCGTGATTTTCCCCCCATTGACGGCAATGGGGTGGGTGCGGTTTTGGCGTGATGCATCCGGCCTGCGTGCCGGCAGTTTGACATGCCTGCTCTAGGATTTCCATGCATGGAATCTTTCCTAATCCCCCTCTCTTAGTTTGTTGAAGTCAGCTCTCTTAAATTCTAAACCTGATTATGTTTGGTTACCTGTGTTTGCATTATGGTGAATTCTAATATGACAGGGTCATTCTCTCTCAAGTTCCTACAACTTCCACTGCCTCAACCATTTCATCACTATTAGTAAGAATTAAGACCTTCTAGTTCCCTTCTCCACCTTTTGGGTGATAAAGTTGTCAACTAGGCATGTCAGGGATGTGTTGGATCTCCCACTCTCTGCAGTTTATCTCTTAGCTGATGTCACAGTATTTAAGATCTTCACTCTCTGAAGATGAGATGTTAGTTCCACTATTTCCCTAAAAACATTGTATATCATTTTATAACTTTCCCATTAATCTCTGAACCAATACCACACTCTCTTCCACAACTTGCAAGATACCTGTTGTGATTGTTGATGGTGGCAATTAGGGTAGGAGAAGATGGATAATCTTCATTCACATTTTACAATTAGAACATAGAATGGGAATATCCAAGGATTCTTCCTGAGATATGCTATGATTTGAGTGCCCAATGACATTCTAGGTATGTAAGAGTCTGTAACATTCTCTCTCTCTCTCTCTCTCTCTCTCTCTTTACTGGGGTTATTAGTACTTAGAATGCTAAACTGCATGTTCTCAATGTTTGATAGGAATAATAACAACAACAACAACAACAACAACAACAACAACAACAATAATAATAATAATAATAATAATAATAATAATAATAATAATAATAATAATAATAACAACAACAACAATAAGTTGGAAGGGACCTTGGAGGTCATCTAGTCCAACCCCCTGCTAAGGCAGGAAACCCTATACCATTTCAGACAAATGGCTGTCCAGTGTCTTCTTAAAAACTTCCAGTGTTGGAGCATTCACCACTTCTGGAGGCAGGTTGTTCCACTGGTTAGTTGTTCTAACTGTCAGGAAGTTTCTCCTTAGTTCTAGGTTGCTTCTCTCCTTGACTAGTTTCCATCCGTTGCTTCTTGTCCTGCTTTCAGGTGCTTTGGAGAATAGCTTGACTCCCTCTTCTTTGTGGTAGCCCCTGAGATATTGGAATACTGCTATCATGTCACCCCTCACTCTTCTCTTCGTTAAACTACACATACCCAATTCCAGCAACCGTTCCCTATATGTTTTGGCCTCCAGCCCCCTAATCATCTTTGTTGCTCTTCTCTGTACCCTTTCTAGAATCTCGACATCTTTTTTACATCGTGGTGACCAAAACTGGATGCAGTATTCCGGGTGTGGCCTTACCAAGGCATTGTAAAGTGGTATTAGTACTTCACTTGATCTTGATTCTATCCCTCTGTTAATGCAGCCTAGCACTGTGTTGGCTTTTTTGGCAGCTGCAGCACACTGCTGGCTCATATTTAAGTGATTGTCCACTAGGACTCCGAGATCTCTCTCACAGTTACTACTATCGAGCAAGGTACCACCTATACTATACCTGTGCATTTGATTTTCCTGCCTAAATGCAGGACCTTACTTTTTTCACCATTGAATTTCATTTTGTTAGATAGTGCCCAGTGTTCGAGTCTGTCCAGATCCTCCTGTATCTTAAGCCTATCTTCTGCCAGCTTGGTGTCATCTGCAAATTTGATGAGTTCCCCATCTATCCCCTCATCCAAATCGTTGATGAAGATGTTGAAGAGCACTGGGCCCAGAACAGAGCCCTGGGGCACCCCACTACACACTTCCTTCCATGTAGATGCAGTTCCATTGAGGACCACATGCTGAGTATGGCCTGTCAGCCAGCTACGAATCCATCTGGTGGTGATACTATCTAACCCACATTTTTCTATCTTATCAAGTAGTAGGTTGTGATCTACTTTATCAAATGCCTTACTGAAGTCCAAGTAAATTATATCTACAGCATTCCTCTGGTTCACTAATTTTGTCACTTGGTCAAAGAATGCAATAAGATTTGTCTGGCATGATCTGTTTTTGACAAGCCCATGTTGGCTTTTAGTGATAACTTTGTTCGCATCAAGGTGTTCACTGATTTGTTGTTTGATTATCTTTTCCAGAATCTTCTCAGGTATTAAGGTCAGGCTGATAGGTCTGTAGTTTCCTGGATCTATTTTTTTTCCCTTTTTTGAATATGGGAACTACATCAGCTCTCTTCCAGTCCTCTGGTAGTTCCCCAGTGTTCCAGGATCTTTGAAAAATATAGTTCAGTGGTTCTGAGATCACGTCTGCCAGTTCCTTGAGAACCTTGGGGTGTAATCCATCTGGTCCTGGTGATTTGAACTCGTCTAGGCTGGACAGGTGCTCACTTACCATTTTCTTGCCTATCTTAACTTGTGTTTCTATTCTGTTTTTTATGGCACTGGTTTTGGTAGGTCAGGCTGTTTGCTGATATTCTGCCTTAGTTATGTGTCCCTCTTTCCACTTCTTATACTTGTCTTTTTTATCTTTCAGTTTATCAGAGAGTTCTTTATGCAGCCATGCTGGTTTCTTTTGAAAGCTGTTATTTTTCTTCTTTGTTGGTATTGTGCTAGACTGGGCCTTTATTATCTCACTTTTCAAAATTTCCCAAGCTTCTTGAGTTGTTTTCCCCTTTAGGATTCTCATCCATGGAATTCTTCCCAAGGTCTCTCTAAGTTTATTGAAATTAGCTCTTTTAAAGTCCAAGACTCTAGTTTGGCTGTATTCTATTGCTTGTGCTTCCATAAAGTTGAATTCCAATATTGCATGATCACTTTCCCCCAAGGTTCCTGTGGCTTTGACACTTTCTATCATTTCATCTCTGTTAGTGAGAATTAAATCCAATATGGCTAATCCCCTAGATTAAAGAACTTTCCATAAGAAAGACACAACCAGATGTCTTTTTTATTTATTTTTATTTTAATTCCATTTATATCCCGCCCTTCTCCGAAGACTCAGGGCGGCTTACAAACTTAGCAGTTTGTGACTAGGAGATGGAAGAGGACAGAGGGCATTGATTTGATTACAGCTAACATGATCAGCATCTTGCACTTGATAGGATATGTTGTTTTAGTGAAAAGAGGTTGTTATACAGTATATTCAGATTGTAACCATGTCCCAGTCCCTTTGAATAAAGCATAGAATATATATTTCCAATATACTGTTATCACTGTCAATCTGGCAACCACAGTGGTTAACTGGAAATGTATCTTTTTTCTCTTAGCTATATTTTTGTTACTATGTAGTGCTATTGTTTCAATTTTCCAGGATAATTCTACCATTGTGGTGGATGTCCTTGTCATTCTTCTCTTTTGGCTGGGCTAATGAGGTTGAGCCACCTCTAGTTCAGTGTTTATTTTAAAGGGTTGATTAAACGTGCCTATTCCTGATTCCATTGGAGGCTGTTGCTGCTCATTATCTCTTCATGTTAATCAACTGAAAGTTTCTGAATACATCTAATTAGGGAAGGTTGAATAAGAGGATAGTTTGAAGTAATTTTAACTGGAAAAAGTACAAAAGCTACATGCATGTTTCAATAATGTCAAAATAATCACTAATGCTTCCATGCTGAAAAAGATGGAAGGAAAATACTGTCTATTATGTTATTAATTACAAAGAAGATAGCAAATTGTTCTGTTTTTTTGATCAGAATGTTATGTAATTGACTTTTCCAATATTATCTTTGTAAATTCAAAAGCAATGATTGTGATGACATGTTTTTATTTATTTTTTTTATTTTAATTCCATTTATATCCCACCCTTCTCCGAAGACTCAGGGCGGCTTACAAGCTTAGCAGTAGCCTTCATTCTATGTATATGCCTGCTTATTAGGGCTTTCACACACACACCCAAGCGGAATTATTACAAAGTCAGCTTATTGCCCCCAACAATCTGGGTCCTCATTTTAACCTACCTCGGAAGGATGGAAGGCTGAGTCAACCTTGAGCCTGGTAGGATACGAACCTGCACTAATTGCAGGCAGCTGGTGTTACTTAAGGAGGCATTAGCCCACTGCTCCACCAAGGCTCATGTAAACCATTTTGGAAACTAGTTATTGAAAATGAAATTTGCATGCAACTATATAGCCTGTCTTTAAAGATAATGCAGATGGTGCCTTCACTTTAAAATATCCTTCCCATCTGGGCTTGGTTTGTATGGAAATCAATGGACTAATTTCAGATAAGAGGATTCCATTCAAGTGCAAAATTTCAACTAGCCTAGCTTCAGAGAAAATAGAACTTTTTATGAGTACATTTTCCTAGACAATTGCACTTTCATTAACAGAGTTTGAATCCAAAGCCTATGAATTCCATTTACCAGATGGAATGCTACTGTTTGAAAATTATTGCATTAAGAGAACATTTTGTCCTAGATGAAATTTCAGTAGAACAGATTTAATAGTAACTCTTTTTGTTTTTTTCTGGATAAAATCCACTTGTCTGAGAATGCAAGATTGCTTGTATATACCATATTTCTCTGTTATTCATAATTTACATTCATATAAATATACATTGTGTGAAAGTATATGTATATACATATAAACAAAGAACAGGATGCAAGTCTATATGTATTTATATATTTACATAGTGCCAGATGGAATTTCTTTACAGCAGCTTGCATTACAAATTTAAAAAAAAACTAGTGGGGGGGGATCCAATTCAAACATTAAAATGGACATAACAGCAATAATTATAGGATAAGAAAACAATAGCAATGGTAATTCTGGTCTATGTGGCAGGAACATTAACTTGAAGACCATCTCTGACAGAATTCTGGTTTTAGACATCATGTAGAACAGGGGTGTCAAACTTTTGGCTCATGGGCCAGTTGCATCATATGGAAGCCGTGCCCACCCCAGCTCTGGCAATGCAAAAAAAAAAAAAAAAGTTGTGATACTTCGTAACACGTCACATGATGCAGCAAGTTTGACACCCGTGATGTAGAAGGATGCTTGAATTCTCTTTTGCTACAGAGCACTTGATACCTGATCTGAAAATGAGAAACATTTTCAGCTTGCACCAGTCCCCTCTCTGCTCCTTTCAAGCTAGATCTCCAAAGTGTTCCCACATGTCTTGAATAAGGTACCATACTAGACATCTTAAAGGTGATGATGGAACTTTTTTTTTGTCTGGAAAGGCCTTTCCTATAACCAGCCACACTGGACAACTAGCCCTATTTTCCACCGTCCCTTTTTAAAGAAGATTGTTCAGAACTGATGAAGCTTCAGTTGCAGTGTTGGGCTGCCATTTAGGACTAATCAGAAGCTTAAATTGGTGTAAAATGCTGTAGTCTATGTGCTGGCAAGTGAGAGTTCATTCAGTCACATAATGTCAGTGTTGTGGGGATTGCACTGGCTGCTGAGTGGATTCCAGGTAGAATTCCAAGTTTACTTTAAACTTTAAATTCTACATACAGTAGATACTCTCCTAGGTATCTTCAGAGATACCTTTCTGTATAATCATCCTATCCTACATGCTCATCCTCCTGTAGGAGGAGTGGCAGATTGTGAGAATGGAGTCAAAAGAGTAATCAGCCTAGAGTCTTTACATTTCCACAGGAGTTCTTCAAAAGACACATTAGCACTAGCACATTAACTAAGATCCATAATAAAAGGTTGGTAGGAAACTCTTTGGTGTTCTGTGCCTGTCTTTTTATAATCAACAAGATTGGTATGGTTGGTTTCCTCCAGGAATTGGCAGGATGATTTTAGTCCAATGTTCATAATTATTTGCTTACTTAGATTTCTTCTTTATAAAGCAATGGATTCTTACTGTATTAGTATGCTGAAATCTTCTTTTACATTTTTAAAAAATAATGTTGATTTTTTTTTAAAAAAAACACATAACCTAGAGATGCTCTGAATTTGAAATAAAATGTAAACCATTTTCATAATTTCTTTGAACTTAAAATAGCTCAGGGATTCTGAAAGGGATCAAAAGGAGTTCGCATTTTAATCTGAGTAAAACCATCTCAATTTATCTGATGTGGCTCAAACAGCCATTCTGTTTGATAGTCATTTATTTCCTCATCACTGATTCCAAACACTAAGTTATTTATACACTGAGTTACATGTTCACCTCAGGTGTTTTAAAGATAATTGCCTTCTTAACAGTAATCATGATTTTCAGTCACCTCAGATAAATTTTCATTTATTTATTTATATTTCATATTTCTAAACCTTGGAGATAAAATGTATAGCCTTTGATTAAAAAAAATATCCAGAAGACACATCACACAAATATCAAGTTAATAAAACTTCTAGACAGCTCTGTTATTTTTATGATATGGACAGTAACAGTCCTATAAATTCCACCTATCACTAGGTTAAAAATAAAATACTTCCCTGATGGAAAATGACAAGTTTTCACATGTCTTCATCACAATAAATATGGCTAAAGCAAAGTATCTACGTAAAGGAAAACTACAGACAGATGTAGCTATGTTCATAAATCAGAACTTTCATCTTATACATAAATATATTTTTTTTTAAAATATGGCCTGAAACTATTTGATTTGATTTAATTAAATTATCTCAAAATTTATTGCATTTCATCTCAAATGAATTGCTCCCTCCTCTCTCTTTGCCTCTCTCTCTCACACACACACACACATATACACACACAAGCATACACAGCCAGACACATAGACATACACAAAGATACATAACAAACTACAGATTTCAATGACACAAATCAAACACGTTAACAATAAAAGAAGTAGATTCTTCAGAAAATTTCTACATTTTAGCATTCCCAATTTTCAGTCTGGTTACAGACATAGATTCCTAAAATTACTTTTAAAACACAAACGTGTTTTTTTTTATTTCAAGAAACCATAGTTTACTAATAAACCATAGTTTACTAATAAACCATGGTTTACTGTCAAAACATATTATTTGTCTGCTTCAGAAAAACTCTTTTTATTCTACACTCATTATATCAAATGTGTGTAATATATTCATTAGATACTACATTTTTAAAATAATTTTACTCTTCTCTGTTCTTTTTTCCTTCTTTTGAAGTTTTACTCTAATTAGTTAAGAAAGGTCATTTGCCTAATCCACATTTTAATTTGAATTATTTTGTCTGAGTTCCAATATATTTTTTTATCAAAGAAGATTGGGCTTTTGTTCAACCCTAATTAATTGACTTTATAATTATAGTTTTTTAAAATGGAAATGTGTTCTCTTACATTTCTGTTCTTTGTTGTAAGTCTATAAATTAGGAAATTGCTTAAATTATTTAATAGTAATTTGCTCTTTTTCCTGTTTCTAGTACAATTAAATTGTAGAAAAGTTTTAGATTTTCAAAATTGCAGCTGTGCCTCAGAACCACAAGTGATTATCATCTCATGTAGAAGGTACTTTGCGATTTCAAAAGCAGCTGGTACGTACTAATTCTAACAAAGAAATGTTGGAAAACATTGCATGGAAGTTTAAGAACTCATTGTGCGTCTATTTAGCATTGATATAGAGTGAGTAAGTTGCTGGGAATATTCATATTCAGGATTTCTGAGCTACGTATGCTTGCCTTTGTTATGGATTGGATCTGAGTTTGTCCCATTCATTTATGTATGTTTATCCCTTTGAGTCATTGTTGACTCTTGCTGACTGCCCCAGCTAACCCTTGCAAGTTTTCTTGGACAATTTCATAAGTTGTTTCCATTGCCTCATTCCTAGGTTGAAAGAAAGTGCCTGGCTCAAGGTCACCCAGCTGGCTTTGTGCCTAAGGTGCAACTGGAATGTATGGCTTCTAGCCTGTTGCTTTTAACTTAAAGTGGCTCTCTTGATTTATTACTGAGGCTAATTTAAGTTTAAGAATCGTAGGATGAAGGACCAGCTAGATCCCTTTGTACCTGACTGTAGAACTATGAAAACGGTCCTGTCTTTATGGTTCCTGGAATGAATGAAATGCTTAACAGAACAGCAGAAGAAAATACCTCTCATGTTAATACCAGTAGCAATTGCCTGAAGGCTATGTACCTAATCTGGAATTACAGCACAATCACAACACTGTGGGTGTTTTGGAAAAGAGCAGTGCTAATAGAAAAGAATACATGTAGCTCAGGACTGAACTGTGGAGTCCTTGCTGCTCCCTGAACTTGGTTGTTTGCTTTCAGTGCACTGATAATGTTACCTAGGCAGATAAAGAAGCATCTGCAAAAAAAGAAACCACTTCAGACAGCACCAAGGACTTCAAAATCTAGTAACACTTCAAAGGCAATAGAAAGTAATGATTGCCTTGATGTAATTAGTAAATATAACTATATCAAACTTTTTTGTCTTTAGTTTCTAATTAATTAGCAAAGGCTCCCCATTCCTTTCTAATATAGACTAGTCATTAGGTTTTGAACAAGGACTGGAGAGATAGACTAGACTAGACTAGACTAGACTAGACTAGACTAGACTAGACTAGACTAGACTAGACTAGAATAGAATAGAATAGAATAGAATAGAATAGAATAGAATAGAATAGAATAGAATAGAATAGAATAGAATAGAATAGAATAGAATAGACTAGACTAGACTAGACTAGAATACTGTAGAATAGAATAGAATAGAATAGAATAGAATAGAATAGAATAGAATAGAATAGAATAGAATAGAATAGAATAGAATAGAATAGAATAGAATAGAATAGAATAGAATAGAATAGAATAGAACTGGAAGGGACCACCTTGGAGGTCTTCTAGTCCAAACCCTTGCTCAAGCAGGAGCCTCTACCATTTCGGACAAATTGTTGTCCAATCTCTTCTTAAAAATCTTCAGTGTTGGAGCACCCACAACTTCTGGAGGCAAGACGTTCCACTGGTTAATTGTTTAACTGTCAGGAAATTTCTCCTTAGTTCCAGGTTGCTTCTCTCCTTGATTAGTTTCCATCCATTGCTTCTTGTCCTGCCTTCAGGTGCTTTGGAGAATAGATAGAACCCTTCTTCCCTTAGCCATGAAAACTTACTTAGTTAGTCCTTCTCAGCCTAATTAACCTTTTGGGCTACATCTCAGT
>NC_138206.1:107790513-107928174 GCF_964194415.1 Vipera berus
TCCATGATGCCTTCTACAAGCAGTCAGTGTCAGTACTCAAAAAATCCATCATCTGCATATTGTCTACATGTTACGGTAGACAATATTGAATCATGTTGTACAAGATATTTCCATGTTCTGTAATCTGGTACAGCCAAAGAGAATCCACGGGGCAAATATTACCATCACCCACAAACATTTAAATAATTTTAATAATAATAACAAGATCATCAACTTAGAAGGACAGTAGATATCTGGCTTTGGGTATTGTTCTATCAAATCTACAGCAGGAAGGAATTCAGTTAAAGAACTACATCTTTTCTTCATCTGTTTTTTTTTTCTTATTATTTTTATAATCCATCCTTTTTTTCACCAATAATTAAACAGGCCAAATATTGAGTCTATAATGTTAAAATCTTCAGCCATGAAGGAGGATTCTCTTTGGCTTAATGTAAAAGCTAAAATAGTCAAAACAATCAGGCGAGAGCATATTTTATTGATAATAAAACAGAAGGATTTTTCAAGCTTGTGGTTGGTTTTTTAACGTTTCATTACCAGGCTAGGTAACCTCTGTCAGTGCTCTTCTATTTATAAGGGTTTCAGGTGTGGGTGTGTCAAGTGAGGGGCCTGTGATGAGTCATCAGAGAGAGAGGCTTGTGATGGGTCTTGTGATGAGGAGGCAATTTCAGATCAGGCTCATTGGAAGGTGTGAATTATCAGTGGGTCAGTGAGAAGATGGTGTTGGGTCTTGTGATGGGAAGATAACATCAGGTCAGGTTAATTGGGAGGTGAACTGATGTGAGGAGGAGGGGCTTGTGAGGGTTGGTTGTGGGTTGGGTCTGTCTCCAGTTGGCTGTGCAATTGATTTGGATTCTGAGGGGTTCATAGGCTGTCTGTTGATGGAATTGCTAGTGGAGTGCCAGGCTTCAATTAACTCACAAGCATGGAGGGTGGTAGCATGGCCAAGGAGTTTAGTGTTGCTCCAATCAAACTGGTGTTTGGTGTCGGTGTGGGTAGCAATTAAGGATTTGGGATTATGGTGTTTGACTGCTAGCTGGTGTTCATGGATCCTGGTTTTTAATTGACATGATGTTTGCCACACATAGAAGTGATTGCAATCATTGCAATTACACGATCAGTTATGGTGGTAGGTAACTGTGGAACCAACATCATATAATAACTCTGTCTTTCAATCTGCCCATAACATTTCTTCTCACTTTCTTCAACCTCTAAATCCATATCTCAATCACATATACCAATAAAGAAGAACATTTGTAGCTCAGGGTTGAAATTAGGGGTCTTTGATGCTCTCTAAGTTTGGTTGTTTTCTTGCAGACATCTCATTACTCAAACTAGATAACAGCATCAGTGATGTTAGCTAGTTTGGGTAATGAAACATCTGCAAGAAAAGCAACCAAGCTCAAACAGCACCAAGGACCCCTCAATCAAATGTTTCCAACCATCTAACAATCAACATTGACCCAAACCAGACCATAATGTAACTAACTACCTAAACCAACAGTAATTGCAACATAAGGTATACTACTATCTTTTTACAACCCTGTAATCCCTTAATTCAGGGTAGAGTTGGGATAGCTGGATGGAACTAAGCATTTAGTGGCTGGGTGCTCTTCCTGTGAAATTTGCAGTAGATCTTTTTTCTTTGTGCCCTAGAAGAAAAATATCTGCTGCTATCTAGGATTGAATTTTCAACCTTAGGAGTGGGAACAAGTGACTTCACCACTAGACCACCACACTGCTCTTACAACATAAGCTACACTGACAGGGAAAAAAAACAAAGAACTAATTCAAGTCCCCAGTATTGCTGCAAATGAAACTCTATCTTTCCCTTTGCCACTGCTTCCTATGCCAAATATATTCATGGCTCAGAGCATCACTTCCTTATGTCATCATGACATGATACTGAGACTCAAGACAAAACAGAAAGGAAGGAGATATTTACATTTGTGATGCATAATTTGATTGTTCATTTCTCACCCTTTACCTCCTGTATGTCTATTTAGAATCAAAGTGAACTTAAGATCTTTATTTTTCTGATTATTATTATTGTTGTTGTTGTTGTTGTTGTTGTTGTCATTGTCATCATCATCATCATCACCATCATAAAATTATTCCTTCATAAGACAGATAAAATAGGACAGGAGTTAGGTGTGATGATATGCTTTATATTTTGTAGGGGATGACCAGGCTGAGCCTGAGGGAGGGATCAAACATGTCATCAGTCATGAGTCCCTTCTCACCCAGAAGAGACCTAAGACCAGCCCACCTTGAATTCCTTCTACTCTTATCTCCCGCTAATTTCCCTTGGCCATATAGTAGTTCAGATTCTTGTAGAGAGCTCAAGTTTACAATAAATCTTTATACCCATTTGAACTGTCTGGATCTCCTGATTTTCCTGATGCTTGACATTTTTTTTTTCCTTGAACAGGAACAGTTTTTCAGTACTTTGACAAAAATCGAATGACATCTATAAATCTAATTACAGAGAAACACATGTAATTGCAGTGCATAATTCTGAAACCTGAGCAACATAAAACGAACAAACAGACAAACCCTATTGGACTTCCATCCCGTTATCCCAAGGAAATTAAGAAATTGATCTGGAACTAAATATTGCTATTTTTGTTTTATTGTTATCACCATGTGCATCTGTTATAGATGCGCTCTCAGTTGGAATCAATAAAAAAATGGTTTCTTTTCTGCAGAGTCAGTGCTTTTACATTGTCTGGTTGGAAATAGAAACAATAAGTCTGAGAGTTATGAAACAAAAACAAAGTGCAGATTGAAAACCACTTAGAATGTAATTGGCATTATAGAAGAACTGCTGCTATTTTGTAATGCTGCTTTGCCTCGCTTCTTCATGTTTAATATTATACAGTAATGGAATCTGCAGATACTGAAAATATTTTTTTTATTCTACCTCTTGTTTTGACAGATTTTTTTAAAATGGGTGCTTTTTTCTAAAACATTTTTAAAAAGAAAAAGAATTTGTGACGCTGCACAGGTGTGGGAAGTAATTCCACTTTTCTTTTTTAATGTACAAATTAATGCCAGTCAGGGAAGTGCCAGAGCAAACTGAATCCATCTGTATGCAGATTTCATTTGCAGTTGGAATTCATATTTTAATCCCATGTCAATCCCTGGAGGAATTTTAAATCATAATTATACTTTAAAATAATAATTATATTTAATAATTATATAATTGTTCCAGCTTCCAATAGCACATCACATTGTCAAACTATGCATTTCTCCATCTCTATCAGTCAGTAATACATGCACATATATGAAACAGTGATGTTAAATTATTATTATGGTTTATTGCGCAGTCAGCCAGACATTCAGACTGGGTTTGGCATTTTTGTCTACCTATTGAGTCCTTTCCTAGGACCTGGGATAGGCAGATCTGGATGTTTAATCATGTTACAGATATTGTCACAGGATGGAAACTGTTCCCAGTAAAGCCGCCTTTTGCTGTTGACTGATAGTGAACTTGTCAATGCCTATGGTGTTCAATTGGTGCTCCACTTGTCTTGGGATTGCACCCAAGGCTCCTATTACTATTGGTACTAATTTTGCTTGTTTTTGCCACAGTCATTCTATTTATCAAACCATCTAGCTATAGCTAGAGATATTGATATAAATATAGATAGGGATATGGAGATAGAGATAGAGATAAAGAGAGGGAGAGACAGAGACAGAGAAGAGAAGAGAGAGAGTGAAAAAGAGAGATGTACTTAGATAGATAGATAGATAGATAGATAGATAAATAGATAGATAAATAGGTAGATAGATAGATAGATAGATAGATAGATAGATAGATAGATAGATAGATAGATAGATAGATAGATAGATAGATAGATAGACATAGAGATAGATAGATAGATAGATAGATAGACAGATAGATAGATAGATAGATAGATAGATAGATAGATAGATAGATAGATAGATAGATAGATAGATGAGAGAGAGAGAGAGAGAGAGAGAGAGAGAGAGAGAGAGAGAGAGAGAGAGAGAGAGAGAGAGAGAGATGGTGATAGAATGAGGGAGAGATAGAGATAGAAATAGAGAGAGAGATATAGAGAATAGAATAGAGAGAGAGAATAGAGAGAGAGAAAAATGTAAATTACATATAGATTTAGATACAGTATATAGATATGGAGGTGGAGATGGAGATGGAATGTTGATATGGAGATGGAGATAGAGGTAGAGGTAGAGGTAGTGGCAGAGGCAGAGGCAGAGACAGAGACAGATGTGGATGTGGATGTGGATGTGGATGTGGATGTGGATGTGGATGTGGATATGGATATGGATATGGATATGGATACAGAATGCTCAGAACCATGCTGCCTCAGGAATTCTGGAAGATGAAGTCCACAAGTCATAAAAAGGCCATGGTTCCCCACCCCTGTTATAGATATACATATAAGCCCTACTGAATGATAACAATACCAGGACATTTTAATAAAATTAGTACTGTACAGTAAAACACAACTAAAACAGACTCAAAGTCACTTTTTGTCTTGGAGTTGGGAGTTGGATGGCATGCAAATGATTGTTGCTGTTGTTGTTGTTACTGTGTGCTTTCCTGGCAGGACTGATTAATTTGGCCAATCATGTAGCTCACACACCAATGGATGTTTTGTAGCACTTTCTTTTAAATAAATTGGCATAAATAAGATTGTATCACCGGGAGTTGAGAAATAATTTCCAGGTCACAAGAAAAACAAATCCCAAGACTGTTTTGTTTTTTTACAAGTCTCTTATAACAATGAATTTGCATATGATTCAGTGAATTAGTCTCAAGGGCCAGACATTACTTTATTAATTGATTAACTTCAGTACATAACTAGTACTTAATTACTTCAAGCAATACTTTATTGAATGCGACTTCTAATTTATGTGACATTGTAATAGCAGAAAGTTTACAGTTAGTAATAACAGTTTTCTGGGTGACTTTGCTGGTGGTCTGTATAATTTTTTGAAGAAAAAAAATGTTTCTTATTAGTTTGACCAGAGAAACTCCAGCATCAATCACAGCACACATTTTAATTTGATAGCATAACAACCATTATATGTACAGCTACATCTTCTTCCTCCTTCTCTATTTCAATCCTATATTTGTTTAGCCACTCAATGTATTTGATGAACTGAGCTATAGATCATAAAAATCTAGGCCATTCAATAAAATTGGTTCATCTGAAAAAGTTCTACCAGATTTCTTCCAGTTACTGTAGATTAGCATGACTGTCCTCCTACAAGGTCTACAGAGTCAATAAAGTTTTAGTCCTAGTTTAGTAAGTTAGTTCTGGGTAATCCATTTCAATGACACCATTTAGAATTTATATACCTCGTTTTCTTGAAAATAAGACCTGGTTTTATATTTTTATTTGGCACCAAAAGTTGCATTAGGGCTGATTTTAGGTGAAACACGGTATCAGGGTGATCAGCCCAGCTGGGCACCCCACCCCTGGTGTGCACACAACAGGTGGTGAGCACAAGGGGGCTGAGGGTGTCTGGCAGCAGCCCCAGCCCATGAAGCGCAGGTGAGTCCGAGCGTGGAGGTAGAGGCAGAGGCAGGGGGGAGGTGATCTGTGCAGCCACCTGGCTTGCGAGAGCTTCAAGGGCAAGCCGAGAGACAGTGGGATGGAGTGGATGATGTATTGGGATCGCCTGCCTCTACTTCCACCTGCTGCCAGTGCCACTGCGCAAGCATCCCACAAGCCTCCCGTGAGCCAGGTGGCTACACAGCACATCTGGATTGACTGCCTCCACACACCTCTGCCTCCCCGCTCGGACTTACCTGCACTGCGTGGGCTGCAGCTGCTGCTGGACACCCTCAGCCCCCCCCCCAACACCCTCTGCCTCCTGTGCTGGTCACGCCCACCCCCTGGGCTTATTTTTGGGCTAGGGCTAAGGGAACACGGTATTAAAGGAAGTAACTATGTGAGCCAAGATAAATCCTGAAAGGTTGGCTTTCTTGTCTTTTGGTTATTGGATCAAGGTATGGGTTCTCCTGCTTGAGCAGGGAGGTAGATTGGAAGACCTTCAAGGTCCCTTCCAGCTCTGTTCTGTTCTGTTCTGTTCTGTTCTGTTCTATTCTATTCTATTAACAACTGCTTCAGCACTGAACAGGCGGACCTTATAACTAACATATGAGTGCCTGTTTGGGCCTACCCCGGAATGAAAATTGTCCACAACAATTATATATAATAATTAATCTGTTGTTAATTACTATAAGGATACTTTAGAATGTCTTACTGATCACACTTAATGAGTACCTCCAGCACTCAATAATTCTTTATGTTCCTATGCTAGCTATTGTTTACAAAGAATATGAGCTCACAGTATTAAACTAGATCAATAGATGGCCCAGTTTCCTGAACCATTTAATTAAAAATCAAATACATGTTTTTAAGAATATTATTCCAATTGTATTACAAATGCTCACTTGCATCTTAAGATTGGTATGGTGAAATGGGAGGCTGAAAAATATTCAAGAATTGGTTAAGATTACTTGTCTAACCTTGTAGATTATATGTCATCCAGATCATAGTTGTCTCAAAGATGTTTTTTTTTTCTTTTCAAAAGGCAACTGGACTGTTTTTTTGAAGGAGGAGGACATTTTGCTTCTCAACCAAGAAGCTTCATCAGTTGTGACTGAATCGCAAGGTGCTAAATGTCTTCTACTACTTCCTCAAGGAAAAAAGACAGCCCAGTTGCCTTTTGAAAAAACAACTTTGAGACATTTAGATTATAATCCAGCTGGAAGATACGGCTTTAGTTACTCTGTTTGGGATAAGAAGCTAGCCCTGCTCCCTTAAATGTGGAATAATTGATATATAGCAGGGGTATCAAACTCAATTTCATTGAGGGCCGCATCAGCATTGCGGTTGCCCTCAGGGGACCGGGGGGGTATGGCCAGAGTGGGCGTGGCCTACTGGGTGGACGTGGATAGAGTGTGTATGGCCTACTGGGTGGGCATGGCCAGCTCTACGTCATTCGCATCAAGGGTGCCTATGGGGGCCTGGGCAGGAGTTGGACAGATCTGAGGGTCTCTGGCAGGAGGTGGTTCTCTGGGCCAGGGCCAAGGCAATGGGGGCCATTCCCTCACTGTTTCCAGGATGGCTTCGCGGGCTGCATGAAACCACTTTACGGGCCGGATCTGGCCCCCGGGCCTTGTGTTTGACATGTCTGATATATAGCATCAGGCTAGTTTTAAAGAAGGCCAAATATACCTTTTTTTTGGCTAACATTTATATAGTACTATCTATAGCAGCAGTCCAAAGCCTTTATGGCTTTCTGGACCAGCAGGGGAAGAGGCAGGCAGGATGTTTCTGCCTGAGTGGCAGGTATACACACAGCTCAATTTGTGCTAGTAGTAGGCATGCACACCCACTGCTTGCACAAAAAAATGCTTCACATGCAAGCACACTTGCCCATTGCTCACACAAGTGGACCTGGGCATGCATGCTCACTCACCACTTCCACAGCCCACTTCAGAATGGTGGCCCAAGGATTAGGAATCCCTGATGCATAGCTTACTTTATCTCTCAAAATACAAACACATTATTTTAGCATTTTCTAATACCATTCCTGTAGCTGTTTTGGGCAGTACCCTGACTCAGAATGTTTATTCCATTGTGAGTTTAACTTGAAGGCAGGTAAGGAGAAATGTCATAGAGTTATGCACAATGTGAAAAATATGGATAGAGGAAAGTTTTTCTTCCACCCTCCAATGTGATTTTAATATTAATTTTATTATGTTGTAGACTGCCCAGAGTCCTATACTACTACTGTTGTATTGATGTACTATATGTAGCAAAAAATAATGGCAGTTGCAAAAATTGCAGAGACACTAGGTTTAATTTTTATTATTGGACAAAATAGTCAACAAAGTCAATGAAGACTACACCAGACCCCTAACTATCCTAGTACTGTAACTATTCAACACCTGGTTTAGTATAGGACAGGTTCATATTTTCAAAAGAGAAAATTTATCATGCTTTAAAAAGGTTCTGGTCTATACACTGATGATGATAATAAAAAAGAGGATTTAGGCTGGAGGAAATAAAAAAACCAGGCAACAACTCTGATAGTTTTCATTGTTCTAGATATGAAGTTTGGGAGTAAAGCCGTCACAGAGGAAAGAAGATTAAAAAAAATCAAGCATAAGGGTTATAAAGAAAATGCAGTGGGTCATGCACATTATTAAAGCTGTATAGAAAACTTTTCAGAATACTATTTGAGTACTTGCCTTTCATATCCAAGGTTTTTTTTCTGTATTACTTCTACAAAATAAGTTCCAGAAGTAATTTATGTATTTAATAGCATTTTCATATTGCTGCAATTGTTGTGACTCTTGGCATGAATGGAGTGACTTACACAGCACCACTATTTGCATTATCTATCCTTGTCTCTAGGTTGAAAGTTTATATTTCTTTCCATGGGCCAATAAACAGATTTCTGGAGCACTTTTTTCTTTTTTTAATTCTATTAACAAGTGTAGCTCTGTCCTTGACACTCTTAAAGCCTTAATTTAGCGAATGATAATTCAAGTTTGGTATTCAACTTCTCTATTAAATTTCCTTTCTTGGTCACTTCATGCCCTTTTAATTGCATATGTGAATGAAGAGTTTCATTTCAGCACTTACATGATTTATGCTGCACACATTACTGTTACTAAATGCAAACAGATCAAAATAAAAACAATGCATTACTCTGTTAACCCTGCGGTAGTTATTAATTGATTTGTTTAATGCCATAATGTAAAACAAACACTGGCAGGCATTGCATTATTGATGAGAATGTCAATGCTCCAAACTGACATGGAAGAGAAACATTTCAGAAGGTGATCCAAATAATTCTTTGACACATTCTATGTATATATATAATACATAGAATGAATGTTAGTTAAGGATGGTGATATACGAAGTTATTATAAATAAGAAAACTAATTGGAAAGCCAGACTAACAACTTGGTGGAGCAGTGGGCTAATGCCTCCTTAAGTAACACCAGCTGCCTGCAATTAGTGCAGGTTCGCATCCCACCAGGCTCAAGGTTGACTCAGCCTTCCATCCTTCCGAGGTAGGTAAAATGAGGACCCAGATTGTTGGGGGCAATTAAGCTGACTTTGTAATAATGCCGCTTGGGGTGTGTGTGAAAGCCCTAATAAGCAGGCATATACATAGAATGAAGGCTACTGCTAAGCTTGTAAGCCGCCCTGAGTCTTCGGAGAAGGGCGGGATATAAATGGAATTTTTTAAAAAAAGTTTCATTATTAATGCATAAAAGTAACAAACAAACCTTCGCATTCTGCAAAGTGTTCATCATGGATGTAAAGGAAAATAAGGATGAAGGGAAACTAATTTGTATGTTAAAATCCAATATGAATGCAACAGCCTAAATGGGCATTATATTCAGATGTGTCAACCTAGTCTTGAGGAGGAGGAGGAGGAGGAGGAGGAGGAGGAGGAGGAGGAGGAGGAGGAGGAGGAGGAGGAAGAGGAGAAGGAGATCTTGACAGCAATTGAATATACACTGTTCATTTCTTCTGAATAATTGTGGGAATGATTTCAAATATAACTAGAAAATTTAAAATATTTAATTTAAAAGGATTTATTTGAAGCATAACCAATGAACAAATGTGTCACTGATCCATTATGCTATAATGTGATACTTTCAATCCTAAAATATTATATTTAAATTAATGGGCATATTTTAAAAACAAAACAAAACAAAACAATTTAGAACTAGGGCACCAGTTAGAGCATCCTCAGACAGTGAAAAATATATAAAGACCTCAGGATGTTTTTTAACATAAATATTGCCAAAGCTCACTCGTTCGCTCTATCTATCTATCTATCTATCTATCTATCTATCTATCTATCTATCTATCTATCTATCTATCTATCTATCTATCTATTGATCGATCGATCAATCGATCGATCTATCATCTATCTGGAACTATTTTTAATATCCAAATTTAATCAATAATCTGGAGATGGGACAAGATTAATGGAAAGATAGCCAAAAACATTTTTTAAAAAAGTATACCACAGAAAAACTGAGACATATCCAAAAACAGTTGATTGAATTTCCAGAATAAATACTTATTATTTATAGGTCTTGGAAGCAATGATTTTCTAGTCACAAGGGAGCTGAAGAATGAATCCTATTATGTGTAAAAAAAATCTAACCCCCTGAACTGTTGATATTAACACCATCTTTTAAATGTCTCATCTGAAGGACTAATGAATTTGGTTCAAAAGTTACCCTAAGCAAATTTTAGTGATAATCCAGTGATATATTGAATACTTTCTATAAAGAAAGTAGGGAAAAAAAAACATGGCTTCCCTTCACATTATTATTACTACTTTGCTGATGAAAAATCCATGTATTTATTTCTAATTTTGCCTTAGATTTTTTTTTAAAAAAATCAGTCCTAATTCTGGGGTAAAAACATATGGTCTCTGATGTCTTTTTTTAAAATTAAGTGGGATATCAATGTAAGATTATATAAGCATATGTATTACAGTTAAAGTGAAACATAACACTCAAAATATCAACCTTTGGCAGATACTAGCTGCATTATTATGATGTCAGAGATGTCCAAATATCACATCCCTTGACTATTGTTCATTGTGTTGTTTTAATGTAATATTATATGTGGCCATGGAAACCTTGGGCCACATTTATGACAATTTTAAGGCAAAATAAAGACCTCTACATAATCTTTGACTATAGAATGATATGTGACTAAGGTTGCCATTCAATATTGGTGAATGCAACTCACAACCACCAAGAATTAGAAGAAAGACCATAGAACAATAGAGTTCAAAGAGAACTTGGAGGTCTTCTAGTTCAATAATCCCCTGCTTGAGCAGGAATCCCTATACCATTTCAGAATAATCACCCACAACTTTTGAAGGCAAATTGTTCCATTGGTTGATTGCTGACACCATTAAAAAAAAAATCTCCTTAGTTCTAGGTTGCTTCTCTGCTTGGTTAGTTTCCATCGATTGTTTCTTCTTTTGCCTTTCGGTGCTTTGGAAAAAGATTTGACCATCTCAAAACAAAATTGTTTGAAGAGCCTTCAAACAATTTAGGAAACTTAACTGCCTTTTTTTTCCCCTCAGCCAGTCTGGAAATATGAACAGCTGCAATATGTAGACAATGTGTAGTGTAGAAGTTGGAAAGACATGCAGGATAGCTGATAGAGTTCGTGAGCGTGCTGGTATAATAAGCCATTGAGAAATATATTTGCTTAAACAAGCATCAAGTAAATTATGCATCATGACTGGCAGGCAGAAAATCTTTATGAAAAACAAAAACAAACAAACAAACACTCCCCCCCCCGAAAGCTAACAAAGTATTCAACTAAATCAAACCAAGCAGCTGTTTGCATAAGATACAAAGTTAAAACAGAATGTTTTATAGCTGAATAAACATAGTAGGAGGGGCAGAAAATCCTCAAGTGTTACAATCAGTAACAAATACAGTGAATTGGATAATGTAATTCAATAATTACATGTATAAAGAGGAAAAGCATGAGTTATGCCAGTTCTTGCATAAAATATGCTATTATTCGTTTCAGATATAATACTCCTTATGGTAGTAAGAGCAAAAACAACTTAGAATAGTATATGCATGCCTATGGCAAAACCATATTATTATTTAGCATATACTGATGGTACAATTAGCCAGGAGACTACAGTGTTAGTACATAGTAGTTATTTGGCTGCTGAAGAGTGCTAGTCCATTTAGTTTGCATTCATCATTTATCCAGGGGCAAACTAGCTCCATACCAGAAGGACAAGCAGTGTCCTGGGGCATCATCCAGGGCCTTCTCTTAACACCAATGTCACCTCACAGTTGGGCATTGGATCCGGGCAGGTCCAGTATTGGCAGGGGTCCAATCATCCACATGAAACCCCAAAGTGGTATCCGATTTACCTACTTGCATGTAGCATGTTTTTGAACTGCTAGGAGGGTAGAACCTGAGGCAAATGATGGGAGCTCACTCCATCACACAGTACTAGGACTTGAACCACCAGAGCAGCATCTTTAAACTACAGGCCTACCGTGCCTCGACAAAACCATAATGTATAGACAGAACAGGTCTTTTTGCAGAATGTAACATTGCTAATCTGCTCTGGTGAAAAAAAGTAGGATCTTTAGTCTTGGTTCCAGTACGTAAAAAGTAAATAGGGTGTTTTCTTCATAATGATAATTGTAACATGTGTTATGAAACCAACAGGAAAATTCCTAATGAACAGTAGCCTTTAGTTGCTGAAGTCTGAGTTTAAAACTTTCTACCACATTTATTTGGGATAGAGATTGAGGTTTTCCTTTATTTCTTTAACTGAAAATACAGTGGTGGAGCATTTTCAAATTTAAGATACAATTAAAAACAAAGAAATGATGGAAAATATGCATGCAACCCACAGAAGCAAGGAAAAGGGACAAGTGGTGGTTGTCACCTCAACAGGAACATATTACTTGTGTCCTTCGATTGTCATCTTCTTGTGTGGAATATCAATATCTTCAGTGGAAGTCTCCCCTATTTCTGGTGACCTTCCATTTAATAGGTTTTTGGGAAAATCAGATTAAAATCAATAGGGGTCATAAAGATGAGAAACTGTTGACACTTAATACTCACACATGAATAGGAATTAGATTTAGTGGAACCTATCACAGATGATAAGCAGATTGGCTTGAGGAATTCCTTGGTTTTTGTAGAACTTTTGGTTAGGTTGAAGAAGGGAGGGAGGGAGGGAGGGAGGAAGGAAGGAAGGAAGGAAGGAAGGAAGGAAGGAAGGAAGGAAGGATAATGGATTCAGTCATCAGGAACCAAACTCAGTCTGAGGAAGTCTTTTATAAGCATGTTTTCTAGGATTCACCTGGAAGACAACCAAAATGTACAAAGACACATGTCGGATAAGATGTTTTTCATTGTAAGCATTTACAAACTTCTTTAATATTGAATCCAAGTAGCTAATACAGTACAAGTAATTTGTAGTTAATTTTAATCAAAAACAGCTAGGCTTTTGAATGAATGTAATCAAAAACAGTTAAATCACTTTATATTGCGATGTTTGTTCATCTGTTTATTTATTTCAGTATAGGGTACCTGGAAGAATGTCATATTCTGGAAAAAGTGTCACATTTAAATAGCTTTTCTGTGAAAAACAAATAATGCCAATTTCATTGGAAACTGAGAACCCTAGATCCCTAAATCCCCCAGGTCCTATATGGAGAAGACACTCTATTCAAAATATGTTCACTGTTTTAAATGGTCAAATTTGTCCCTGCATTTCATTCCAGACAGTAAAATTAATCAGTTAAAATGTATATTTCAAGAATCATGGCAGTTCATTCATTTTTCCCATATTAGTCTACTGACTTCAGTGATAAAAAGAATGGAGGATGTAATACATAAGCATAAGAGAAATGAGAATAAAATGTAGTAGGAGAGACTCCATGAATATTGTGCCTCCAGAATCTCAGAACACACACACACACACACACACAGGGAGAGGGAGAGGGAGACAGGGAAGAGGGAGAAGAGAGAGAGAGAGAGAGAGAGAGAGAGAGAGAGAGAGAGAGAGAGAGAGAGAGAGAGAGAGAGAGAGAGAGAGAGAGAGAGAGAGAGATGGTAGATGAAATAGAGATGAGAGATAGAGATGATAGAGATAGATAGATAGAGAGAGAGATAAAGAGATAGATGATAGAAGATAGATGATAGTGTTCTGTACCAGCCTGCTACCGGCCCTGCAGAAAAGGCAGGGACAACCCCTTTTACAGGAAGGCAAGAGGCTGGAATTACGCCTGCCAAATTTATTGCTACAAAAACAAACGGAACAAGACAAACCAAGAAACAGGAGCTTTAAGAAACAGGAACTATCCAAGCGGTTGCCTTCAGCAAACCAGCCCTCCCACACATTCCCCTTATATAGAGTTCAGGGCGTGGCTTCTCTCTGCCTCCTTCCGAGGAGCCCCATTGCCTTCCTCTGTTTACTCCTAATTGACTGCCTCCTGCGTCGGGCGTCCTTGAACAGGGCCAGCTGTGGGTCATCTTCATCCACGCTGTCAGGCTCACACAGCTGGGTCTCCGTGGTGACCAAGTAGGAGGGGCCTGGCTGAGGGCTCTCATCAGCAAGATCTTCAACCCCCTCAGCAAGGTCTTCAACACCCCCCCTCCTCCTCCTCTGAGTCGTCCTGACCCAACTGCCGAACCCACAGAGAGAGAGAACACTAAGGCATTGTAGCAACTTCTTAGAAGCTGAGTGACCCTGGAGTCAACATTTCTGTATATAAACACAAAATACAACAGACTCATTTCCATGTTGTCATTTTTGGGTTTTTCGTTTAACAAAAGCCTGAAGGACAAAGAAAATTTAGAACACATTCATTTCCTGTCACTATGTATTGCTACTTTGACCTGGTAAATATCAAACCTGCAACTAGAATAAATTCTAGAAAATTCTGGAGAATTTCATTAGCTACCACCACTAATCATAAATGCATCACAGCAAAAAAAAAGTAAAAGTAATATAACAGGACTGAGAGATAACTACCCACCATGCTCAATGCCACCCACAATGCAGTTAAAATATGTAAAATTTTGGCAACACGAATCACAACAGCAGAACATCCTCCAAAGAGTTTGCAAGTACTTCAAATTCATTTACATTTTGAGGATAAGATGACGCCTCTCAAGATTAATAGATTAGGAATAGAAATGATTAAAAATGGAAGAGGCTTTAGCCAAATGGTTTCAGTGACTTCTATGAGAGTACACTTAGTCTAATGGCTTTCATCATTGTGGATTGCTTCCAGGGTCACAAGTGAAGACAAGTGCAACAGCATACATGGAAGTCCATGGATAAAAGCTCCTTCCATTCATTAAAATTGATGACATGAATCACAATAACTGTGACTCATATAATAATAGAGTAATAGAGATAGTCATTACATCCTTACTCTCTTTTTGTCCCTTCTTCTATTTAAAAGGTTTACCTGTTCCATATAAGTAGTCCAAACAAAAGTTCTGTAATTGTTGCACAATCAAATGCTAAAGAAGACAAGGGATTAATTGGTGCTTTATTTCCTATTCTTCCATGAGGAGGCATATTCCCTCATTAATTTGTTTCAAATAAAAGTTTGTTTTCCTTCTTTGTAACTGCTCATTTTTATCAAACAAGGACAAAATGGGGTTGCAGGCTGCATACAAAAGCATCTATAAAGGTTGCTATCTTTATCCCATAACGTTTCAGAGTGACCAAAAGGAAACACTCCTTCAATGAAGTCATTATGATACTGCCCTCTTTTTTACTCTCAGTTGCCAAAGAAGAGAAACATGGTCCCAGCAGAATTGTCTGTCTGTCTGTCTCTTTATCTTCTGTCTCTCTATCCAGCTATCCATCCATCTCTCAATCTATATCTATAAATCTATTATTTTCCTCTGTGAAACAGGTCCTATGTTCAAATATGAAAAAGTGTCAGTTTTTCAGAAGAGGAAATATCAAACTTACTATATGAGCTGTATGGCCTTTTGCAGCCTTGGCTGAGGAAGGAAGGAAGGAAGGAAGGAAGGAAGGAAGGAAGGAAGGAAGGAAGGAAGGAAGGAAGGAAGGATGGAAGGAAGGAGTGAAGGAAGGAAGGAAGGAAGGAAGGAAGGAAGGAAGGAAGGAAGGAAGGAAGGAAGGAAGGAAGGAAGGAAGGAAGGAAGGATTTTTTTGGGAATTAGGGATGGTTTATTAGGTGAGTGCATTAAGCCTATTTAATTCTAATTCATGTTTATTTTATCTAAAGAAGTAGTGATCCAATTAAATTTCACTACAACATTTTGTGTCTGTTGAAAGTTACAAACCAGTGAAAGCAGCTTACTACCAAGATTCAGATGTATAGAAGGAGCAATCTAAATGCTAGTACCTTCCTTAAACTTTGAATTTCCTTTTAGGTATTAGCTTTTCTATTCAATACATTATAGTTCAGCTAGGAAGGCTTACAGTGGCCTTAGCCTTGAAGGCAAAAAGGATAATACATCCAAATGTAATTCTGTGCCCACAAGAGTTGTATTTTTTTATAATTACGCACAATATGCTTTATTCATATAAATACTTTCTGCAAAACCTCTGGAAAGAGAAGCATATCCTTAGTAGCTATATTTACATTTTTGTTCTCAAAGGACTGCAAATACTATAATAATATAATAGGAATTTTTGTTCCCACACACAAAATGTATGCAGCTTGATTTTAGAAGTAGAATTAGGAAGACAAATGTAACATTTATGCAACACAAATAACTCTGGATAGATACATGACCAGATCATCATGCATTAACCATGACATGCAAGTAAAATTCTAATCTTTGGATGAATAAAAGTTAATCTGAATTTCAAAATTAAAAATAAAAACTATCAGCTTCAACACAGTATTTTCTCTATAAAGATGTCAGTGACTATGTGCCATTTCTTATGGAGAAATCCCAGATTTAAAAAGCATCAGAAACATAAATGTGAAGTTAATACAAAATACTGCACACAAATATATATATTTAATGTTATTATGAGGTGCTTATGACTAATTCTCTAAAAACAGAAGAAACTCTGTCAAGTTTTTGATATGAGGGTAGGGTGAGGTATCTGAGACCCAAACTCTGATTAACATGGAACAACCATGAAGAGTTTGCATTCATATAAGGTATGATATAAAATATTTGTGCTTGTCCCCAAAGGGAACAAGGTTCCAAATTAATACTCAACTTTACTACAACAATATCTGTATGTTGTTTTGTGACTGCACAAGATGGATTATATACCAATAATTCAGGAACAACCTTATCTTTGTCTTTACCCTTAATTATGCCATAACACAGATCAATATTTCTGTTAAAGATATCGTGATCTATCTATCGAGATCTCTATCTCTTTCACATTTACGCCCCGATGCAAAAATGTTAGAAGAGAATTTTCATTTAGATAAAATTCAAAGTGGTTTCCGAGTCTTAATACCCCAGCATTCTATGGTATAATTGTCACATATATTATTTCTCTTCATAGTCCTGGCAATGTGACCTTCTGAGTTTGGAATTCCATGCTTATTTATTTAACTTTAGCTAAATCTCAGTGAACTCAATCAGATTTATCTTTTGGTTGACATATATAGGAATTGTGCCACAGCTAACCTTTTTTTATTTATTTTTTTGTTTACAAAAAGAACAAAACTGCATCCTGGAGATTTTAATAATGCTGCAGATAAGTCAGAACTATATTATATCTGTTTTTGAATGTTACTGACACTATGGTGACATAGAGATGTGATGTTGTTTTCCAATGGACTAGACTACACAAATAAAATGCATTTTTGATGACAGGAACTCTACCTTATTTGTAATGTAAGGTGGATTTATATGACAACCTTGTCTTTGTGTTGATATGTGTACGTGTGTATGTTGAAGCAGTTCTGTACTGTTCATTTTGGGCTTTCAAATGTCCTAATTGAAATTATCAATAGGGGAGAGAAAATATTCTCTTCCTGACTCTTTATCAGAGACCTGATTTTCAGAAATCAGCCCATTAAAAAGCTTTTAATAATATGAAGAACATATGATAATGTGCTAATTGCTACATATTAAGCTGCTTCAAAGACTGGCAGCCCTCCCACATAAGTCTCGCTACACACTTCATCAAGGTACTTTAGCTCTGCTGCTACCCAAAATGCCTGTCCAGATGGGGGGAAAAATATGCTTCAATGGAAGTAAATTAAAGCGGAGCTTCAAAAACAGAAGCTGATTAATTTCTAGAAGTAGAAAAGTGAATGTCAATGTTTTTCACCTTTCATGAAAGTGAACCCTAAACACTGATATGTAAACCGCTAAGTTCCTTGGCAGAAAATAGCATATTGTCAGCAAAAAAAAACCCTGTAAAGAACATAAATGCATTTAGGGAATATCAGAAATGTTGCTTATACAGCATCATCAGTTCAGCTGCCTCAAGGCTAGTTTAATTAGGCCACAACTCACATGCCAGCAAGTAGTTTTGTAATTACCTTCAAATGACCAATTCTTATAAAGCCCTACAGGGGATACAGTACTCCCCTCTACAATAATGAACCATACAAAGATGAAAGAGCTGGAACGTGTCATCCATGCTATTTGAAAGAATGAAAAATCCTAGAAGCATAAATCAGTCGCTAAAAACATTGGTAGTTAGATACAGTGACAATGAAAGCAGTTTACTGAGTGATAGAATCAGACGCGTACAAATGTGATTAATTAGGCGCCATGCTACATTATCTTGTATCTAGGTAAAATATAAAAACCTTTAAACTTTACACAGCCCAGTACTTGGAAAAACCAGGGAACACTTTGCTAAACATGATCCAATCATAGACCATAGAATAATTGAGTTGGAAGGGACTTTGGAGATCTCCTAGTCCAACCCCCTGCACAAGCAGGAGACCATTTTACACAAATGGTTGTCCAGTCTCTTTTTGAAAGTCTCCAGGGATGGAGCATCCACAACTTCTGAAGGCAAACTATTCCATTGACTGATTGGTCTCACCGTTAGGAGAGTGATTTATTATTTTCCATGTTTACCATGCTTAAATGTTTTCCATGTAAACAATGCATGCTCAGCAAAGTGATCACAGTGTGAAAGAGTCTGCCCCCGTTTTATGGAACATAGTCCAACAGGAAGTGTGACTAGTCTTTACCATACATGCACTATATCAACATGATCCAGCAGACCAAGGGAGGGGGGAGGTGATGTATGTCTGAAGCACATTTTCTTTTTAAAAAGGATTTAAAGGTTTGATTTATTGTTTTGATTGCTTGTATGTACCACTCAGGGTCATTCACGTCGGACAATGCTTTCGATCAAAGAATAATAGAGTTGGAAGGGACCTCAGAGGTCATGTAGTCCAAGCCCCTGTTGAAGCAGGAGAACCTGAACTATATCAGAAAGAAAATAGGAAAACTTGAGCTGAAGATCTCTGTGGAGTAACCAGGAGCTGAGCTGAACTGGACAGAGTCTACCATTGTAATGTCGGTTTATGTGCATATAGGAATTGAGAACACACACATTTCCCTTTATATTTTTACAAATGGTGGTGGAGGGGAGGAGGAATATTAATTTTTATATGTTGACATTTTGTTTTGTTGACAGGATTGAGATAGAGAGGCCCCAAAGGTAGAACAAAAGGAATAGGACATATTTGGGTCAAAGGGGGACCTTTGGTTTAAATTTCATCAGCCTGGGATTTCTCCCACTAAGAAAGTAATTAGGAAGCCTTATAAAATTAAAGTAAGACTGCTAGTTTAAATTCTTAAATGGCACTATTCAAAGTGCCATTTAACAAAATAGCAACCTTGCTTTGACACATGGTAAACTGCACCTTAGTTGTGTTGTCTGAAAATGCTAATATGTTTGCTACATGTTTTATCAACAAGAATGAAATGCAAAACAATAAAACATACCTCCAACACTACCAACAAAAAAAGGGGGGAATGTGTTCAAAAAATGAAAAAAAAAATACCCAAATATCAAATGAATCTAACATTAAACATAAAGAATCCACCCTGGGCTGAGTGATGGGGAAAAAAAAGATTTTTTTTTCAAAACTTCACCTGCCCTTACATAACAGGTGTACAAATAGTTTAAAGCTTTCCCATCCTTATTTCACAAGAATACTATTTTAAATAAGCAAATATTACAAATGAGGGAATCTCTGTCGGATAATCAAATCAGCTTAGCACCTAATCATATATATTTGAAAAATAGAAAATAGGCAGTTAACAGGTTAGCCCAAACATTACATGTTTGCTACATGTTTTATCAACAAGAATGAAATGCAAAACAATAAAACATACCTCCAACACTACCAACAAAAAAAGGGGGGAATGTGTTCAAAAAATGAAAAAAATATACCCAAATATCAAATGAATCTAACATTAAACATAAAGAATCCACCCTGGGCTGAGTGATGGGGAAAAAAAGATTTTTTTTTCAAAACTTCACCTGCCCTTACATAACAGGTGTACAAATAGTTTAAAGCTTTCCCATCCTTATTTCACAAGAATACTATTTTAAATAAGCAAATATTACAAATGAGGGAATCTCTGTCGGATAATCAAATCAGCTTAGCACCTAATCATATATATTTGAAAAATAGAAAATAGGCAGTTAACAGGTTAGCCCAAACATTACACTAATCTTCTAATCCATTATTGATATGGAACATACTCATGACATAGAAGAAACTTTATTCTGCTAATGTATGATGTTCTTCCTTCAGCCATACTAGGTAAAGGTTCCCCCGCACATGCGTGCTAGTCGTTTCCGACTCTAGGGGCCGGTGCTCATCTCCGTTTCAAAGCCAAAGAGCCAGCGCTTGTCCGAGGACATCTCCGTGGTCATGTGGCCGGCATGACTAAATGCCAAAGGCGCACGGAACGCTGTTACCTTCCCACCGTAGTGGTCCCTATTTTTCTACTTGCATTTTTACGTGCTTTCAAACTGCTAGGTGGGCAGAAGCTGGGACGAGTAACAGGCGCTCACTCTGCTACACGGCACTCGGGATTCGACCCGCCAAACTGCCGACCTTCTGATCGACAAGCTCAGCGTCCTAACCCACTGAGCCAGTTGAAATATCTCCACAACTCTTGTGTCCTCATGGGGATAGCAAAGTTGAAACAACTGAGCAGGTGTTACTTGCTGCTCAATATTACAACCATGTGTGAAGAAATTCAATCACACCACTGCTGGCAGATTTCTCAAGTAATTCCAAGCATTACTACACATATTTATTATTGTCGGATACTGTGGTAGAATCTCCAACTAGACTGGAGGGAAGTATTAAGAGGGGGCTTAATATTTAATGCTGTCACAAAAAAAGGCAAATATATGTGTCCCAGAATAATGATGTGAAATCGAAAATGGGTCTGTCACCGGGACCAGAGATTTCAGACTCATACTGGAGCCCATTTACAGGGGCCTTCTCTCTACTGGAATAGGTGCTTTGGGCTGTTCTGTGAATCATGTTTATGTGGTGCCTTACTATTGGCTGGTAGGCGTGTTGATGGCTAGCAATTGGCTGTAGTTTCCTTATACTGCTAAGCCCTCGGCTTCTAAGTATTTGATAAGCTGATGGTAAATCAGCACTCCTGTTAACTGACAAGGGTCCCATTTCCCAGGCTTCAATTGCTTCCCTGGCTATATTTGTACCTGCGCAGCCAACAATCTTAGTGGCTGCGAAATTAAATGAGTGTCCTTGTTCACTGCAATGTAATGACCCGAATGCAGTCAGTCTTGTGAAATTCTTGTAGCACAACAAAACTAGCAATAAAACTGTCTGGGAGTCTTCATGACTGATTCTGATTGCTTTTGCCTGTCAGACACCACCATAACATATAATGTAGCATTTGGGGAGGGGGTGGGGAAGCATGTAAGATCAGTAAAATTCTAGTTCCTCAAAAATGGTACTAATAACTGTTTTTTTCTCTCTCTCTCTCTCAAACTAACAACCCTATCAACCTTTACTCAGCAAATACATCAAAGAAAAAGAGACTAAAGAATAAACACAAAAAGCATACACATCAAACTCTCTTCAGTTTTATTATGGATCACCTGCTGAAACCTTGATGTTAACACATCTTTGCAATATTACATTAAAAAAAACTTTATCAGCAAGTAAAAAAATAATAAGCAGTATGGAAACTGTTGGATTGCCCAGGGATTGTTACTAAAAGGGGCAGAATAAGATTTTTATGCAATGCTATATAAAACCAGCAATGTAAAAGAACATGTGTTATTGATTCTACCTCTTGAGAGTCACAAAGATAGAGAAAATGAGCCGTGGGTGATTTCCAATATCTATCTTGTAAGGGGAGATGTACAAGGAACCCTGATAAAAGCTCCATGGTACCTTGATTAGGTCAAATATATGAACCAATGCCTCTTCAATTAAATATTTTTGTTAACTTATCAAAAGCAGGAAGACTGTCCCATTACACTACAGCCTAATTTCAAGTTATCATTGATCAATCAAATTTTAGCTTAGGAACAAACATGGCTGCCGAAAAGTTAAATGAGAAGATCTCCCACTTAAGGAATTTCTTTCAAGTAGATTAGAAAGCATCATTGAATATAGACTGGGGTAGCCGAGGGGACCAATGGATAAGTTTGAGCAAATAATTGAACGTTTCCTCAGAATCATCTTCTTGTTCACAACAAAAAGCCTCTTTTCTTTTCATTCAGTCCATTTCTTGTAAGATAAAAGCCCTGCCAGCTTTTATCTAAGGTTTAATGCACAGATTAGACATTTTTGAATATCTACTACAATAAATGGAATTAACCTTTTGACCTTTTGAGATTCTGGTTGTTGTTTTTTTCTCTAACAACAAACTTTTTTCCCCCAAACAAAGGTATGGGAAGAATAATTTTAAAACCCATTCCCGTATAAACCACATATTATATATTAAGTGATGATTAAATATATTAAGTGATGATTTACCTTGTGCCCCCTTTTCTAGACACTTTAAAAAACCCTACATAGCAAATTCCATATTTTATCTAAAAGCTTCTACTTTTACAGCATTAATAAAGGTGACATGCAGTTCCATTGTTGGAAAAACACTGTGTGGAAAACTGACAGATTTGCAATTCTTTTTCCAAAAGAATAGTAATAGTAGTAGTAGTAGTTCTTCTTCTTCTTCTTCTTCTTCTTCTTCTTCTTCTTCTTCTTCTTCTTCTTCTTCTTCTTCTTCTTCTTCTTCTTCTTCTTCTTCTTCTTCTTCTTCTTCTTCTTCCTCCTCCTCCTCCTCCTCCTCCTTCTCTTTTGTAATAAACTTTTTTTAAAAAAATATTTAGTAAGAATAGTTCTTACACACCTTCTTTTTGTTTCAGAAACTTTTTAAAAATTCTTTTATTAAGACCATGTCAAATATGATTTCAAATGGGAATGATTAGAGTTTCCAGGTAGTCCAGAAGATCAGACTCATGACCATGTCATTTTTTATATAGAAAACTATTGTATATAGATAGAGAATGGAGTTGCCTGGCTTTTTCTATATAAACGTCCAGGCATCCAATTTATTAATAGGCACCGTGGAACTAGAGTATTTCTTCTCCATAAATTTATTTTTTCTATTCTCCTGTGAACTAATAGCAATAGCTTCCAGTCATCCACAATAATAATAACAATTATAATAGGTTCAATAAAGTTCATATTTATATCTAATAGCCTTTATATCTAATAGCATTCCTAGAAAAATCTGAGATACTAAGTATGTTAAATTATGAAAAGTGTGCTCAAATAATTTTCTTGATTTCATGACATTAGAATGTTGCACATTAAGAAGATTTCATAAATATACAATAATGTTCAAGAAGTTAGACTGAAAAACAAAAACTTCCAATTTCTCTTTGAAATAAATTAATACAAGATCAGAAACCAACTAATTTATTTATTACTAGGGTGAAATTTTTAATCCCTTTCCTGCTGCTTTGGTTGGAATCTAGACCATTTTTTTTTCATTTTCCTTTCAATCCACCATATTGTTTTATTACTTGCAATTCTGATTTTTCTTTTCTTCTCTCTTTGATCATTTTTTACGGACATTTTACTTTTCTTTCTGGGCTTTCTTGTGACATTTGTTTTCATAAAAGCAATGATGAAGAACTATCAGATTTCATACATCTGTCATTTCTGAGATTCAGCTTTTTATGCTGGCAGTGTTAGAACATTTGGAGAAGAACAAAGGAGAGACTGAATGACATTGGTTGTTCAAATGGATTAGCAAGGTAGCTATTCATGGACCTTGCACAAGCTTTGTAGGTCAGCTGGTTTCTTAGACAATAAGCTATTTGGTTAATAATAGTCTTATTAACATTTTGTGATTCTGTTATTATGCCAGTATAAAAATAAATGTATGTCTAGTGGAGAAAAAAAAAAGATTACTGCTAACTTTGTACCACTGTTTAATTTGATGTTTGATTGAAGTTGGAAAAGTGATTTCATTTCATGCTACTGTTATTATAACAATTGTCCAAGTGATTTTCCGAACAGTGAGAGCAATCAACCAATAGAATACAGTAGCTTGCCTTCAGAAATTGTGGGTACACTGAAGGCTTTCAAAAAAAAAAAAAAAGACTGGGCAACCGGCTTTTCATCAATGCAGCAGCAGGCAAGTAGGCTCCCTGCTTTTAACTAAGATTAGGTAAAGGTAAAGGTTCCCCCGCACATGCGTGCTAGTCGTTTCCGACTCTAGGGGCCGGTGCTCATCTCCGTTTCAAAGCCGAAGAGCCAGCGCTTGTCCGAGGACGTCTCCATGGTCATGTGGCCGGCATGACTAGACGCCAAAGGCGCACGGAACGCTGTTACCTTCCCACCGCAGTGGTCCCTATTTTTCTACTTGCATTTTTACGTGCTTTCGAACTGCTAGGTTGGCAGAAGCTGGGACGAGTAACAGGTGCTCACTCTGTTACGCGGCACTCGGGATTCGACCCGCCAAACTGCCGATCTTCAGATCGACAAGCTCAGCATCCTAACCCACTGAGCCACCGCGTCCCTTTTTAACTAAGATTAATTCAACCTATTTTATCTATTTTAGCTATTTTCTGATTTTAAGGCTACTGTTCCATCTTATCCTAGCCTTCTCATCTTCTAATTTTTAAACCTTCTACATTTTTGAAATTTTATGCAGTGTGGCCACTAATTCACCCTCAGTTATACTTCAGCTACAGTTTAGCTACAGTTTAGCTGTATTTGTAACAACCGGAGCTGGGCCTCAGCTATGGGAATGCTTTGCTGCTGCCTTTTTGTTGCTGTTACATAGATTTTACTGCTTTAGTCAGGAAGCCTAGTACTGTTTAGCTTTGACGTGACCTTTTTATCTGATTTATTTATTTTTCTTTTTATTATTTTATCATTTTTATTTACTCCCTGTTCCCTGCTTTGCCAGGAGGGTAGGATCTTTGCCTTACTTGTGAGGAGCCCTGTCATTGTTTGCATCAGGACTTGCTCCCTCTCAACTCCTGACTCCTCTTCCTCTGGATCCAGGACTTGTCTCAGGGATTGGACTCTTTTCTATATTACTCTTTGCTCCTCCTCTATTGTGCTACTTAACATAATGAAGTCAAGGAAAAGGAGCAGATCCCTCACTGACCTGGTTCCTCAACCTTCCCTGAAGCAATCCAAGATGGAGGACTTTGTTTTAACTCGGCCTCTCTGCTTGAAAACTCCAGCTCCCTTTTATCTGGCTGCTGCTGGTCGTCGCGATCCTCCGATGGTTGAGGGTGTCGCCCCTCGAGTTGAGAACAAAGGCTCCCCCAAAACTACGGTCCCTAACCAATCTTCAAATGAGCCCACCCTCACAGAACTTTTGGCCCAGCAATGTTTCCTGGTTGCAGATACAACAGCAAGCATACAGCTCCAGCTTGATAAAATTATAAGTACTCTAAACTATCTAGTTTCCTGGGTTGCCAGTGGTAGCCCTGGGCTGGCTGCTTGGCAGCCTGATGCGGTGGCAAGGTCCTCCCTGTCAAGCCTCAGCAAAAGCTCTGTTCAATGTAACCCTACTAATAGTTCGAACTCTACACCTCTAGACACAAACAGTCACCTGGTTTTACAGCCAAAACAGGTGGCCCTTAATATCAATCCCATTAATGGCTACTTGCCTCGTTGGGGCTCAATACGGCTGGCAAGGGGCCATATACTACAGCTATTGGGGCTGAAAGCTGATGATTTGAAGGAGGTTGAATTTTTACCCTCCTCTATATGTTGCACCACAGTGCTACTCAGTTTTGACAACCCCAACACCCCAAAACTATTCCTCAGGAGAAGATCTCTGCTAAGACCCTTTGGCATTTTGCCAATAAGAGTCTTCAAAGACATGTTGACTAAGCCCCTTTTAAGCAATCGACAATCTGTGAGCGTCCGGAGATTTATTGCCCTCCAAAGCCCTTCAGCAGCGCATGTTAATGTGCCAACCCTGAATGTCATTCCTGACACTAGATCATCTACTAATTACACACCCATTCTTGTAAAATCCCCTGATGGCGTCCTCTCAGATGGTAGCCTGATTGATCCTCCCACAGCCGGTCAAACCAACCCCCCTCAGCGAGTAACATCTTATCAGGAAACTTGCCTTGACTTGATCAGCTGGGAAGAAATGACCCCAAAGGAAGTGAAACCTGCCCAGGGTATCCAAGGCTTCTTAGTGAATAAGCCTCAGGCCAGTGCTTCTGGGGTTCCACCTATCCATGAGACCGACTCATCTCAAGATAATTTCTGGAACTTGGAGGAGATACAGCTCTTCGACTCCTTTCATGCGCTCCCACAACCAGAAAGGGCCCAAATTATAAAGCGTCTGGCTGCAGTTAAATCCAAGCTTTGGAGTCTTTCACTACCTGATAAGGATCTCCTTGGATTTCAGGGAGCCCATACCGATTCATCAGTGGAAGTTCCCTTGGCCCTTTCTCCAGAATGTTTCATTCGTAATTCTGATGATCTTGGGCTATCTCTGACTCCGTCTGCTGATGCCACTGAATGCTTGCCAGCTAAGCAACCAACTAATGCTACAAGTATGAACTGGAGCACATTTAGAGCCCTACAGCCCCATGAACAAGGCTCGCCTCCCTTCCCCCCTTCCCTGCCTTTGTCTCCCAAGAGGGTGACACTACCACTTAACAACGGGTGCATCTTTCCGGACCTGAAGGGCTCCCTGGAAAAAATTAACTATACAGAATGACTATCAAACCTGGCAAACCCCCCCCCCCTGCACTCTCAAATGCCTTCCGTGGAACATAGCAGGTTGGGGGAGAAGGTGCGGCACCATAGAATTTACCAACTATATCCAGTCATTCGATGTGGTCTTGCTTCAGGAGACCTGGGCATGTGATAAGATATCCCTTACAGGGTTTATGGCCACTTCCTTGGCTGCTACCAAACAATCTACGACGGGAAGACCCAAGGGTGGTCTAGCTTGCTTGGTCTCTACCTCTTTAAAAGTGGAGTTAGTGGAGCTGCCCCCTGTGGCTCCTTAGCCATGGTGCTCCTAATTAAGAGAGGACACAGCAAATTGTTTCTGTTTAACGTCTACCTCCTCCCGACAGTGAGGCAAGCTGATACTAAGGCTCAATGGGACAAACTGGAGAATTATATTACTTGACTGGGCAACCATTTGTATGAAATAATATAGAGTCTTCTACTCAAGCAGAGGGTTGGATTCGAAGACCGAGTTCTCTTCCAACATTATTATTATTATTATTATTATTATTATTATTATTATTATTATTATTATTATTATTATTATTATTATTATACTATCCCAATATTTTGATCTGTGCATATGGTAAATTTTCAGCAACATAAAGGGCTAGTGTTTAAAATGCTAAAATACAATCATTGGAGAACTCATTCTGTATTGATTCTACCTATTGTTTAGACGAAGGGACACGGTGGCTCAGTGGGTTAGGACGCTGAACTTGTCGATCGGAAGGTCGGCAGTTTGGCGGGTCGAATCCCGAGTGCCGCGTAGCAGAGTGAGCGCCTGTTACTCGTCCCAGCTTCTGCCCACCTAGCAGTTCGAAAGCACGTAAAAATGCAAGTAGAAAAATAGGGACCACTACGGTGGGAAGGTAACAGCGTTCCGTGCGCCTTTGGCGTCTAGTCATGCCGGCCACATGACCACGGAGACGTCCTCAGACAAGCGCTGGCTCTTAGGCTATGAAACGGAGATGAGCACCGGCCCCTAGAGTCGGAAACGACTAGCACGCATGTGCGGGGGAACCTTTACCTTTACCTTATTGTTTAGACATGAGGTGTTCCATGGGCAAAAACATCTTTCCTTCCATCAACAATATTCGAAGGCTTTAAAAGAGAGATGTTCCTGAATTCAGCATCAAGTAGCACTCTAAAAACAATATTGATTAGGAACCAGTTGCTGACACTCTTATTTTGCTTAAGTTGAATATCTGCTGAACTGCAAATGCAGCATTGCCACCTAAGCTATATCTTCCAGAACACATACAAAAATTAATTTCAAACTTTTCATCTAAATGTCATTCTCTATCTGGCTGTGCTTCTGTTGAGTTCTATAGCAAGTGATTTTGGTTCCATAGGTACTTATTTTTAAGATAATTGTCACAAAGCAATTTTACTTCTACTAAACCTATTTTAATTTCCCTATAAGCAAGATAAGAAGATTAATAAATCTGAATTTCTCCAAAGAGCAAGTCACATTGTCTCATAGGAATTCTTCATTCTTTCACCCAATTTTCAAAACAATTCTCTAAAAGCTTTCCAATAATTGGAGTTAGAGGCAGTAGCCAAATTCTTTGTCATCAACTAGTTCTGTTCCATTTCATTTCAAACACAACCTTAAAAGCCCAGTTCTGAGATAGTATAAATGGACACCACTCTAGCTAATATGAACAAGACAACTTGATAAGCCATCCTTGGCTGGACCACCATTATAATTCATTTTCATTTCATCTGTTCTCTAATTTAAGAAACTAAGCCCAGAACAAGTTAGTAAAATTCTATTAGAGCCTTGGTGGAGCAGTGGGCTAATGCCTCCTTAAGTAACAGCAGCTGCCTGCAATTAGTGCAGGTTCGCATCCCACCAGGCTCAAGGTTGACTCAGCCTTCCATCCTTAAGAGGTAGGTAAAATGAGGACCCAGATTGTTGGGGGCAATAAGCTGACTTTGTAATAATGCTGCTTGGGGGTGTGTGTGAAAGCTCTAATAAGCAGGCATATACATAGAATGAAGGCTACTGCTAAGCTTGTAAGCCGCCCTGAGTCTTCGGAGAAGGGAGGGATATAAATGGAATTAAAATAAATAAATAAATAAATAAATAAATAAATAAATAAATAAATAAATATTATAGTTTCCTTCTCCTTCTCTTTTCAGTTGCTGCTTATAGGGTGGGCTATAATCTGGACAATTATAAAATATTCAAAATAAATACTTTTCCCAGTTACCTTAAGATTCACTCTAGTAGAATTATTCCTGGGTATCAATGATTCCAACTGGAATTAGGAACATTGTGACTGTTCCTCCATGTGTAATTTTTCTATATATTGAAAACTGCCATGTATAATTTTAAAACAGCTATATTACAAGATTTTCCCAAGCCAGTTACTTTTCTGTATTTTCCATAAAAGAACATTTGATCATGATTCTCCATTTGTGATTTAAGTAGTGCAGACCAGGAACTGTTCTTTTATTATAGGGAATTCCTACAGCTATTCAATGGTAGATATTCATAGCAACAACCTTTGAACTATAGCTGGTCTTTGTTGTAAAGCTTCTGATGATTGTGACACTGGGTATCTGAACTGAAAACTAAGGGCACTCCAGCATTGTAGCCCCTTCCACAATTTCTCTTGGCTATTCACTAGCACCAATTGTGTAATTATCTGTTCTCTAGACACAACTGCTTTCTTCTGTTGAAGCATTCCATCTTTGCTTGTGAATTTCACGCTTCTCTTTGCTGCTCAATGAAACTAAAAGCTGCTGGGCTTCCAGTTCCTGTTTTTCAGTGGAGCAGTCAGAAGATTCAGAATGCCGAACCCTTCAGCTAAAATTTATTTTTGTTGGGGACTGTAAGGGGCCAGAACCCACCCTGAAGGGGTGGAATGAAGGAAGGAAATCCCAGGGTAGTCTCCCCGAACGGTCCAGGAGAAGCCTTCCAGAAACCGACAGAAGAAAAGGCTGGCTAACTCCATGTCCAGCCATAGCTGAAAACAACGGAAGTCATAAGCTTTTAAACTAAGAGGATCTTAAACAGCATGCTTGAATCTGGGTAAGAATATTGATTTTATCTATCCTACCTATTTTCCTGAAGAAGAAAGTCCCCAAAATAAGAGATCTCTGGGGAAAAAAGGAGGGGGATTTTACTCCCTCCTTTTGGTTACCGGAAGCGGTGAAACTTACCCTTTAGAGAGAGAAAAAAAGACTAGAAAGACCTGAAAAATGAGCAAATGCTGACACCTACTGGTGGGTGAGGATTTTTTTTCTCTGACCCTCAAGGTTGTTTAAAAATGCAGCTGTGTAAACAAAGTGAGAGTAACAAACCTGAAGCAATGAATATTTTACAAAAGGAAAGATATGATAAGCGGCAACAATTTCAAAGGACAATGATTTTAAACCACAAAGAAATACAGAACAACCTTGAGAGTATGAATCAACTTATCTCCAACTTAATTTCACTTCAAGAAATTTCCCAGGAAAATACAGTAGAGATGACTGAACAAAATTCTGAGGATAGAGACTTAAAGATGGAACTGTATAAAATAAAAAATCATGATTTAATTCAAATGGAAAATATTTCAACACGTCCAAGCAACTTTGAAGATAAGGAAAAGAATGAGAAAAAATACCTTACAGGGAAACAAATGATGCAGCAAAACATACTGATTAAGAAAGGCAATAGCCAGAGAAAAAAAGATTAAAATGGAAATCAAGAAAATAGATGATGGGACTTATCAGAAAGAATACTTAAAAAAGAAACATTTGTTTGAATATGGCTAAAAATGGAAAAACTTTGGAATATATTAGTCTTAGAGGGATGATTTTTTTTGTTAACTAATACAATAAGAAACATTTGTTTGAATATGGCTACAGAAATGGAAAAACTTTGGAATATATTAGTCTTAGAGGGATGAATTTTTTCTAATTAATACAATATGTTTTTTTTTTCTTTTTCCTTTCTGAAAAAAAAGTTGAAATGATTTAAACAAAGCAAACTTTTTACTTATTTAAATGTGATGATAAGAAAAGCATAAAATGTGTTTTGAATGAGAGTTAAAGGATTAGATGATTAGATCTACTGAATGGAATGCTTAAAGTTTAAATAGATTAAATACATTCTCAGCTATGGTCAAAAAGAATAAGAAATTGAGGGAATAAATATATATTAATTTAGGAGGGATACATATTTTACGTTGTATGTTATTTTTTGTATCTCAGTGCTTTTGTCTTTTTTTCTTTTTTCTCTTCTTTTTCCTCTTTTTTTGTCTCTCTCCTCTTTTCTTTTCTCTTTCTACTTTTTTTACTTATTGATTAAGAAATATAAAAGTATGAGAGGGCTTATATGGAAAAAATAGAATTAAATCCACCATGGTAAATGTAGTTAATTGTTGAGAAAATTGTCATGAGTAAGAATATTTAGAATTTGGGGGGAGAAATAAGCTGAAATAAGCACAGTAACAGGATTTACGATAAGGCAACTAAAATGACAAATAGGATTATTGGAAAAACTATATACTTAATTGTTGTTTATCAAAATAATGACTATTGTCTTAATCTAATGTTTTGCAAAGAAAGATACTTTGGGGAAAGGGGAAATCAAATGAAATTAACATATGGAATATAGATTATACAAATCAATTGCTAAAGATTGTCTTATAAATGTTACCCAGACAACATACTGTTTACAAATTACTGAATGATTTATGTTATGTTAAAAAATACCAATAAAATATATACAAAAATAATCCAAAAAACTAAAAGCTGCTGGAGAATGAATGAGTGAACAAGTGAATGGCACTACAAAGCTGAAAAGGGATCTTTCTGTAGAAGCCCATGGTGATTTTTCTTTTGGCTGCTACAGTCATCCAGAGACTTCTCATTCATGAATGCCTGGGTGAATTAAATCAGTGAACTCTGGCAAAAGAGCAAAGCAGTGGTGCTGTTCAGGAAATAGATCCAGTGATAATGTTGACTAGTTTGCTTTCATGCTGCTTTCTGAATTGCAAGTCTGACCACCGTCAGGAATGAAATGTTCTTATCTTTCAGTGTTCAAATGGATTAGCAAGGTACGTAGCTATTCATGGACCTTGCACAAGCTTTGTAGCTCAGCTGGTTTCTTAGACAATAAGTTATTTGGTTAATAATAGTCTTATTAACATTTTGTGATTCTGTTATTATGCCAGTGTAAAAATAAATGTATGTCGATTGGAGGAAAAAAAAAGATTATTGCTAACTTTGTACCACTGTTTAATTTAATGTTTGGTTGAAGTTGGAAAAGTGATTTCACTTCATGCTACTGTTATTATAACAATTTGTAGTCTTGTGTTTGTGTGTATATATTTGCATATATGGGTGTATGCATCTGTGTAAAAAGTATCTGTCTTCTTTGCAATGTGTTTTTCAACATGTTTTTATGTGCAGTGTGTCAAATAAACTTAGCTTTCTACATATAGAAACTTAAAATACACATTTTTGTTCAAGTTCTTTGAGCCAGTTTGAATAGGAAATATGAGAGATATGCAAAACTTTATTTTGGAATATGCGTCAAGTGAATGCTTCTTAAAAATAGATTTAAAAAGCTGCTAATGGCAATACACATTATAATACACTGAAAATTGTTCTTAGTGTTGTCTTTTTGTATTAGGAAACAAACCAAGAAAATTCTAATCCTTCAGTGGCTTTATATCTGTGGAGATTTTCAGTCATCCAGGTCACTGTTATCTTGTTGTTGTTGTTAGCTGCGAAGTCGTGTCCGACCCATCGCGACCCTATGGACAACATTCCTCCAGGCCTTCCTGTCCTCTACCATCTTCTGGAGTCCATTTAAGCTCACGCCTACTGCTTCAGTGACTCCATCCAGCCACCTCATTCTCTGTCGTCCCCTTCTTCTATTGCCCTCGATCTTTCCCAGCATTAGGCTCTTCTCCAGTGAGTCCTTCCTTCTCATTAGGTGGCCAAAGTACTTGAGTTTTAGCTTCAGGATCTGGCCTTCTAAAGAGCAGTCAGGATTGATCTCCTCTAGGACTAACCGGTTTGATCGCCTTGCGGTCCAAGGGACTCGCAGGAGTCTTCTCCAGCACCACAGTTCAAAGGCCTCAATTCTTTGGCGCTCAGCCTTTCTTATGGTCCAACTTTCACTGCCATACGTTGCAACTGGGAAGACCATAGCCTTGACTATACGCACTTTTGTTGACAGGGTGATGTCTCTGCTTTTTAGTGTGCTGTCTAGATTTGCCATGGCTTTCCTCCCCAGGAGCAAGCGTCTTTTAATTTCTTGGCTACAGTCCCCATCTGCAGTGATCTTGGAGCCCAGGAAAATAAAATCTGTCACTACCTCCATTTCTTCCCCATCTATTTGCCAGGAATTGAGAGGGCCAGATGCCATGATCTTGGTTTTCTTAATGTTAAGTTTCAACCCAAGTTTTGCACTCTCCTTCTTCACCTGCAACAAGAGGCTCTTTAGTTCTTCTTCACTTTCTGCCATTAGAGTGGTATCATCTGCGTATCTTAGGTTGTTGATATTTCTTCCGGCAATCTTAATTCCAACTTTTGATTCATCTAGCCCTGCCTTTCTCATGATGTGCTCTGCATATAAGTTAAATAGGCAGGGCGACAGTATACAGCCTTGCCGGACTCCTTTCCCAATTTTGAACCAATCAGTGGTTCCGTGTCCAGTTCTCACTGTTGCTTCTTGACCCGCATATAGGTTTCTCAAGAGACAAATAAGATGGTCTGGTACTCCCATCTCTTTAAGAACTTGCCACAGTTTGTTATGATCCACACAATCAAAGGCTTTAGCAAAGTCAATGAAGCAGAAGTAGATGTTTTTCTGGAACTCCCTAGCTTTCTCCATGATCCAGCGTATGTTGGCAATTTGATCTCTAGTTCCTCTGCCTCTTCGAAATCCTGCCTGCACTTCTGGTAGTTCTCGATCCACATACTGCTGAAGTCTAGCTTGTAGGATTTTAAGCATGACTTTACTAGCATGAGAAATGAGTGCAATGGTGCGATAGTTTGAACATTCTTTGGCACTGCCTTTCTTTGGAATTGGAATGTAAACTGATCTTTTCCAATCCTGTGGCCATTGTTGAGTTTTCCAAATTTGCTGGCAAATTGAGTGTAGCACTTTTACTGCATTGTCTTTTAAGATTTTGAATAGCTCAGCTGGAATACTGTCACTTCCACTAGCTTTGTTGTTGCTCAGCTTTTCTAAGGCCCACTTCACTTCACATTCTAGGATGTCTGGCTCGAGGTCATTGACCACTTCATTGTGATTATCAGGGACGTTAAGCTCATTCTTGTATAGTTCTTCTGTGTAATTTTGCCACCTCTTCTTAATCTCTTCTGCCTCTGTTAGGTCCCTGCCATTTTGGTCCTTTATGATGCCCATTTTTGCATTAAACGTTCCCTTCATTTCTCCAATTTTCTTGAAAAGATCTCTGGTCCTCCCTATTCTATTATTTTCTTCTATTTCTTTGCACTGTTCATTTAAGAAGGCATTCTTATCTCTTCTAGCTATTCTCTGGAATTCTGCATTCAATTGGGTGTATCTTTCTTTTTCTCCCTTGCCTTTCGCTTCCCTCCTTTCCTCAGCTATTTGCAAAGCTTCCTCAGACAGCCATTTTGCTTTCTTGCATTTCTTTTTCTTTGGGATGGTTTTGGTTGCTACCTGTTGTACAATGTCGCGAACCTCTGTCCATAGTTCTTCAGGCACTCTGTCTATCAGATCTAATTCCTTAAATCTATTTGTCACCTCTACTGTATATTCAACAGGGATATGATTTAATTCATACCTGAGTGGCCTAGTGCTTTTCCCTACTTTCTTCAGTTTAAGCCTAAACTTTGCAAGGAGAAGCTCACTTCTTATCCAATAAGCTTCATTAGTTCTGGCCGGATGGTGTGGGCAATGGAAGGATTAGTTCTGACAGGAAGTGGGGAGGGGTTGGAAGGATCATATTTCTTTGTGGTCATCTGGTCGTTGGTACTCTACCAGAGAGCTCTTGAGGCTATGGGAATTTATCTTTCCTCTCAGCATCACTGTAAGGTAAAGGTAAAGGTTCCCCCGCACATGCGTGCTAGTCGTTTCCGACTCTAGGGGCCGGTGCTCATCTCCGTTTCATAGCCGAAGAGCCAGCGTTTGTCCGAGGACGTCTCCGTGGTCATATGGCCGGCATGACTAGACGCCAAAGGCGCACGGAACGCTGTTACCTTCCCACCGGAGTGGTCCCTATTTTTCTACTTGCATTTTTACGTGCTTTCGAACTGCTAGGTGGGCAGAAGCTGGGACGAGTAACAGGCGCTCACTCTGTTACGCGGCACTCGGGATTCGACCCGCCAAACTGCCGACCTTCTGATCGACAAGCTCAGCGTCGTAACCCACTGAGCCACCGCGTCCCTTAGCATCACTGTATCAGAGTGCAAAAGGAGATGGAATCTACTTAGAACTGCTGAAAGGGCTCCTTCGTAGACAGGAGATAGGATTTGTCTTATCCTTCCCCCTCTGTTGAGAGAGGGCTACTCAATATTAATAATATTAATATTATCTCTGTTAACAATAAATTAATCTCAGCTCACCGCTAACTCATATTTAAGTGATTGTCTACTAGGACTCCAAGATCCCTGTCACAAGTACTGCTACTGATCCAGGTTTCACCTAATCTGTGACTGGGAATAATGCTTGAGTATAATGCATAAATTGGGGGCTGCAACGTACCCTATAATATAACCAAAAGAGTTGCTATCCAATCTGAAGACCTCATGACATTGCCATTCCTGAAAGCTGTCAGAGAGCAAATACATTAAATAAAGAAATGTGGATCTACGTTATAAGCATATTACCTCCTCTGTACTAAGACAGAAATTGGATGAGGAGACAAAACAGGAAGGAAAAATAAATTGTCATTCCTGTTGCAGCAATAGCAATTACCCTGGTGTCACATTGTTCCAGAAACAAGCCATAGGTCTTTGAAGAAACAATATAAAGATTGAATTCCTATTTTTATTTTTGGACTTACTGTACCTGACTCTCTCATCACTTCTCCACTTCTCCATTCCTCAGTGCTCTGTAGCATCTTATCCAATCAAGAATTAAAAACATACCCACTGTTATGTGACAATTAGGCTTTTCTCAAAAGGGAATTGTCCAAATATTCATGAAGGATGTATCTTTGTCTTATTCCTTCATTTTGTCTTCTGGTTTTAAAATCAAAATTGTCCCTCTTGTTTTCTTTTCTTTTCCGATTCAGCCAATGTAGCCTCATCAAATAGGGAGCAAGTCCACCTATATGTATAAATTTTACACGAATATATAAAGGAAGAAAAAAAGTGTCTACGTAGTCTGTAAGCAGACTGTGCACTTTTTCTTGTAAATGTGCACGGAACAAAGATAATACAATAGCACAAAGGACTAGAGTTTAAAATTGGCTCATTGGCAACATTGGAAGGTAATGGAATACAACTCCATCACATTTTCCTTTGTATCTTCATTTTCTTTTCCATTTGTCTATACAGTCCAAGGCCCTCTAAATGAATTTGAACTCTGTCTCCAATATTCTCACTGCAAATGGCCTCCCTCACTAAGAAGAAGCAGTCAAACAAGTGCAGCCAGGTATCTTCAAGGTAATTTCGCTATAAAAACCAGCTGAGATGAGATGGTATTCCCACTGAGATTGGCTTCTAAATGTGGAATGTCTCTGAGACATTTGAAAGCTTAGTACTTCCTTTGGCAATTTTTGCTATCCTTAATGATGGATAGTAGAATTTTATTCTTGTAAACTTTGGAGATATGTATTTGTGTTATAACTTTCTTAGTTCTCTTTTAGATGTCTTTAAAAATGACAGTTCTTCCATGAAATCAGTACAACACAATCTCAAATCCCTCTTCCTTTTCATATATTCAGCAATGGGAATAAGATGATTGTGCCTCCTAGCCATTTTTGATTATTACATTCCCTGCAGCCCTTAAGCTGGTTACAAGTATGAAGGGAGAGGAATACATGAATATTCCCTGTGAGAGAAATCACAGTTTCTATTTATGTGGAACAGAGTCACCTCATACATTTGAATACATTATACACATCTGCCAAGGGACTTGCCAATAGATACACCCATCTGCATGTAGATATGGCCCTATTCCTGCTTATGCATTCACTGCATGTTTTGGGATCATAATGTAGATTACATTCCTATTTCCTAATGCAGGAAAATACACATTATGTTTCTAAAACAGAAAAGTTATGCTGAAAAGCTACAGCTGCAAATGAAGATGATCACACTAGACAGAGAAAAAGTTCTCTGTACTATATCATTCTTTTCTGGTCTTTTTCTAGACATATTATAAAGCTGGTCACTGAAAGGAGTTGGATTTTTTTTTCTAAAAAACAACAACAATATTACTATTGCTGCTCCAGTGTCTTTTAAGGGAAAAAAATAGGATTTATCTCAAAAATGTTCATCTTAGTCTTAGAGCAATGGCTAATGGCAATAGAGGACACTATTTGTGGCTCAGGGTGAACTGTGGGGTCCCTGGTGCTATCTCAGCTTGGTAAATAATAATAATAAATAATAATAATAATAATAATAATAATAATAATAATAATAATAATAATAATAATAATAATAATAAATGAGCTGGATAAAATGAGCTTGCCCTCATTTTATCATTCATAAAAAAATGAGAAGTTTGTTCTCACTTTATATGAATGGTAAAATGAGAGCAGACCCCACTCCTTAATAGCACTGATGATGTTACCTAGTTTGGTAATGAAATGTCTGCAAGCCAAGCTCAGAGAGCACCAAGGATCCCACAGCTAAGGCTAATCTTTGGGGCAAGTGGTGTTTGGTTCTTTTTTTTTCATTTCTTTACTGAAAAGATCTTGTTTGTGTCAAGTTTGCCCACATGGATTGACAATCTCACCCCTGTGATATTCCATCGTGAATGCTTGACAGAGCAATACTATACTAATCCTTTGGAGGTTGTTCTTTTTTGAAAAATGTTTAAACTGAAAGCATGCTGAAATAACAACACTGAAAGGCCAACAACTTGGTGAAATCCAATTGCTAGTATATAGATCAGGGATCTTCAAACTTGGCCCTTTTATGACTTGGGGCCTTCAACTCCCAGAATTCCTCAGCCAGCATGCCTGGCTGAGGAATTCTGGGAGTTGAAGGCCCCAAGTCATAAAAGGGCCAAGTTTGAAGATCCCTGATATAGATGTTGAGATTAGAGACAGGAAAAGAAGGAACTACAGGAAGTCTCTATTGAGATTGGTGATAATAATGGAATCGGAATGTACTGTGTCTCTCCTCCTTCTTATACACCAGTGAATAAGAGAGTTATTTGCTTGAAAGACTTCTGAATATTATCTTGTTTGCCAGGCCATAAGAGAAACCACTTTGCCTATGTAATGATTTTTGCATAGAGAGTGTAATAGATTGCTCCATGCCACTACAGTATCCTCAGAAAGAAAAAAAAACTATCCAGTGTAAGAGCTTTGCCTTAAAATAATCATGCAGTGTTAAAGTCATCCTACAACCAATAGATTTTATCCCATGTTATTGTTGCTGACCCAGACTTCCACATATGGACAGTGAAGCTGTGTTAACAGTCTTTAATAGTGCTTTACCCATAATGGATGAGAGAGAGATCACTGAACTCTTGAAGAAAATCTGCTGTACTGCATTTTACTCCAATTTTCCATCTTCTGTGAGATAAATGGAGACCGAGCAGCAGATAAAAATGCAGAAAAAGCCATATCTAAAAAAATCCTCTGAACTTAATCTTTTATGCCAAACGATGTGTAAATTCATGTACAGGAGCTGCTATGGGCATCTGATATGAATTTTCCATATATAGTAAGCTTCTATATCTGTCTTCCCCATAAAATTAGCAATCAACAAAGGAGAAAGAGTGTCTATCACCTCAAAATATTACACAATTTGTCAAATCCATTTGGGTCTTCATTTCTAAATGTCACTATAGGAGATGGGAGAAACCCTAAGGCTCTCAAGTAAATGGAGTAATGCATATGAAAGTCCTGTGAGACATAGGGTGGGTTTTTTTTTTCTTTGCCCAAGTTATTCAAGAAGAGAGGGCAATTAACTGACAGGCACAAATATGTTTAAAGGTCATAAAAAGCAAAACTCTGATAATCATCATCCATTAATTGCGAATTTCAGAAAGACAGATAACTAAAAAGCTAGTGAACTCGTTACAACATGATGGTGTAAGTTAGATAGTGATGGGATTTCAGCAAGCAACGGAACAACAAAAATGCATCATTACAAAAACACAGCCTGAACTTGGCTGAGAAAAGGGTACAAGCAAGATTCTAAATGGGGAAAGAATAAATGACATAAAAAGCCCAGTGAGACTTAAAACATCAAATAGCCTCAATTCTTCATAAAGAATGGTGCTAAATTCCAAAGCATTTAATAATAAAAAAGAAATATGACAAGCTAGTGGCACTGACTAAAAACTAATGTGAGCCAAGATGAAATGTATCATTAGTCTGATAAGAATGGGAAACAGCATTATTCTTGCACAGAGTAATTATAAGAGGAAAGTGACGTCAATGGTACTTTATACACAGATCCCAAAACCTCTCAGGAGATATTTTCTCAAATTATATAACCGTGACTGTGTAGAAGTTTCTGTACTAAATGTCAGTATATGTTTGTGAAGCTTATGTTTCAAACACAACTGTTTCCCATTGTAATAGAACATAGCTGACTTAAATTCCATCTAAGAACTCTGTAATACTGAACTTCAGTTCCCAAAGTCTAAACTTTACTTTCCTGCTTTAAAGCTGCATGGAAATAAACCTGCTTTCCTGGATGAAGTGTCCTTACTGTATTGCAGAGCAGAATTAATCAATGTAAGCGTACACTTGTCATACTCAAGAAGCGTAGAGCTGGCATTAATACTTTCTGTCTTCTGCAATGCTTCCCTACTATGTACATGACTACATAGTCCGTCTAGGTAAGACATGTCAAACTTGTGACATCACGTGACGTCGCGCAACATATCAGGACAGTTTTGCCATTGCTGGCAATGAGGTGGGTGCAGCTTCTGTGTGACGTGTCTGGCCCATGGGCTGGCAATTTGACACCCCTGATCTAGGTTATCCAACAGAATATAATCTAATTAACTTTTAAAGTGCCACTTTGGGAGCATTTAAACTTTAAATGAGAACATACTGTAGAAGGAGAGCCAATCAAAGTATGGAATTGCACAGGCATTCCTTCAGGGTCAAATACTTCTCAAGACTTCTTATTTTTTTCCACTTCCCAAGCAGGACTTTCTGATAATAGATAAGATAAATAAATGGACGACATAATAAGCATTCAGCCAGATTTGTTCTGCGTACAATTTACAGTATTTCAAAGAGAGCTTCTAATAAATACAAGAGAAACAGCTATTAAAGAATGAGTAACTTGGGTGATGTTTTTCTCTTTGATTTCCCACTTTGTATCTTTCATCATACCTTGTCTCTGTTTATCCCATTTGAGCATTTATTGATAAAGTTTTCAGTAATTTGCAATAGATGAGCAGCACCTATAACAATAATAAATTACATTCCTGTGTAAAATTATGCTGATGAAATGAAGAGTGGAATTTGGTTTAGGATATCAACAACTGCTTGTGATCAGTTTTTTTTTTTAATACTGCAAATATTCTTTGGCACTAGCCTGATGAATCTAAAGATATGGTCTAAACTAAAATTGATACTTCAGGTACAAAAGTTACAACAAACTATATTTATTTGTTCATGGGTTCTGCTTCTTCATAAAATGATGAACTTTGCCTTTGCTGACCGACAGAGTCCTGCAAGATTTGGATAGTTCCTAGAAGAAATAGAATTCTTCCTTTCTAGTAGAAAGTGTGAAGATCGAATCAATAAAGTTTTTTTTTCCTTCCTAGAAAAGGAAAGCCATTAAAACTGAAGTTAATCTCTTGATCATCATGTTGCAGACTCAATGGCATTTGTGTTTGCAATAGAAATAATTTAAAAGTTTTTCAGATTTTCATGTTAGAGGTCAGCAAGACCTGGAGCTGACATTTTAATGAATCTGTTTATTTTCATAGGGAGCAACGAGGGAGGGAGGGAGGGAGGGAGGGAGGGAGGGAGGAAGGAAGGAAGGAAGGAAGGAAGGAAGGAAGGAAGGAAGGAAGGAAGGAATTATGATGAACCTTGAGCCACAAACATTAGACACAAGGACTGATTGCTTCAAAAGTCTTCACTCTGTAAATAACTAAGCCCTTCCTTTCCATTATAAAGGGCTTGAGCTGAAATAAGATTCATCAAGTCATTAAAACACAGTAGGTTAATTTTGTACTATGCATTATGCTAAGCTTTGGTTTAAAAAGTTCAATACAGTCAGCAGTGTTGGACATTTGCTCAGTTGTAATGTACTTTATAGAAAGAGGCATAATAAAAGTATTTCACACCTTTTTCCCTATTAAATCCATATTTATGTAATTACATGTTTTTTCTGGAACATCTAGATTTCTTCTGAATAATATAAGAGGTAAGGAAAATGCCACCCCAAATTAAGCTTAAAATTAAAATAGGTTTAGAAAATTCAAGGAAAGAAGACTTCCATTTCACTTCATCCTTCAAATGATCAGTATGATTTCCTGGATTCTATAAAGGGATTTTTTTTTTGAGAAGTTGCCTGCAGGAGGAAAAAAAAGAAGCAGGTATCCTTCCTTCCTTTATCTCCATAGTGTATTTTAGTATATGATCTATGGATAAAACTTTTTTTGTCTTTTGTCTTAAAATTGTTAAGGAGGTTATGTCTGATTTAGTAGTAGGATTAAATAGATTAATATAACTAGCACTGTTAACAGGGGAAAAAAGCTAAACAAGCCTTTTTGGGAGACTGAGACAGTATTCAGATGGCTCAAATAACTTGGAAATTAATTTATGAGGTAGACGTTATTTACTTTACAATGTCAGTATTATAAAGACAGAGAAATCTCTTGGAGAACACCCATCAATTTCTAATACCATTTTTCTTCTGTGCTCAGAAGAGCAGTCCATGAATTCCAATCTGCTTACAGAAAGGATTGAGCCTCTTTGATGTTTTGGAAGTCCATTCCACTTGGTCTGATTTCCTTATTAACACAGAGATTATTATTATTTGGGGTGCCTTTGAGTCAGTCTTGACTCCTGAAGAGAGCCTAGACCTGGAGTATTTTTGGCAAGATTTGACAAGTGGTTTTCCCTTGCCTCCTTATTCGGCTTGAAGAAAAGTGACTGTCCCATGGTTACCCAGCTAGACCAGTGGTGGGATTCAGCCGGTTCGCACCGGTATGGTAGAACTGGTAGCTATTTTTTTTTTAGTTCGGAGAACTGGCTGAACCCACACTGCTTCTGGAAGCCCATCCTAGTTCTGGGAGGTCTGGAGAAGGTCTCCCAGGCCTAGAGCGGCCCACAGGAAGTGTGTGGATGTCACTTCTGGAAGTCCGTTCTAGACCTTAGAGGACCATGCAGAGAACCAGTTGTTCAGGTATTTGAATCCCACCACTAAGCTAGACTCATGGCTAACATGGGACTAGAACTCATATTGTTCCAGTTTCTAGTTGGTGCCTTAACCACTACATCAAACTGGCTCTCTTTTTTTTCAATATTTCAGTCTCCAACTTCAGATGAGCAACTACCATTTGCAATAGCAAGTGGAACAGTAGAAGTGGCTGCATTTCACTACAGTGATGCGTCGTGGATTTTAGAAGCACTGCTGGCCTGCCTTGGCTCTTAATTATTAGCCTCCCAACTAAAACCAGAATTAAAAACAGGATAGAAAATTTGGAAAAGGGATGGAAATAAAGGATGATCATGTTGGAAGGGTAGTAAAGACTTGGTGAGAGATATAGCGCTTATTTGTCATCATGCACTATACTAGCTGAGCAGTGATTGGCTGTGATTTCTCTCTCTTTTTTTTCCTATTATCCAGGAAGGACACCTTCTGATTGGCTCTCAGCCTTGGTAGTTCCTGGTGACTTGCAGTATACAAATGCTTGTGATATCTCTATACGTAAAATGGGAGGAATTGCTCATTTGGGTCTTACTTTATTTTAGTAGTGAAATTAAAGGATTTGGATGCCTGGTAGTGCTCCTAACTAAATTAAAATATCACCTCTCCTATGCATGAGAGAAAATATTTTTTTAAAAAAATAATGCTTGCAACTACGACAGAACAAATAAAGCTGTTAAGCACAAAGAAATCCTGAACAAATGTTCGTACTGAATGTTCGTGTTGTTTCTCATTGGCAGTTTTTCATTGTTTTGCAAATATATGCAAATGTTCTTTTACTTTTAAAGCAAATCACAATTATATATTGTTGACTATAACCTGTTATGAAGTTATTTGGCATATACAACTGTCTGCAAGTATTATTTAAAAAAAAAAATCAGCTGTTTATTTTTCCATTGCCCTACACATGATTTCCAGCACTTTATGTCCTCCATCTCAGACAGCATTGACAAAGCCTGCAATTTCCCCTAATTTCCTTTAATTCACATTGTGGACTCATTCAGCTTGGCACTTACATTATTAATTTAAAAGGATGACAGCATAAAGTTGCAGAGAGGAATCTTTTTCTCTTGTATGCTTATTGAATAGAACAGCTTGTTAGTATTCCTAAGTTGAATGTCCAAAATTTAGACAATATCAACACTGGTATGTTGTCAATAATCACATGCTTGAAAGAAGAGGGGGGAAGGGAGAAAGAAAGAGAGAGAGGGAGAGAGAGAGAGAATTGAGCATGTCTATTTTAATGAAAAGAAGAACTAGGGGTGATATGATAGCAGTGTTCCAATCATTATGGAACTGCTACAAAGAAGAGGGGGTTGACATATTCTCCAAAGCACCCAAAACACACAAAGAAAGTCATGTGATTGTGGTTACTGGTTTGTTTTTAAACCCTTCCCTCATAGATAACCTGTCTTTGGCCATTTTGTTTGTACAAACGTGTGTATGTGTGTGTGTCTGTGTCTGTGTCTGTGTGTGTGACTGTTTCTGTGGTAACATATGAGTGTCACCAGAAATTTGGGCTAGGAGTTTCAGTGTTTCAGTTCACTAAAGGCGACCCAGCCAAGGATTATCAGGAATGTCAGGATTAGCAATAGCATTTAGACTTATGTAACCACTGTAGAGCACACACTGGGTGGTTTGCAATGTAGAAACATTATTTACATATTGCCCCCAACAATCTGGGTCCTCATTTTACCGACCTCAGAAGGGTGGAAGTCTGAGTCAATCTGGAGTCCCATCAGGATCGGACTTCAGGCTGTGGGCAGAGTTTGCCTGCAATTTACCGCACTTTAACCACTGCACTACCAGGGCTCATAGGAATGCTGCGATAAAGATCAAACAACAATGCAATCTGAAAATCTCTTCAATAATTTTGACATGATTGTCTATCTTTCATCTTTATTCATCTAAATAATTTATGTCAGCTTTGTTGGCTGAGGAATACTGGGAGTTGAAGTCCACAAGCCTTAAAGTTGCCAAGGTTGAGGACCCCTGATTTATGTGATTATGCCCCCCTCACACACACACACATACACACTGTATGGACACCAAAATGGGTGTCTGTTTGTGTCAATGCATCTATGCATTTTCCATGATGGATTAAAGAAAAAAAAAGTGTTCTACTTTTCCTGAGTTCATGGCCCAACCATTTGGGACATGCTTTGGTAAGGCCACACCTGGAATACGGAGGTCTTCTTGTCCAAACCCCAACACAGTCCTAGGCTGCAATAACAAAGGGATAGAATCAAGATCATATGAAGTGTTAGTACTGCTTTATAATACCTTGGTAAGACCACTCTTGGAATACTGCATCCAGTTTTGGTCACCACGATGTAAAAAAGATGTTGAGACTCTAGAAAGGGTACAGAGAAGAGCAACAAAGATGATTAGGGGGCTGGAGGCTAAAACATATAGGGAACGGTTGCTGGAATTGGGTATGTGTAGTTTAACGAAGAGAAGAGTGAGGGGTGACATGATAGCAGTGTTCCAATATACAAAGAAGAGGGAGTCAAGCTATTCTCCAAAGCACCTGAAGGCAGGACAAGAAGCAACGGATGGGAACTAGTCAAGGAGAGAAGCAACCTAGAACTAAGGAGAAACTTCCTGACAGTTAGAACAATTAACCAGTGGAACAACCTGCCTCCAGAGGTGGTGAATGCTCCAACACTGGAGGTTTTTAAGAAGAGACTGGACAGCCATTTGCCTGAAATGGTATAAGGTTTCCTGCCTGAGCAGGGGGTTGGACTAGATGACCTCCAAGGTCCCTTCCAACTTCTTCTTCTTCTTCTTCTTCTTCTTCTTCTTCTTCTTCTTCTTCTTCTTCTTCTTCTTCTTCTTCTTCTTCTTCTTCTTCATCATCATCATCATCATCATCATCATTATTATTATTATTATTATTATTATTATTATTATTATTATTATTATTATTATTATTATTATTATTATTATTATTATTATTTAAGTTGTTTCCCCCAAACGAAGCAGGCTGCCTTACTTCCAAAAGCAATGATTCAGCCTTGAAGACCAGTTGGGAGTCCTTCAACAAACCTAAAACTATAAGAGGACATTTCAAATTTTGACTGATATATAAGTACAACCACTTTTCAATAACAACTAAATTGAGAATTGCACTGGGACATGTGCATTATATATATTATTTGTTGCTACATTTTAATGCATCAGAGTTTTAATAACAGAAGCTAAAATGTAACATTGATTAATCATTCCATGGGTCCATTCCCCTGATAACAACCATTCATTATTTTCCCTGTTAGCAACCATTCATAATTTTCCATAGGAACTTGACAAAATAAAGGTTGAGGTTTTTGAGGGTTTTAATAGTGTGTGTGTGTTTTGTTATGCTATGGAACTTTTTTTTCCAATTTATTTCTATTACATCTGGTCTCATACAGAACCCTACAGAACCATTATTTCACAAATACTGTGTAAATAAGGTGTACTGCACACAAGAACAACGATACATATCCATTAACTATTTAAAAAAATCCTGATACCTAATTTATTTTACTTTTTTCCACAAGAGGTCTTTTGAAATGTTGTCTGGGAACAGTCCTTGAACAAGCAAATGTAAAGGTGGAGATAAAAGAAATGAGACCTTAAAAGTGATTTATTGAGGCCATAGTGTACAATACAACAGCAACTAAACTTGAAATATGCAAGTGTGCAGGTGTGGGTGTGGGTGTATGTGTTTGTTTGCAGTATGCATTTTTAAATAGTTATTATAACACACAAATGCAAAAAGAATATAAAAAATGCAAGCCAAACTTTATATGTGCATAAATATGAAAGTAAAATACTCAAATTAAGTAAAGTACTATGTTCGACCAAATTTGCTTTTTGAGCTGGGTAAAGGAAGAAGCATTCATCTACATAATAAAGAATAAAAATTAAGATGATTTTGTACTACAAATAGCTGAAAAAAATTTTTGTAGCTGTTTTTTTTTAAATATTCATTAATCTCTTAATCATATGCTTGGGAACAAAGAAAAATTCATTGCAGTTTTTTTTTAAGATTTACTTTAAAAATGCTTAATCCCTTGTTCTCTGAGAAATTGTACAACATTTATTGAGTTTATTAATTTATACTTGTACATACTGTCTTGGCATTTTTGAGACAGATTTTAACTTGAAGACTGCTAATAAAGTGAAAAGAGGCAACACACATTTTTCAAGATGAATAATAAAGCATATTAAAATAAAACTTTCTGCAATATTATTTCTTCTTTTTTCCACCATAATGCTTCTTTGTCTTTTAATGATTTTGGAAAGAGAAAATTTAAATTTTTATCCACATTCAGTCGATGCATTTTGATTAAGGAGAAGGAAAGAGTAAGTTGGACATTCTTTTATCTGTATTCTTAAAAAATGTTTTCTACTTCTTTTTTTTAAATCACAGGGCATGCTAACAAATAAAAGATTGTCCTCTCCTGGTTATGTTTGAAAAATAATGCAATGCATTGGAATTCCAAATGAAATGTGATCACTATTTATCACAAAACCTAGCCAGTACCAGGAGGTCAACTGTGTGCAAATTCCATAAATTACAGCAAAGTAATTCACACCTCCAATCACTTCCCCTGAATTACGATGCTTTCAATACGGTCTAGGCCTTCACAAATTAGATGCCAGCAATCAAGATGACTTCTCTCTAGCAGTTGTAATGTGCCCTTTTGACCTTGCATAGCTTCCACCCAGCGATGAGTCAACAACTCTTCTCTCATTATCTCCTGATTTAGACAAGATATCTCATTCTATGATCACATATATCTCCCTTGTGAAACCTTTAATCTTGGAGAGATGGAGGTAGGCACACCAGGACCTAAGCAGGTGCTCCATCTTTCTTTCTTTTTTCATTTTTTTTTTGCTGAGCTGATAAATTTGTTGCACAAGATTAATTTAAGAAAGGATTTTTCCCCTTCAAGGGATATAGGTTCAATGGTTTCTTGTTTTAAGTTACAGAACTAAAAAGTATTATGTTATCATATCTGCTCAAAAATGAACTCACTTTGAGAGATAATAGTGTTTATTTATCTCTTACTTATTTGTTGATTAGTTTCATTTCAGCTAAATCACCGAAATGTTCTCCTTTAGCTAATTCAGGTTTCAGGGCTTTATTGTGCTTCAGATTATTTCAAAGGAAAAAAAAAGAAATCAGTAACTGAACATTAAAAACTAAGCAAAGCTAAAACTAAGAGCCAATTCATTTTTAAGTGAAACAACATTTCACAATAACTTTTTGTTTCTTTTTTCCCATAAGTTAAGATTGGTAATGAAAGTACATTGATTGATCAAAGTACATTGTTACTGTCTGTCTGAGTTCATTACCTCAGATATTCTAGGCTACCACTGGGTTTATCTAGTTAACTGTTCAGTTTATTTTAGTTTTCTATAATGGGACAAGGATGTTGATAAGGACTCTTGATGACTTTAACTTGAAATTCCATAAAAGCTTTAAGTAACCTATTGGATGCAACCAGTTCCAGAGGGAGAAGCAGTCAAATAATTCATGACCTGTACAATAGATAATCAGCATTGCCAACTAATTACTATCATGAAATCTCCAAATGACCATGATAATGAGATAACAGAAATCAGGTCTAGAGTCTAGACCAGGGGTCTTCAAACTTGGCCCTTTTATGACTTGTGGCCTTCAACTCCCAGAATTCCTTAGCCAGGCACACTGGCTCAGGAATTCTGGGAGTTGAAGTTCACAAGTCATAAAAGGGCCAAGTCTGAAGACCCCTGGTCTAGACCATCACATTGCTGCTGATGTGAAAATACCCTTCCCAGAACAAGCCCCCAAGAATATTTTGTGATGTAACCATGAAGTCCAAAGGTTGTTCCACTAACATACTGTATTTTGGTACAATGCTGAAACTTACCTTCCTGGAAATCTGTTTCAACACATGTAAAATCATAATTCTGGCATAAAAAGTGCTGAATGATGCATATCAGATAGTAACAAGGACATATCTTACTAAAAAATGTAACAAATTAAACACGTTCATTTTTCGACACTGTGCTTAAAAACTAAGAAGAAAACCAAGCAAGGACATCCTTACTATCTTCTTGAATCAAAAAAGTTTATGTGATATATGTCCCAGTTTTAAGATAAATATAGCTACATGTTCAGAAAATGTGTGAACACTATCTGAGATCGTTACTTTTGATAATAATGCCCATAGCTTTGAGGCAGAGTTGAAGCTTCATATTTAGAACATCTCAGGTTTATGTTCCAGAAAAGACACAACTTAGTATACCCTTGTTTGAAATCCAGATCCTCAATCAATTATGTAATATTATTTAATCAACCTTCAATCTTTTTGTTGAATTACAAAAGCCCACCAGAATGACACCATTTGAGGGATAATGTAGCATTGGCAGCATTATTTTACAATGATTTTCAGTGGAAAACAAAATGTTGAACACAAAACTTTTTACAGATTAGTAAGACTAAAAAACAGGGATGTAAAATACCAAATAATATTAAGCCATTGTAATACAGTATACTGGTTGAAGTTTTACCTTTGGATTGGAGAGAGATTGAGTCTAGTTAGCATTCAATAACAAAATGATCTAGGATCAATAATTGTTTCTCAACCTTTTTCGACAGAGTTGCTCTTGAAGGCATAAAATGAGAAGAGAATCTCAGGTAAGCCACCTTGAGGTTTGAAAGAAAAGAAAGGATACAGTGTAACCAGGGCTTTTTTTTCTCATAGAATGCTCAGAACGGAGTTCCGGCACCTTTTTTGGATGGAACCTTGTAGGGTAGGCAAGGCGGGTTGTATGACATGTGTGAGTTCTGGCACCTTTTTCTTTTACAAAAAAAGCACTGAGTGTAACAAACAAATACATAAATCCCTAAATTTAATGATGATGTGGCAGCATGAACTCTTTACTGATGCTCCATACATCAGACTTTGAATTTTGCTTTGTACCTTCAACTACTTCAATACAATTTTCTCATGTTTAAATGTTCAAACAAAATGCCTATCTTGATTGGCAGGAACATTTCTGCTAAGGGGAACCTTTATGATTTATTTCCAATTTACTGTAACTGCGTGCCTTTACTTAAACTTTTATTTCTTTCAGAGGAATGAGATCTGAACAAAATATGGTCTTAAAAGCAAAGGAAGAGAAATACTGGCTGCATAAAAGGTAAACTTTTCCCTTTGATCTTTCATACATCATTCTTAAAGGCACTTATTAAAAACTAGCCCAGTAAAAACAAGCAGAGGGATGGAAGGAGACACATGTGAAGTTGAAGTCTTGTTAAAAGACCTGAATTGTCTCCTGTAATAGATAGGAATTACAAGGAAGCTAATATTAATCTATAATTTTCTTGGGTTCAGAGACTTTTGTAATCACCGCCTTCATATTCCACTGAAAGGACAGTTTGAATACCACCTGAAAATTAACAGAAAGAAAAGAGGAATCTGAGTTAACAGGTAGAACGGGTACAAAGTTGAAGACAAAGATATTTGACTTAGAAATAATTTTTAAAGCAGAAATGAGCATTTAGGTATAAAGAAAGGTAAGGTAAAGGTAAAGGTTCCCCCGCACATGCGTGCTAGTCGTTTCCGACTCTAGGGGCCGGTGCTCATCTCCGTTTCAAAGCCGAAGAGCCAGTGCTTGTCCGAGGACGTCTCCATGGCCATGTGGCCGGCATGACTAGATGCCAAAGGCGCACGGAACGCTGTTACCTTCCCACCGTAGTGGTCCCTATTTTTCTACTTGCATTTTTACGTGCTTTCGAACTGCTAGGTTGGCAGAAGCTGGGACGAGTAACAGGCGCTCACTCTGTTACGCGGCACTCGGGATTCGACCTGCCAAACTGCCGATCTTCTGATCAACAAGCTCAGCGTCCTAGCCCACTGAGCCACCGCGTCCCTAGGTATAAAGAAAAAGGGGACCCAAAGAAAACAAAAACAGAAGAGATAGGATAGTTGAATTATTAACAGTTTTTGAAGGACCGTGTCTTGTTTTTGTTTTTTAATTAGTTGTATTGCAAAAGAGGAGTGTGGGAAAAGACAAGACAGCTCCGAAGACATATAGACCTTTTGGGCACCAGGGACCGGTTATGTGGAGAGAGGTTTTTCCATAAACCAGAGGGGGTGTGGTTTTGTGTTGTTGCCTGCATTCCACAGATGGGCTTTGCTTGTTTGTGTGGACTGGTTGCTGGCATGCAACCACACTGGGGGTTGGGGACCTCTGATATAGACAGTCTTTTCTTCCTCCTATTATTTACTGACTTGCTTTCCTATTCTTTACAATAATAAGCATAGAAAAATTAATTGTTTAATTGGCTACTGATGTCTAATGTCTATATGTAGACTTTTCTGTCCAAGTAGCACAACAGTTTTTGGCCTTCTGTTATTCATTCAAGGCAACAGACCTGCCATATTTTCAAAGAAAATTGGGAAACCAGTGATGTAGAGCAATAAAAAGTCACAATTTAAAATCCAAACACACCCACCTCTCCTCACAGCAAAGATGATGAATTACAGCTTGATGATAGAGATTTGATATAGGCAGCAACACAAAAAGAAATCTACAAATATTTGGGAGCTTCCAATTTATTGCAGAATGTAGTAAAAAAAGCACTTCTGCCAAATATATTAAGCAAGTTGAAAAAAAAATGAAATCAGAGTTAAATGGTGGGAACATAATCAAAACAATCAATGCTAGGAGAGTCCCTGTTAAATGATATACAACAGGAGTATATGACTGGACCCAGATGCAGCTTGATAACTTGGATCAGAAAACAAGATAACTAATCACAATATACCATGTTCTACCGTACACTCAAAAAAGTGATATTGGTTGGTTGCATTATCCATGAACGAAACAGGCAGAAGTTTCCTACAGATGAAAGAAACTGCTGAGGAATGGCTTAAATGATTATATTAAGAAAAATAAAGAATCCTTACTGCAAGAAGTCAATTAAGAAAAGCTCTTGAAAACAACAAAGGTGAAGGCCAAGCATAGAAAAGAAACAATCTAAAATCAATTTGTTAATTGGAAGAACAAGACAATGCATGGTCAATCCTTGAAAAATATAGAAGGAAATGCCAATAAAAACACCACATGGGGCTGGTTAAAGAAAGAAACTGAAGGCTTTGTTTTAGTAGCTCAACAAGCTTTTCTGACTAATTTCAATTTCTCCAGCTGTGGTACTGGAGAAGCTTCTGTGTATTTCTTGGACGGCAAAGGTGACTAACAAGCAAGTACTGGAGTGGATAACACCAAACATGTCGCTAGAAGGCAAAAATCACAAAAACTGTGTCTCACTTACTTTGGCCATGTCATGTGGGGGAATTCATTGGAGGAAGCCAGAATTAGTAGTAAAAGAAAACCAGGCCATCAAAAAATATGGTGGCTGGACACTATCAAAGTTGACACCAGATAGAACATAGAAAACTCAAAGAAATTGGGCAATATTTGAAAATGTGGAGAGACCTGGCCCATAGAATCACCTAGAGTTGGACTCAACTGAACAGATAACATCATCATCACTGTATCTTCACTAGACATCTATCAACAATTATCAATTTTCTGATCTAACCCTCCCTCCCCCTTTCAATCATTACTGCTGGCAATAGAAAAAAAAATCCCAACACATTGTTTTCAACAAAAGATTGATGAATGAATAATATGGAAGCATGAAATATTCTTTAACTTGTAAATAATCATTTATTCACATGAATAAACTAAGCCATATCCCTTTGGCCCAATTCTTACAACTGTATGATTTCCTCAAGAACTTAGCTCAGAAAATGCTCTTTCTCTTTCATCCAAACCCATTCCTCTTGTAGTTCCATCAAATATCACCTCATTATTTCAGCAGCTGAACTTTCCAACATAACAGCATCCTTCCAACTGTGCGGTGACAAACTTGTCAGATCATGCACCTGATTTGTATGCAGGTTACTTCATTATCTCCACTGAATCCATAATGCAAATGCTAATATCAGAAGAAATAGCTTTTCTGTAAGTTGGGTGACATCTATCTACTAAAAAAAACCTAGCCCAATAATTACCCCAGGATGACAGCAAAGCTAATATGATAGAATTAAAAAAAACACATGAGGACATTTTTTGTGATGATACTAATAATAATAAAAAATCAATTTCTATGTGAAAATTCTAGATTTTCTGCAGTTGCTGAATAAAAAAAAAGTCAAGTAATTGCAAAATAATTGGAAAGTCAATTGTTGAGAAAATTCTCTGAATCTGGTATAAAACTTCATGAATTGTACAAATATGGAAGGCTAATATCATGCATGAGAGCCAGCTCATTGTATGGGTAAGACAGAAAACATAGAAAGAAAGGGGAGACTGCTTTTCATTATTTTGTCCAAGAGCCCCACAATCTCTTTATTTGTGCTTGCTAATACATTTTACTTTGTGACATTTATTTTCAAAGGCTTTGTTTTCCAATTTAGATGGGCATTTTATTCACAAATCAGTCTTCATTACTTTTATTTCATTATCATCATCAACAACTACATTTATTTTATATCTTTGCACTGCTCTGCAAAGAGATTCAACTAATTACATGCTGCATATAGTTAAGCATCCTTTGAGTGGATCACTAAATGTCTCCAGTGATATCAGCTAGCAGAACCTTTACATTAAACTTACAGAAAGACCAATGAGAAATGACACTATATGACATTCACCTTAAGAAGAGAATTCCAAGTGCTGCCCAAGAAGTCCACTTAGAGAGATCCCACAGAAGGTTGTCAAAAATAAGAAATAGAAGATCCTGTGGGACTTCCAGATCCAGACAGACAAGGAGGTTCTGTCAGGTAGTAGAGAAGAACCAGAAGACAGTGAGGGTGATAGATGCATTGGTGCCAAGTGACAGCAACATCAGGTAGAAGGAGCAATGGAAAGCTGGAGAAATTCCAGGGTCTGAAGGAGGAACTGGAGAGAATGTGGAAAGTAAAAGCCAAAATGGTCCCAGTAATGGTAGGAGTACTTGGGGCTGTTGTGATTCAGGGTCAGCCTGTGGGTTCGGCAGTTGGGTCGGACAACTCAGAGGAGGAGGAGGGGGTGTTGAAGAGCTTGCTGAGAATAATATTGAGGCTCCACAGAGCCCTCAGCCAGGCCCCTCCCACCTGGTCACGACGGAGACCCAGCTGTGTGAGCCTGACAGCGTGGATGAAGATGACCCACAGCTGGCCCTCTTCAAGGACGCCTGACGCAGGAGGCAGTCAATCAGGAGTAAACAGAGGAAGGCAATGGGGCACCTCGGAAGGAGGCAGAGAGAAGCCACGCCCTGAACTGTATAAAAGGGGTATGCGTGGGAGGGCTGGTTTGCTGAAGGCAACCACTTGAAAAGCTCCTGTTTCATGGTTCGTGTTTGCTCTCTTTGCTCTGTGTTTTTATGTTAATAAATTTGGCAGGCTTAATTCCAGCCTCTTGCCTTCTTGTAAAAGGGGTTGTCCCTGCCTTTTCTGCAGGGCCGGTAGCAGGCTGGTACAGAACACGGGCTGTGGCTCCTAAGCTGGAAAGTGGCTCCAATAGATCCCTGGAACAACATTAAAAGTTCCCTGTCCATAAAAGTGCAGTGCTAGTAACAGCTAAGATCCTGCACAAAACCTTCAAACTCCCAAACCTTTGAGACTGAGGGAGGCACAAACCAGCCATAAGGGTGAGAAGGGATTTTTTAAAAAAAATTAAATCTCTTTCAAGTTGACCTTGACTCTTGATATTTTATCAACACATACAGGCAATTTTCTTGCAGAAACGCCTTGCTATTGCCTTCTTCCAGTATGTACTTTGTCTTCTAAATTTAATCTAAATCACTGGGATATTTTTATTATCTCCCTTAGATATAGCAACCAGATTCAACCTTGCTTAACTTTTAGAGATCAGCCAAGGTTGACTAAGGCAGTTCCCTGTTCTGATTAAAATCTCCTTCAAATCGAAGTTGACTACATTTGTATAGTTTCTTTGTAGCAATTTAGGAGAGTTTTCTTCCAAGATTAAAAACAAAGAAATAACCTTTTCTTTTAGTTTACAGCCTTGGAGTTCCTCATTCTCTTCCATCTAAATATTAATCAGGTTTTAGCTTTTGCTGTTGTTTCTGTTAGTTGAAGTTATATCATCTAGCTGAGCACCAAAGAACAATAATATTACAGCATCTCTGTTTATGTCCTAATTATTTAGGCACACTATGTATCTGGAAACAGTTATTTGTCAGAATTTGTTGTGAGTATCCATCACCTCAGAATTATGCCTAAATGAAATCACACTGGGACCAAACAGAAAGCTATATAAAAAGCTGTTTTTCCTTTATTTATTTATGTCTTTATTTAATTTTTAAAAAATCTAATAATAAAATAAAAGGTAAAGGTAAAGGTTCCCCCACACATGCATGCTAGTTGTTTCCAACTCTAGGGGCCGGTGCTCATCTCCGTTTCAAAGTTGAAGAGCCAGCGCTTGTCTGAGGACGTCTCCATGGTCATGTGGCCGGCATGACTAGATGCCAAAGGCGCACAGAGCGCTGTTACCTTCCCACCGTAGTGGTCCCTATTTTTCTACTTGCATTTGTACATGCTTTTGAACTGCTAGGTTGGCAGAAGCTGGGACGAGTAACAGGCACTCACTCTGTTACGTGGCACTCGGGATTCGACCCACCAAACTGCCGACCTTCCGATCGACAAGCTCAGCATCCTAACCCACTGAGCCACCGTGTCCCTTAATAATGAAATAGAGACATATAAATATGGATGATGGATGGATGGACAGATGGATGATGGATGTATTGATAGATAGATAATGATAATGAAGATAGATAGACAGGCAGACAGGCAGACAGGTAGACAGGCAGGCAGGCAGGCAGACAGGCAGGCAGACAGAAAGACAGACAGACAGATAAGGCATTCTGATCACCTCCTGTATGCATTACCACTGACAGGGGAGAATTTAAGTGTTCAGATGAGACCACATAATCAATCCATTAACCAATGTTTCAAATCTTCTTACCAGCTGGAAGAATTAATTTCCTAAGAGAGGTCAAAGAATATGCAACTTTGCTGAATTATTCTGGAAGCAGGTGGCCACTTAAGTATCATTAGTGGTGCTTTGAATGGTGATAGATTGATAGAATGCATCTTCTGAAGAGCAGAGAGAAAATCCATGGTTGATTTATGCTTAGTATTTCTCAGTATAATCCACAGGGCACCACTGCCTCAGTATTCAGACCTCAGACTGAGATACCCAAAGTTGAATCCAGGACAAAAAGATCAGTGGGATACCAGTTAAAAATCGGACATTTTCTTAGCCTCAGCTGACAATTATCTGTCATACATCTTAGGACATGCCTCCCACTGGACTTTGATAAACATTAATTTGCCTACAGGGGAAATAGGTCAACAGACAATGCCATAGCTACTGCTTTACACTCTGTAGCAAGTCATCTCGAGAAGCCTGGAAGTTACGTCAGGATGCTTTTTGTTGACTACAGCTCGGCTTTCAACACCATTTTGCCAAGCATTCTCATCGAGAAGCTGACTGACTTGAAATTCTCCCCCGCCATCTGCGATTGGATTCAAGACTTTCTTAGGGATCGGTTACAAACAGTGAGGGTTGGCTCTGCTTTGTCCACCCCCCTGAAGCTTTGCACTGGCACGCCACAGGGCTGTGTGCTTAGCCCCTACCTGTACTCTTTATACACTTATGATTGTGTATCATCTGACCCATCCACTGCGATAATCAAGTTCACAGATGATACAACTGTGGTGGGTCTTATTACAGGTGGGGATGAGACAGCATATAGGGCAGAGGTACAAAAACTATCCATATGGTGTAGTAACAACAACTTGCACCTAAACATCGGCAAGATGAAATAGATGGTGTTAGACTTCCAGAGAAAAAAGGAGGAACCTGCCCCACTTCACATCGAAGAGAACAGTGTAGAGAGAGTTTCCTCCTTTAAATTTCTGGGAGTCTACCTCTGTGAAGATCTGACCTGGAAAGTTAACACAACTCAGGTGGCTAGAAAGGCCCAACAGAGGCTTCACTTTCTTAGGGTCTTGCGGAAGAACAGGGTAGAACAACAGCTAATAACCCTCTTTTACCGGTCTACTATAGAGAGCCTCCTCTCGTATGGTATTGTGGTTTGGTATGCTGGTCTGACAGCCGCGGATAGGAAAGTATTACAGAGGGTAGTGAGCACAGCACAAGACATTGTGGGCTGTTCCCTGACACCACTGGATGACATCGCCAGGGCTCGTTGCCTTGGAAGAGTGAGGAAAATTCTCAGGGATGACTCACACCCTGGACGGTATCTCTTTACTCTCCTACCATCCGGTAGGAGATATAGGAATATAGCCAGCCATACCAACAGGCTGAAAAATAGCTTTTATCCGTGGGCTGTTAGGCTTTTAAATGGGACATAATCTTATGCAGAATTGACTTGGGAGGCCAGTGTGTGGTGTAGTTGGTTCACATAGTGTGGTGGGATGGAGGGTTTGTTGTCACTGTGTGTTGGGAGGAGAGAGCACGGGGGGAGGCTCAGCTAATCTCAATGTACACATGTTGTACTTTGACAATAAAGGTTTATTATTATTATTAAAAGCAGTAAAGAAGAAGGTAAGAGTATTTGGTGTACCTGTAAGATGCTTTTTTAAAGGGCTTTGTTTAGGCTAAATAACTTGTGTTGCAAACATTAGATGATTTGGAATATCACTCTCCCTCTCTGAATTGTGAATTAGGCTAGACCAGCATTTCTCAACATTGGTAACTTTAAGAATGTGGACTTCACCTCCCAGAATTCACCAGGCAACACTGTGCTAGACAGAAGCTTTTGAGAACCTACAAGATATTTGAATAGCCTTTTTTCCTGTAGCTGGAATATTTTTTTATAACCTCTTTCATCTGTGCTATTACCTGGAGTCCTACCAATATTGCACTGTCTTGATGCACTTGGCCATGTTATTCAGGGAAAATCAAAACAATGTATTATATCCTTTTTATTGTAACTTTTAACAGGATCTTCAAAGGACATCATAACTCCCTTTTTTATTAAGCACACGTTGAAGAGCAGATGAGTTTTATAAACTGGAAAACCACCTACACATTAGCCAGATTTATTGTTGCAGCAGTTAAAATGAGGCAACATCCAACACAACATGACAATCCTTTCTCTTTCCTTTTTTTTAAAAAAAACTGTTTGATTTTAATCTGGTTGTATTTATTATTGGTCTCTGACAGTAAATAAAGAATAAAGAATTTTCTTTGTTGTCTTAATTTCTGGCTAGAGATTATTCTACCAGTGTATGATAATAGAGGGGGCCACCTTGTAATGAATTAGCCTTTATGTAGTATTCAGGTTGATTTGCGAGCAAGAAGTTTTATTACAGATAGAAAAACACAATATAAGGCACATTGTGAAAAGGCCTGTGATCATCCTTTGTGTACTTTGCTATTAATAAAGCATGGATTCTACAGGCTACAATTATAACAACGGAAAGAGTAATTTTAGATCCTTATCCACCCAAGAAAGCTATACATAGAACAGACATGTCAAACACAAGGCCCGGGGGCCAGATCCGGCCCGCGAAGTGGTTTCATGTGGCCCGCGAAGCCATCCTGGAAACAGTGAGGGAAATGGCCCCCACTGCCTTGGCCCTGGTCCAGAGACCCTCCTCCTGCCAGAGACCCTCAGATCTGTCCCACTCCTGCCCAGGCCCCCATAGGCACCCTTGATGCGAATGACATAGAGCTGGCCACGCCCACCCAGTAGGCCATACACACTCTATCCACGCCCACCCAGTAGACCATGCCCCCTCTGGCCATACCCCCCCGGCCCCCTGAAGGCAACCGCAATGCTGATGCGGCCCTCAATGAAATTGAGTTTGATACCCCTGACATAGAATTATTTGCTCCATCCAGGAAGTGGTATAAACAAGGCAATTGGAGCTCATTACAGAATATATCAATAAAACACACACACACACACACACACCCTAAAAAAATCTGAGCCTATGATACCATGCTCTCATAAGAGCAAAGCTTTTTTTTTAGCACAGGAGATTTTCTAGAATTTAACCTGGAATTCAAACTTTGGACAGCAAGACATCAAACTACAAAACTGTGAAATTTATTTGTGAGCTGGCCAAAATTCAATGCTGGTTTAAACTTGGCTGTGACACAGTTATAATCTGGGTATTCTGTTTGTGATCTGTTTTCAAGTACTATAACTGATTCTTGTCCTAGGCTCATCAGCATCTCAGCTGAATTATTTTTCCCTAAAATACCTCTCAGTTTTCCAAGTAGAAAGAAATCAAGTACCCTGTAATAAAGCAAAATGTGTGAGCTTTGCTTGTTTCCACACAATTGATTCAAAATGTTTGTTACAGAAATGAGTCAGTGATCTCTTAGTCTTTCTAAATTCTACCAATGTATGAGGTAATATTATAGCTTGTTGTTGTGGTGGTGGTGGTGGGGAGGAAGAATCTTTCTTATTTAAGGAACCTATTGCTACATTCAAAAACTGAATAGCAATGGGGTCAAGATACATTCTTGTTTAACCCGTTTACTGGTTGGTACTGAATCTGAGAGATTATATACTAGAGTACATTTCACCCTTAAACCAGCAGTCTTGTGGAATAAATATGGTTAGATCCTGATGATTTTGACTGTAAGGTAACTCCTTTTCATCCATGGGTTGTTCTCCAGCTCACATCCTTAAATGATTCGTTATTATTTCAAAAGAGTACTTTACATAGACTTTCAACACAGAAGCAATTCTTTTTGCTTTGATTCACACACATACAGGATGATATTGGGCAAAGTATGATGAAACCATGTTTAAATTTCAAATGTAGACTTAAAAATTTCAAGGGTTGAAAGATAACTTTTTGATCCTGAGAATAAAGGAACAGCTGCATACATGTATTCAAGGTGCTGGTGATGACCTATAAAGCCCTAAATGGCTTGGGTCCGGGATATCTGAGGGAACACCTGCTGCCGGCATCAAGTTCCCTTCGTCCAGTGCGCTCCCACAGGGAGGGTCTTCTCAGGGTGCCACCGGTAAGAGATTGCCGGCGGACGACACCCAGGGAGAGGGCCTTCTCAGTGGGGGCGCCTGCCCTTTGGAACCAGCTGCCAGTGGAGCTGAGGACTGCCCCCGACCTCCGTTCATTCCGCCGGGACCTGAAGACCTGGCTCTTCGAGCTCTCTGGCTCAGGCTGAGGATTAATCTTAATTTTAACTGGGGTTTTATTTATGCAGGGAGAAATATATTTTTTTTAAATTTGTTTTTAACTTTTGTATCTTGGTTTTTTAATCACCCTGTAAACCGCCCTGAGTCCTTCAGGAAAGGGCGGTATATAAATGTAATAAAATAAATAAATAAATAAAAGTATCCTAATTTTTGCAATAATTGCAATTACTGTAAATAGCTTAGAACTTTGGGAGCTCTGATTTAAAATGCATTTTGCGATAAACAAAGAATGAAATTTGAAAGACCAGCTAATAACTCAATAGATCTGATTAAGGACTGACATCTATTATTTAAAAAAATAATTACAAAGAAAATAGAAATAAAATTGTATTCACTATCAATAAAATTTTAACTTAAAATTTTGCATGTTGATGCAAATTATAGGATGATTACTCTGTCCTGGATTGTCAGTCCAGCATAAAATCTAAACAGTATGTCAAATTAATAAGAATTTTTTAAACCTTCCTTACCAAGATACATTCAGGAAAGTAATTCGGAATTAATGAAGATTTTGTCAGCATTTGCTGTGAATAAAGTATCAGTGGGGGAATAACAAAGGACACTTGGCCAATCAGCAGGTCAGCATGATATGAATCTGATGGTCTTGGGGAAATTAACTAATGGACCCAGTGAACCACAAGCAATTATGTTTCAAGCATCACTGAGATATCAAAGGAGTTATTTGGACGTTGGGGCAATGTAGAAACAGCAAGTGTAGCAGTAGAGAATCTCTAATTGGCCTTTAGTTGAATGTCTTGAGAGAAGCCTGTTATTTGAAAATTTCCAATACTTGGAATATGGTACTGAAAACAAAGCCAGTTACAAGGTCCCCGATGTTACTGTAAACTTAAAGGATATGTTTTGTGGGGCTTCAGTATGACTCATGCACCCCCTGAACCTTTGCCATTTGTACTTGGTCAAGAGGTGAGGAACAAATGTGGAATTTGTACAGCCAGATCTGATGTTGAGAGGTGGAACTTATTCAATCAGTGCTGCTAAGAATTATGTGGGATTGGAGGAGACAAATCGAAAGATCTCGATGGAGGGGGACTCTTGTCAATCTTTATGGCTGAAAGGAATTTCTTAACCAAATCAAGTATTTATACACAGTTTGTCCATGGAAATGGCCTTTTAGGGATTTTTGTTTTCTGAAATGCCTTTGAGAATTAAACAGCTATTCCAATTCCAATCCCAAGAAGTTGTTGATTAGCAAACATACCTTGTTTCACCTTTCAGTTACATGATTATATATTATTATTATAAAACTATTATACAGTTCTAATTTGAATGAGTTTGGGCTTTAGTATCTTTGGTTTTTTTTTATCTTTTAGCAAAAATTACAGCAATAATTTTATAATTTCATTTATTGCATTTGCATACACATATATTATACTGTGTATGTCTGTGTGTATATGTGTGTGTGTTTGTGTGTGTGTGTGCGTATAAATGTGTATATATACTGTGTGTGTGTGTATGTTTGTGTGTGTCTATATATACCGTATATATAATTAGCTTTCTTCCGTAAGCAAGTGGAATATTTTATAAATACCACAAAATAATCATTAACTTGTTAAAAAAATTCAACCCTATTGTTCACCAGCTCTTCTTTTTTATATGATGTCATAAGCATCCTCTATTCTTCTAGAAAGATTTCAAGATTTATGAGGCAGGGTGATCCCTATCACTCTTAGAAGTGATGTTAAAAGAAAAGATTGGCTTCACATCTCCAAATAAATAAATAATAGCTGAAATCATCTTATTATCTTTTTTTTCTCTTAAAAAGAAAAAAAAAACTCTCCCCTGGTATAAAGTAACTACAGATATATTTAATCAATGGCTAGTCACATAATTGTAAAGTAGGATCACAAATAAATCTTCCTACAGTGGTGAAAACAAAATGAAAAGAAGTGAGTAATCTCACACAGTTTGGGAGAAGAGAACAAAGTAGATCAGCTCTGTCACTCAAAAAGCTTTCTAGCTCACACCAGTGATCTGATGGTTGTGGAGAAGGGGTATTCTATAGCAGAATAGGGATGTTTTCTCCTCCATTGGTACTAAGTCAAATGAGATTCAAAAGCAGCTCTGCCCCTGAAGGACTGGTTTCAAGGCCTTACGTCTGTGTCAGCTATTCTCCCTCCAAACACAAAAAGTCTTCTGTGCCAACAAAGTTTCTCTGCTCTCCCTCTCCACTGTTAGAAGGCTTTAGGGTCAACTTCTCAGTTCTTCATATGGATACTAATGAAACAGAGCAGAATAGAGCATTCCAAGGATTCAAGTGAACCAACACCCAGATGATCTTAGTAGCTGAACCCAAGACATATTTCAGAGGGCAAAACGAGCGTGGCTGGTTGTCTCTCTTCAGCCTCTTCTTCTCCTCTGCAGGTCCAGGATGATAACACATCTAAATAGTGTCTTCTGTGCCCTACAACCCGTTGACCAAAAGCACAGCAAATCTAATTGTCCTACTAGATCCTCCACTTACAGTAACTCAGTTTAGGGTTAAGGAGAGATGGAAAAAGGAAGGTGTTGAGAAAATTGGACATCAATGCAAATGGTGGAGCAGTGGGCTAATGCCTCCTTAAGTAATACCTCCTTAAGTAACACCAGCTGCCTGCAATTAGTGCAGGTTCGAGTCCCACCAGGCTCAAGGTTGACTCAGCCTTCCATCCTTCCGAGGTAGGTAAAATGAAGACCCAGATTGTTGGGGGCAATAAGCTGACTTTGTAAAAATGCCGCTTGGGGGGGGTGCAAAAGCCCTAATAAGCAGGCATATACATAGAATGAAGGCTAATGCTAAGCACATTGATTTGTGCTTCTTAGATTGTAAGCCGCCCTGAGTCTTCCGAGAAGGGTGGGATATAAATGGGATAAAAAAGGGTGCATTATTTGGGTAATAATATAATCACACACCTATCACCATCTGTCCTCTCACCCTTATACTCCAATGAAGGTCCCTGTGCACGAACAAGAGGGCATGAACAATCCTATACTGAGAAAAAGAAATACAGGTAGTCCTTGACTTATGACTAAAATTGGGCCAAAATTTCTGTTGCCAAGTGACACATTTGTTAAGTGAGTTTTGCCCCATTTTATGATCTTTCTTGCCACCGTTGTTAAGTGAAGCACTGCAGTTGTTAAGTCAGTAACATGGTTGTTAAGTGAATTTGGCTTCCCCATTGACTTTGCTTGTCCGAAGGTCACAAAAGGTGATCACATGACCCCGGGATGTTGCAACTGTCGTAAACATGAACCAGTTGCCAAGCGTCTGAATTTTGATCATGTGACCATGGGGATGCACTTGTGTGAAAAATGGTCATGTTACCTTTTTCAGTGCTGTTGTAACTTCGAACAGTCACTAAATGAACTGTTGTAAGTCAAAGATTACCTTTGGTTGCCTGTCTGTAGTTCTACGTCTCTTACATAATTAGTAAATTTCATTTTAGGGGCCATTCCAGAATGATGTGTACTTATCAAAAAAAAAATCTGTTTATCACAAATGTGTGTTGTTGTTAGCTGCGAAGTCATGTCTGACCCATCATCGCCCTATGGACAACGTTCTTCCAGGCCTTCCTGTCCTCTACCATCTTTGGAGTCCTTTTAGGCTCACACCTACTGCTTCAGTGACTCCATCCAGCCACCTCATTCTCTGTCGTCCCCTTCTTCTATTGCCCTCAACCTTTCCCAGCATTAGGCTCTTCTCCAGTGAGTCCTTCCTTCTCATTAGGTGGCCAAAGTATTTGAGTTTTAGCTTCAGGATCTGGCCTTCTAAAGAGCAGTCAGGGTTGATCTCCTCTAGGACTGACCGGTTTGATCGCCTTGCAGTCCAAGGGACTCGCAGGAGTCTTCTCCAGCACCATAGTTCAAAGGCCTCAATTCTTTGGTGCTCAGCCTTTTTTATAGTCCAACTTTCACTGCCATACATTGCAACTGGGAAGACCATAGCCTTGACTATACACACTTTTGTTGACAGGGTGATGTCTCTGCTTTTTAGTGTGCTGTCTAGATTTGCCATGGCTTTCCTCCCCAGGAGCAAGCATCTTTTAATTTCTTGGCTACAGTCCCCAACTGCAGTGATCTTGGAGCCCAGACTGTTTATCACAAATGTGTATTTATCACAAATCCTGCTGAGAGGAGAAAGGAGAGGAGGACTAAGGAGAGCTAAGGCAAGAACTAAACAACTAAGGAGAGAATAGGAGACGAGAGCTAAAGAGGAAGAAATGTATTTATTTTCTTTCTTCCTTAATTTCTTCAGCACTCTATCCCATCCTGTCTTGTCAGTGCTGCAAGGGGCATATTAGAAAGCAGCAGTGGTGAAATTGGAAGGATGCAGAATGGATTTCCTGGCAACCAAAGTAATGGCAAGCTTCAAAGTAATAAGTACAGACACTGCAGAACTGCACAAGCTTCAAGGATGTTCGCTCTGGTTGTTGCACTGTCCTAATATTTCTGATTATGCCTTTGCATATTGTGTGTTCATTTTTGCAGCTAACTTCTGGCTAGCCCATGCCCCAAAGAAAGGGGTTATTTTTGCCTCTTCCCCATTCCAAGTGACAGAACATGGCTAAATCTTAATAGAGAAACTATGAAAACAAAGGACTAAAATACAGCAAACTGCCTAGACTTTTGCAATCCAGATCTTTCTCCAGTGAACAAAACTAATTAAACCTGTTCTGGGAAATAGCAAGTTTTCTCTTCTGAATATGAAAAATCCACGTGGGGATAGTTCATCACTCTGCTTTCATTAGGAGAAACTATTTACAGGACATAAAAAAATCAATCTGTAGAAGCTGTAGTTTAATGAGGCTTTGTTGACTTTAGAACTTAATACTAATAGCATACAGATACTGTATATGCTAATTTAGGGATAAAACGTATGATCTAAAAATTGGTATTTAAAGTTTTCCCAAAGGTGCTTTTTCAAGAGGCAACTGGACTTTCTTGTTTTTCTTTGAAGAGGTTTCACTCCTTATCCAAGATGTTTCTTCAGCTCTGACTCGATGATGGAAAGATTTATATTCCTTACAGACAGCTGGTCATTTGCATTCTTTTAAAGAATCGTTGAGGCCAGTTGGAGGTTTATCTGTGTCCTCAGGGTCACCTGAGTAGTGAAAATGGCTGTGGAGCCTTCTTGGAATCATTTGTACTACTCAGATGATCTTGAGGACACAGACAACCCCCCCAAGTGGCCTCAACAACTCTCTAAAAGAATGCAAATGATCAGTTGTCTGCAAGGAATATAAATCCTTCCATTCCCCACCATCCAGTGAGAGCTGAAGAAGCTTCTTGAATGAGAAGCAAAATGTCTTCAAAGAAAAACAAGAAAATCCAGTTGCCTCCTGAAAAAGCACCTTTGGGACAACCATGATCTGGATGATTGAGAATCTCCATAGATATTTAAAGTTTTCTTTACTTATAAGGTAAAGGTAAAGGTTCCCCCACACATGCGTGCTAGTTGTTTCCGACTCTAGGGGCCAGTGCTCATCTCCGTTTCAAAGCCAAGAGCCCGCGCTTGTCCAAGGACATCTCTGTGGTCATATGGTCAGCATTACTAGATGCCAAAGGCGCACGGAATGCTGTTACCTTCCCAACATAGTGGTCCCTATTTTTCTACTTGCATTTTTATGTGCTTTCGAACTGCTAGGTTGGCAGAAGCTGGGATGAGTAACAGGCTCTCACTCTGTTATGTGGCACTCGGGATTCAACCCGCCAAACTGCCGACCTTCTGATCGACAAGCTCAGCGTCCTAACCCACTGAGCCACCGCGTCCCTTCTTTACTTATAGCTCTCATCAAAATCTTATTTGGACTGTTATCAGCTATATCTCCATTTAATGGATCTGTTCACGTGGAAATCTCATTCCCTATCTGAAAAGTGTTAACAGAGGGCAAGAGGAAACAAGTGCTTTGAAAGGACAAGGGAAGAAGAAACATTCATGAACTGATGTATTGTGAAATATCCTGGAGAATATGAATATATGCATGGGAGGAAGAACAGTTAAATTGCTCAAGATAGCTTTGGCCAGAGAATTATATCAGAGTGTATTCAGGATTTACACTTTGATATACCCTGTAATTTTCTATTCATGTTGCAGCATAAATCAAATGGTTACATCAAGGAAGTTACTTTCTTCAGGTTTTCCAGCTAAGCTACTTTCTCCTTTAAAGGACAATATTTGTAGCTTGAGATTGAAATGAGGTGCTCTCTGAACTTGCTTGTTTTCTTGCAAATGTTTCATTATCCAAACATTTTCAGAACTAGTAAGGAATGGAGAGCAAAGCCCATTCCTTACTAGCACTGATGATGCTACCTAGATTACTTAATGAAATGTCTTCAAGAAAACAACTAAGCTCAGAGAGCACCAAGGACTCCTACCTTCTCCTTTAAAGAATAAATGAACATGAATAAAAATTTCTTACTCACCAACATCTTTTCTTTCATGCATGCTTAAATACACACTCTGTAGTACAGCTGTACTAAAAGCCTTCTCCATTTGCTAAATTGAAAATAAATCACTTCGTATTTAAGAAAAATATCAAGGGTGGAATAGAGGCTCTATTCATGTTAGTGCAGTGTTTATGGATGTGGGTGTGTGTTCTGTACTGGATTCTTTGCTTGAGTGAAGACACGAGGCGAGTGAGTTCAGGCAGGAACATGCTTTCATTGAAGAGCAGTAACTGAACTGAGAAAACACGGTTGCGATGCAGCTATTTATACACTGGCCTCTAGGTGGTGGCCAATAGGTTTAAAGCAAACTATTGCCACCCTAGAGGCAGCCAATGGCAACTCTGGAGATGGGTTGTCTGAGAAGCTGGGAGCCATTAGCCAGCTACTTGCTTAAGAAACCTTCCAACATTCAAAACCCACGTGGTACACTTGGTAAAGCAAGGCCCAATACATTACACCATGAATGTCCTTTTTCCCCGTCTCCCTTGTATAATCTTCTATACAGCAATCTGCAAACTCCCTAGCTTTAATTCATTCCCATGGGAAGTCATTATGGGGGAAACACATTCCATGGCGCTTTCCCCCCCCTGATTTTTTCAGATCAGGAAGGTAACACAAGCAGGGAGACTGTGGATGGATAGGTAGATATGAAGAAAATGAAAAATGCAATACAAATAGCAACAACATGTTGCATCTTCTCATTGCAGTGGAAGAAGCCCAGAAATGAGGATGAAATCAAATGTTCTGAAGTCATTGTAAAGCAGTATGAAGATATGGTAGGAAAAATAGAAGTCTGTTTTGCAGAATAAGAAGTTTTTCAGGAAATTGGAAAACAGAGGCTTCTAATAGTCCAGTTGATGTGGGCACAGTATTAAGTCAAGAGATGTGTAACCCTAACCTTTATATTGATAAGTTCTTGGCATTCTGATGTATAGCATCCATAACAAAGAACTAAGTTTCACTGGTGATATGTATCCTCCTAGTGATGCTTTGTAATATCTTTCCCATGGATTCAAACTAAACACACGAAAATCAACATGATTTAGATCTGTTGCTTCACTGGTGCGCAGTGGTTAGAATGCAGTACTGCAGCTACTTCTGCTGACTGCCGGCTGACGCATTTCAGCAGTTCAAGTCTCACCAGCTCAAGGTTGATTCAGCCTTCCATTCTTCCAAGGTTGGTAAAATAAGGACCCAGATTATTTGGGGAAATATACTGACTCTGTAAACCACTTAGAGAGGCTGAAAAGCACTATGAAGTGGTATATAAGTCTAAGTGCTAAGTGCTATGCTTTCTCAAGGCTACACAGAAATTTTATCTGGCAATCTTCTTGAAGGATTTCCCAATCTTTGCAGTTCAGTGAAGAACTGGGTCCTTAAAAGAGAGTTTTAAAAGAATGTTGAGCAAAGAAAACCTTAATTACAGCAGGAAGAGAAAAAAATATTTCTAGTTCAGAATATTAGCAGAAATCTTGATTCTCCCCTGCTATTTGGAACAAAATGCTTTACAAATCCAATCTCATGTTTACTTTGGCAGAGAACTCCCTTTTCCTTTCAACACATGAAGAAACATGATAAGCCTATGGTGGAAAGTTCCATTGGATATTTAAAAGATCAATGTTGGATGATCGTCGAAACTATGATATTCATTTGTCTGACTGTATAATGCAACCTAGACATGGAGGCCGGTGTCAACCTTGGCATCCATCCACAAGATCAAAGCAGTGCTTAACAAAGACAAGTCCTTGTTATGATTAATGAGAGACCAGTATGTCCTAAAAGGAATTTGAACAGCACCCAAAGAAGCTTTGTCACCGCAGAGCTCAAGGAATGCCTGCAGTGCACCAAGCCTGTTGAAATAGTTGTTCTTTTTGGCTGGAATCCACAAGCTACTTTCTTTGGAGGAGTTTTGCCAAACTCCAATCAAACTTTAGTGATAGAAGGAGACTCTAAAATGGGAGAAAGGTGAGTTCAAGTGCACAAGATACCTGGCACAGAAAAGCTAAACTGTATTTTTAAATATTAGCAAACAGATTTAGTGAGTGTTTGGATGCGATGCTACTTTGGGAATACAAGAATGTGCTTTACAATGTGTTCTGAATATTTTAGATAGAGGCTGATGGTTTTGAATTTAGCATAATGTTCAGAACATATACTCCTATTTTTTATTCAGATAAATTAAGTTTTCTAAATAAAGCTTCAGAGCAGCTAATGAAATGTTTTCTATATTCATGTCATTGTGTATAAATTTCAACTATATGTCTGTTTTTGTTTGGTTCACATGTATACAAATGCAAACACACACACACACACACACACACACACACACACACACATTCAGTAATGGTAAGTAGGAAAAACTACTTGGGAGATAGGAAGGAGGTGACAGCCTAGGCCAGGGTTAGGCAACCTCGGCTCTTTTATGATTCATGGACTTCAACTCCCAGAATTCCTGAGCCAGCCAGTGCTGGCTCAGGAATTTTTGGAGTTGAAGTCCATGAGTCATAAAAGGGCCGAGGTTGCCTACCCCTGGGCTAGGCCTAGGGCCTAGGCAAAAGTCTAGTTGGGAGCAGCTTAGTCCACAGGTGGGGAAAAATATATGAGTATTACAGAGGAATCCTTCATAAGAGGAAGGGAGAAATATTTTGAGTGTTGAAATATTTAAGTTGCCCTTTAAAGTAGTGTAGACAAGAACTACAATTGTAGCATCATCATTATATTTATTTAATGTTGCAGTAAACAGACTCTGGCAAGACTGAAAGCATTTTTCCACTTGTTTCATATTCACTTCTAGATTTCTTCTTGATTCAGTGTGTCAGTTTGAAGGATGTCCAGTATTTGTAGTGATCGTCTTGATCCAGACTCTTGATGTTATTTCCATTCCTTCAGTTTTCAATATTTGTCCCCATTCATAGTAAGGGTGCACATTCATGCTGTCCACATTTTATTGTAATATCTTGACTATATATTTATATAGTACTGAGCAGTGATTCCATTTCAGATGGTATTTTTCAATACATCTTCATATTGTCCATGCAAAGGAGGTGGGATAGACTGGCAAGATGTTTTCGATGAATAATAGCCATGGCCTGACGTTTTTCAGTATTTTTGACAGAGGAATAAGTGCAATGACAAACAGTCGTGGTGTTAATGAGTCTCCTTCAAAGACTCATCTCTTGATATTGACCTCTTCCAATCTATCACCAATGACCAGCAACTGTGTCTTCCACTGTGCCATTGGTCTTTGTACAAAGCTTCTGATGTTTCTAGTGACTGAACTTATTTCTATGCATTTGTTTGTCATGTGTCAGGGAGTCAAATGCCTTTTCTTTGGTAATCAATCCAAGGTACATCCAAGTTGGTCTTCCTTCTTTTACAGTTTTCCAAAATCATCTTTTCAATTAAGAGTTGACATACTTTGAAAAGAGATTACCGGGAGAGGTATGATGGCACCTTTGAAAATGGCTGAAGGGTTGCCACATAAAAGAAGGTCAAGAATGTTATTCAGTTTCCCAGCTTACAATATTGTCATAAATGGATACTGACTGACTTGTAACATCCATCACAACAGCAATTTTATAGGTATGTCCACAACTTGCTTTTAAAAATTCCTAATATTCTCATAGATCAAATAATATGTCAATTTTATGATGGATTTGATGTCTCTACTCTTGTCTTCAAAGGAAGAAATCTGTGATCAAAAAAACTGAATGGCAATAAATTGGGAACTGACTATTTCCATAATAGTTCATATATTCACAAATATTAATTTGGAAAACTTATGACTCTTTCTTCCTTTCCTTGTTCCCTTCCAGGTGGTTTGTTGTTGTTGTTTTGGCCATCTTTGTTCTTCTTTCTTCTGATGTTTTTGTCCTATATGTGTTTTTCTACATTTTTAAATGTTTTATGTTGCTGGAAGTTGGGTGGTATATAAACACATTGAATTAAATATGAATTCTAATTATAACCTATGTGATAAAGGGACACAAATAATTACAATTTTGAGAGCGGGGAGTAAGAGAAATATTTTTGATGTTGATTGTGGTTTTGTTTCTTTAAAGTATAATATAATAAAATAACGTTACATTCTTCAGTTTGTTTATTTGCAAATTATTGAAAGGCTATGTTCTTTGCTCACCAGTTCAATTGTCCAGAACTGTTTGGTGTCAAAAATACATCAGTTAGGTCAAATGTCTTTTACAGTAAAAATATAGTTGAAAAGTCTCTATATATCAATCTGCTTGTTGGTATATGGTAGTGAACTCATGCAATGGAAGAACATTGAGGATGAGGACAAGAGAAGATGGATATCTGGTATACAAGTCACAATCAACCCCTCCATTTATATTTATTTCTGCCTGAGATCTCTTGAGCTAAAACTTAAAACATTTCTATGCAAAATTCTAAAGCCTTGTATGCAATCATCTTGGGTTATTGGAGAGAATCATCCTTCCACTATTTGTATGTTGTAAAGGTGCTAGAACTTTTTTGGTTTTATATTTTAAAATATTCTTGACCCATATTTCACATTTACTATACATTTGTGTGTATCTCTTTGTTTCCTGCTGTGTATTTTACAACTTCAAAGTGGCAGGGGAAAAAAAAACAACAACTATACCAGCCTTGAGAGTTCATTTAAACAGAAAGTCAACCTCTAAATAAATTAATGGGTGATGCAGTTGGAGAAGATTGTTGAAAAGTCCTCAAAGGAGGATGGGGGACTTTGCTTGTTCCCTTTTTTCATACCTTGAAATTGCCCTTTTGTAAGTATCTCCAATCAAACTAAAATTGGTAAAGGGTATAGAAAAATCCTGACTGCAGTGAGATTCTTCAGGAGTCCTTTAATTCCACTGTGCATTTTTTTTTTGGGGGGGGGTTGTTCTTTCTGTCTAAGGTTTTGTTACTCCAATTTGGCTGCCTGCTCTTGCATCAGACATGAAACAAATCAAGGAGTGTACTTGCTGGAATAAATTCAGTATTCTGGACCCTGGGTTCCCAGTTTTGAGTGCTCTTTTTTTTCCCCAGATTCCCCTCTTCTAGTAGATTCAGCCCACTGATTTTATTAGCGCTGCTGATGAGTTATCGCGGTGGGTCAAGTAGTGTGAATGGCAGCAATTTCCTTGTGGTTTCCTGCAGCTTATATTAATCAAGAGAGGGAGTTCCATTTGTATAATTTGCTGCCATAGATATCCTTGAACTGAAAAATTTTTACAAAGGCAGAAAGGTGAGAGCTCCAGCTTTTATCAGAAATTACGGGATTTGGTTAGGAATTAATTTGCTTACATTTGAACAGTTAGCATACAGAAGGAAAAAAATGGAACAATTTTTGGCTGATAAAGGGGAGGTTCTGTATATGCTGTATATCCTGGAGAATCAGCATGGCAAGGGTGATTATTATGTTAGATAAGGAAGATCCAAGTCTAGTCTTGACTGTAAATTTCACAGGGTGAACTTCATTATCTCTTGAATGTGAGGAGGTGAATGATGGGTGCAATTGCCTTGCATTCCTATTGTGAAGGCAGTGTATACGTAAATATGATGAATTAAGTTGACAATAATAAATAATTTTCCTGGTGATTTGCCTAAGAAAGAATTTGTATGACAAATGAGAAATAATGAAATATTATTTCAGGGTATGTATGTATGTATGTATGTATGTATGTATGTATTTATAAAGACAACTCTTCTTGAAGCTTAGACTCTGGGCTGTACCTAATTAAGCACAATACAATATCTAACAAGCATGCTTAAAACATCATAAAGCTAAATATAACAGGAGAAAATCAAACCATATCTAAGGCACAATCCACATCACCACCAATCTAGCTCAGAGCTTGTAGGAAAAGTCAGAATAACAGAATAACAGAAGTCAAGGTTTTTATGACTGCCTGACAATCTGCAAGCCTGAGGTGGTTCAGATTTTGAAAAGATGTTATTACAAATGACACATGCACTAGCAGAAAAAAGTATGTTTCCTAAGTCTCATAACGTGACATTGCTTAGTAAACGAGACATGGATATTATGCATGCTTTGTGAAATAATATGAGATGCACAGAAATGATGCAGTGAGGCGTATACAAGAGATATTCAATTTATAGATGATAACCTGTACTCCAAATTGCTCCCAGAAACTCTCCGGTAACCAATGGTGCTTGTGTAGAAGAGATGTATCAGGTTGCACTAGTGCATTCTGGACTTTGAAGAATTTCAAAGGACAATAATATGCAGATAAGGTGACCAAGGCATGTATGAATATGAGAAGAGACTCCCAGTCCAGGAAAAGTAGTAATTACTAAAACACAGCTCTTTTCTGCTCATCACACAGGAACTGTTATTCTGAGGAAACTCCAAAATTACACCACTAGTACTAGAAAAGTCACGTATCTACAGGCATTTGAATATTTCATAATTGAGTTTGTTCTTCCCCATCCAGGCCTGACCACATGCCAGATGCTGGGAAATAACCTTGACATCACTTGGTTGACCAATGATTGGAGTGTACAGCTGAATTTATCAGCATACTAATGATACATGATCTCATGTTAATAGATAGAATCAAGAACATGTAAAGTGTTAATACCACTTTATAATGCCCCAGTAAGACCACACTTGCAATATTGCATCCAGTTTGGGTCACCATGATATAAAAAAAGATGTTGAAACTCTAGAAAGAGTGCAGAGAAGAGCAATAAAGATGATTAAGGGACTGGTGGCTAAAACATAGGAAGAAAGGTTGCAGGAATTTGGTATGTCTAGTCTGAAGAAAAGAAGGACTGGGGGAGACATGATAGCAGTGTTCCACTATCTAAGGGGCTACCATAAAGAAGATGAGGTCAACCTATTCTCCAAACCACCTGAAGGCAAAACCAGAAGCAATGAATGGAAATGAATCAAGGAGAAGTAAGGAAGAAATTTCCTGACAACATGAACAATTAATTAGTGGAATGACTTGCCTCCAGAAGTTGTGAGTGTTCTAATACTGGAGATTTTTAAGAGGAGATTGGACAAACATTTGTCTGAAATGTTATAGGGTTTCCTGCTTGAACAGGGGTTTGGACTTGAAGAACTCCAAGATCATTTCCAACTCTGTTATTTTGTTATTCTGTTAAGCAATTGCCTGGTAAGTGGGAAACAATTGAGAAGGGCTATGGAGATACTGTTGAGCTAATACCATGGAAAAGGAAGAAGACATTGTAGTGCAGGGGTGTCAAACTCAATTTCATTTAGGGCCGCATCAGCATTGCGGTTGCCCTCAGGGGGCCAGGTGGGTATGGCCAGGGTGGGCGTGGCCTACTGGGTGGGCGTGGCTAGAGTGCATATGGCCTGGGTGGGCGTGGCCAGCTCTACATCGTTCGCATCAAGGGTGCCTATGGGGGCCTGGGCAGGAGTGGGACAGATCTGAGGGTCGCTGGCAGAAGGAGGGTCTCTGGGCCAGGGCCAAGGCAGTGGGGACCATTCCCTCAGTCTTTCCAGGATGGCTTCGCGGGCTGCATGAAACCACTTCGTGGGCCGGATCCGGCCCCCGGGCCTTGTGTTTAACATGTCTGATGTAGTGTTTAGAGCATGTTCATAATCCTGGAATCTGATTCTGGAAGAGTTGACTTGCGTACTTCAATATCTGCAAGCTTTTATCTAGTAAAACTCTATCAATTACTTATGAATGCACCAAAGAAGGAATACTAGCCACGTGGTTCAGTACTAACAAAATAAATGTTGCTAGCATTTATTTAATACACAATTGAGGTCTCAATAGTATAAGAATTCTGCCAGTTACTGGCAATTACATTGCAAAAACAAATGATAGTATAAGGTATTATGAGCATAAAGCTTTCCCCTTGCCCTTTAAATTCATTGCAAAACAAAGCCATTAAAAACTTTTAGGATATTTCTTTTTAAATTTCTCCCACTTTTTAAGTCTCTGTTCTTCCTGTTAAAAAATAGTTATTGTTAGAAGAGTGGAATGGATTGCCATTAGTGCCTAATATATCTAGCAATGCTAGATACATAATAAAAATGAAATATTCATAAGAGAACAATTTTAAGTGCAAATAAAAATATCTGCCTGATCCTAAAACTGACAAATGTGAGGCTAAATTGTCAAAACTTGATCATGAGGTTGTTTTGATTTGTTCATTCTTTATTCACCCCCTCAAAAAAAAGTTCTATAGCATATTGATGAAATTATTTCTTTTAAAATAAATAAATAAATAAATAAATAAATAAATAAATAAATAAATAAATAAATAAATAAATAAATAAATAAATAAATAAACTAAAATCCTTAAAAGTCCTATAGATGGCTTCTTCATCTGTTAGAATGATGTGTGGCTTTCATTTTGTTTAAAGAATTGCTGTCTTTGATATGCAGATATGTACATTTGGATTGAGCTGCATATAATAAATTAACCCATTTATTCTCTTGGTCTTTATCTTATTTAATTTTGTAATTTCTGAAATTATTTGGGGAACAAGATGAAATTCATTCAACATTTCAATATTTTCAATAGGAGCTCTTGCCTTCTTTATTACTGGGTTTTGTTTTTGTTTTTATTAATCCAAACCAATTAGTTGCAGATACATTCCTCAATTGTTCAAAGAAAGGGGATTATTTGTAAAACAAATGGCCACTCATGTACTCCCTCACTCCTTCACTCACCCATCATCAGCCACTTTCCTGCATGTTGGGAAGGCAGGGAGGGGGCAGAAAAGAAGGGAAGGAAGGAAGTAGGAGGGAGGAAACAACAGGGAGGGAGAGAAGGAAGGAAGGAAGGAAGGAAGGAAGGAAGGAAGGAAGGAAGGAAGGAAGGAAGGAAGGAAGGAAGGAAGGTTTCTGATGCCCCCTGCCAGCTTCCTACAAGGAAACTTAATGGAAGTTGCTCCTAGTCCCACTGATTTTTTTTTTTGCCTGCCTGTGGTCATTCTGTTTCTCTGTTTAAGTAAAGAAATATCTTTAAAACTATGATTGAATATGTAATGGGTGGTCTAGACTCTTTTAAATCTGAAATTTAAAATGTTGGAAATTCTGTCCCTAGTTATTCTTAACTCTGCAATCTACTGTATGCTGTATTAAGTAAAAACTAAAACTAGATTACTGTACTTATTCATATGCTGAGTGAGTTATATCTGCATTCAAGTAATGTCCCTCTGAAGAAATGTTGAAAGCTCCTGAGTCATTTTTATATCCCTAGGTGTTTGCATTTATTTTAATCATTGTCGTTGCTGTTAGTTGCAAAGTCGTGTCTGACCCATCACAACCCCATGGACAACGTTCCTCCAGGCCTTCCTGTCCTCTACCATTTTAATCACTAGAGGCATGATAAAGATTTTTTTATATATATTTCTGAACAACATAGTAATCTATCTTCCTTCATAACAACATTATTTCCTTGGGAAAAAGGAACACATTATAATGCATAAATCTGAGACTTAAAAAGATTTTTAACAGAGTACAGTGGTCTATTAATAGATACCTATTAATATGTTAAAGAATGATTATTTTATTTATTTTTAATAAAAAAAATCTTTATGCTGTTATATGGTATAAAAAGAAGATTGTAAATATGTCATCAGACCAAATAATTGTTTTTCCTTGAGAAAAAGAGTCCAATGATTGAATTCTAGAGTGAGAAGGAATTGGCGAGGCTGTTCTCCTACCATCTATTGGTATTGTCTGGGTTTGATTTCACCTGAACTGCATAACTTTTAGTGTACTCATAATGTTACCTGAACTCTAGATAATAATAATAATAATAATAATAATAATAATAATAATAATAATAATAATAATAAGAAGAAGAAGAAGAAGAAGAAGAAGAAGAAGAAGAAGAAGAAGAACAACAACAACAACAACAACAACAACAACAACAACAACAACAATAATAATAAGTTGGAAGACACCTTGGAGGTCATCTAGTCCAACCCCCTGCTCAGATTAACTGAGAAAACGGTTAGCCAATTTTTGTCTATTACATGGATTACCTTTTCTTGTGTCCTCTGTGACTACAATTCCTCCAGTCCTAAGTACATCAATTTGCCACTGAGAATAACATTTTATTCATAAAATGAGGTAGACTATAAAAGTAAGGTAAAGGAGTCCCTGCGGATTTTACTCCACTAGTCGTTGCCGACTATGGGGGACTGTGCTCATCTCTGTTTCAAGGCCATTGAGCCAGCACTGTCCAAAGACATTTCTGTGGTCATGTGGCCAGCATGATGTCATGGAGTGCTGTTACCTTCCCACTGAAGTGGTACCTATTTATCTACTTGCATTTGCATGCTTTTGAACTGCTAGGTTGGCAGGAACTAGGGCAAGATAGGGAGCTCACCCTATCATGTGATGCTCAGATCTTAATCCTGGGCTTCTGGCTTTCCAGCTGACAAACCCAGCATCTTACTCAATGAGCCACCACACCAGAGATAGACTATAGACCATAGATATTTATGGCATAAACTCATAGCTTTCATTTAACTAAATGTTCTATAACCCCAGTCTTCACTGTTTCTCCATGTTTATCAAAGTAAAGGCAATGTTTAATAAAGTATTCAGTTAGTGTAAGAAGTGCTTTCACAATCTTCCAATGCACACACATACACACATTTTTGACTGAGTGGCAAAAGAGGATTTTGAAATTTACTCGGCTAAGAATATTTGGGAGATCACCCTTTAATGATTTCTATTGAAAACAATTTATACTCTTTTATATGTGGAGAAAACTTTAAACAAAAAAATGTTCATGTAAGAAGAAAGGTATTTGGGGGGGGGGGATTTTTCCCCCCCAGATTCATTTAGTTCTCCTTTAGGGGCATAGTATCTATAAGACAAATTCAAAAATATACACGTAAGCCTTCATATGTGTGTTATAAACAAATTAGCCTTCTTTAGCCTCCAGATGAGTCAGTCTATGACTCTAAGAGTTCTGGGAACTTTGTTCCCAATCCAAGGGAGAAAGGCAGTTAAGAAATATGAATGAAAGAATGTATGTATGTATGTATGCATGTATGAATGAATGAATGAATGAATGAATGAATGAATGAATGAAAGAAACTGTAGTGTTAGGTTGAAATCTGCATAAAGATTCGTATTCACAGTCCCCCCTCCTCCTCCTTGAGTTATTTTCAAGCCAAGGTGAATCCTGAATACAGATCTCAGTTCTACCAGAAAATTTGGCCATCCATTAAAAAAAACAAAAAAAAAGTGCAGAATTACATCAATACATTTGTAATCAACACTGAACCACATTCATGGTTCAACTAATATGGCTCAAAGCAATATACTGCCTAAGAGATTTACATTTGTCTGTATCTATTATCCATAGCTGCCGAAGTTTATCCTTTCACTTTTGCTAAAGGACGAAGTAGGCTTTACTTCTTTAAAAAAAAATCATAGCAATGTGACTTCTATCTTAGATACTTTTCTGAGCCTTGCATTTTTCCAGAATTAGTGAAAGGACATATTTATCACAGTTCACTAAGATTTGATATATTCCTCCTCCCCTGAGTTAATCAAACAATAGTATCACACTGTTTAAAGGATTCATTGTGCGTTATCTTAATCTTTCACACAGATCCAGAAATTATGACAGTTGCTTCTTTTATGGATTTATGTCAGCAACCAAAATCAGTAGGCAATTATATATAAAATCAAGTGTTTTTTTTTGTTTCTCTTGTTGCATATTAAAGAAGGCAAGGTGGCTGAGACTGATTGTTCGTGTTTTTACATCCGTGCATCACTAGTTCAATTATAAGGTAGAGTTCGGTCATTGAAAATGACATATGATTTCAAACTGTAGAGGCTGTCTTCATGCAGATATGATAATCAGGTGTTGGGAATGTAAATTATATGCCAAATTAGAGGCCACAGATTCAGACACATAATTTCCATTCCTATGATTTGGTTCAACTCTGAGGCATCTACAAAGTTCCAATCCTATCCCTTTGGCAGAAATAAACACAGTATGTTTAACAGAATTGGCAGACGTTGCTTAGATGAAACCTGGGAAAGAATGATAGTTAGTAACTCCACCCAGTCCATGATTAAAGTTTGCCAAATAGGGGAACAGGATAAAATAAAGTTTCAAGGTTTTATATTTTGTAGAAATAGGTAAGTGTATCATCCTAGGAAATTTGAGACAGTTTTCTGTTTGTTATAAAGAACTTTTTTTGCTATCCGTATAAGAGGCTCGAATCATATCTCAAGCAAGTGCAAAAAGATACATTTTTTTTCTTTACCATTTTCTTGTGATCTGTAATATAATTTAGACATCCCTCATTGTATTTTCTGAGATTCTAGTGGGGATTGTACAATTTGTATCAGATTGCTATCATCTTATGGTTTGCCTGGAGCATATTTTTCTTTTCTTTTCTTACTTATTATGACAGTTGCTATTTTTTTGTGATCTGTGCAAATTTGTAACTTCTCCCATCTAATACTGAATGTCCACGTGTTACTATTTAAAAATAAACATAATGGATGCTTAAATTGTTTGATAAAAACATTAAAACATTTATTTTATTTATATCTTGTGAAATAGTGGTTTATCTCCCCAAAAGGGATGTAACGGTTGCCTTTTCTAGATACCATGTCCAGGAAATTACACTATGTTGTTTGTGTTATGTTGTGGGTTCTGGTGAGCAGGAATGAAGACACAAGGCTGGATACAGAGAAACTCATTCTTTATTTCTTGATGGAATTGTACTTAGGCTTGGGCTGCTTCCAGCCCCAATATATATCCAAGCCCTATGGTAGCAGCCAATAAGATTGAACCCACGCTTGCCACCATAGACTGACTAATTGCAGGCCCGGAGACAGCCTGTCTGGGTTGCTGGAGAGCCATTAGCTCTCCAGCAATGCACGTGGTGTAATGCCCAAAAGCCCAGTACGTAACACTTTGCATATTGCATTATCTTCTAATTAACTGAGATAGCGCATGTTTTGTGGGGTTTTTTTCATAAATTGGGTTAAAGGTATGGACTGAAGGAGATTACCAGGCTGAGCCTAAGAGAAGGGGTCAAATGCATCATCAGTCTCAAGTCTCTTCATGCCCACAAGAGATCTAAGACCAGTCCACTTTGCATTCCATTGACTCTTATCTGCTCCCAGTTTGCTTTCACTGCAAGTATTCTTGTAATGAGCATTAGCTTACAATAAACATATTCATTTGAACTGCCTGTACTCCTGATTTATTTTGCTTATTAGGTAAGATTCCTTCTGGATAGAAGAAAGTATTAGGAGCTGCTGAGATACCTCTACCTCAAAGCAAAAGGTAACACTGGCAATAAAATTGTAAGTGAGCACCTGTCCACACTAGATGAGTTCAAATCACCAGGACTAGATGGATTACACTAGATTGTGTGGTTTGGAAGGGTTTAAAGTGCCTAATGTTGCAGCTATAGTTAGGTTTCTGTTTTGTGGTTGTGTGTTGTTATCATTGTGGGTTCAGATTTGCTTTTTGAATGGTTGTGTGGTGGTGATGTCATGTGATGTTATCATGAGTTTGGGTCTGCTATCATTCTTGGTGGTTGGGACTCATCTGTCAATCAAGGCAGGTTTCCAAATGGCTGGTAGGCAAGAGGTATCATTTCGTTTGTTCATGCTGTGGGGGCGTTTTTCTATCTCGATGGCTTCTCTGATTATTCTGTTGTTAAAATGTTCAATTTTGGTGATAGTTCCAAAATATACTGCACAATGGTGCTTTATTCTAATGATTTTTTGGGGGGTTCAACAAATAGTATTGTCATTTACTTAAATCTCTTTTCCAGTTCATTAGCTGTAAGTACATGTTTTAATATTATAAAACAGAAGCTTAAGACTTTCAGTGAGCATTAATATTTCATTAATGCTTTAATATTCTCACAAATAGTTTATTTCAGTTTTAAGTATGATTTTAGAAAATCTTTATTTTAATTTGTTTGAATGATTGGAATCAAATTAAATGGTCTTTTAGATTATTTAGTAAAGTTGTTTACTGCAAAGGAACTATCCAGAGAAAATAGCTAGTTAAGTACTGCCTTCTTTAGATATTTAATAAATAGATTTTTGCATAGTGGAAGATATTTATTTAAAAAATGATGTATCTTCAGGGAAGGGAAGGGAAAGATTTACATTAGGTTTTACCAGTAACTTATTTCTACAGGCCAAGAATTATAGCAATTATGCTATTATAATGCTCATGGTTAAAAAAAACAAAAAAACAGCCACAAAAGATTTTGGCGAGCATAAGCATTGATTTGGTTGAAAGAGCATTTCATAGACAATAGACTGGGATTAGGCTAGAACAAACTATATTATCCCAAACATACAAAATCACTTAACTTGTAATAGCAAGTTAAGATGGAAAAAATGAATTTTGGAAGTACAACAGAAAAATATGTGCTTAGGTCACTTTTAGGATTAGTAGAGCGATTAATCCAGTTTTGCCCTCCAGAAATGCTTAGCTACCCCATCTGGCAAAGAACATACAGCAACGTAAAGAAATCCAGAGAAGCTTTGAAAATAAATATTTATTTTTTAAAAAGTATGTAAGAGTTTACCTTTCTTACTGAAGAAATCTGGAATAGGGATCAAAATCATCCAAATGGATTGCAGAATAGGGGGAGGAGGAGGAGGAGGAGGAGGAGGAGGAGGAGGAGGAGGAGGAGGAGGAGACAAAATCAATTTATTTGACCACATATAAAATGGGATGTGCTGTTATATAGACTTTTGTTTGGATTTGTTAATATTTTATTTGATAATATCTTAATCAGAAAATTGCGGTGAACTGAACTTGCTTGCAGAAAGGACTTTGCTTAGTTCTTTCCCCATATTTACTTTATGTATCCTAACTTAATAATGCTTATACTGACTTTGCATCTAAACATCTTTTTATTCAAAGTCAGGAAGTTTGGTGAACTCGCCTTTAAAGGGACAAATTAATTCTCTTTGTTAAGCGAATGTTTAGTATTTTGCCTATAATTAAAGGTGGAGATGTGGAATGTTGAGTTTTATATATGTGAATTAATGCTAATATTTTAGATCTCTGTCTGGTTTTTTTTGTTGCTAACTCAATTGGAGAAGGAGGTTACTTATCTGATTTGCCTATTGGATTATGGGATGAAGATTTTTTATATTTGTTAACTAAGAGAAGGTGAAGAGATTATGAAATTGTTTATGTTTGTTTTGATGGCAGTGAAAGTCACTTTCTTGGGGGATGGGGGGACATAAACACACATTCAGAAAATGACACACAGACAGACATTTACACATACAGTATGCTTTGTGTGGATGTTTGTATATCAATAGTGATATTGACATGTGTGTGTATGTGTGCGCATGTATCTCACCTTTTCCCCTTTATTGCTTTTCTTTTTAGTCTGTCTTATCCTTTATTGTTCTAATTAATTTAGCTTAATTTACCTTTGTGCTGGCCTTTTAAGAATTTTACAGAATGATTTTTTTTAGTCAAGCTAAAACAAACTTTATTCTGCCTGACACTCCCAAGTTATCACTGAAGAAGTAACTGATTGCTTCATTTCTTGATTATACACAGCATAATGTGTTTACTGTTAATTAACTCTGGATAGACTTAAATTGCGCTTCTAGGAAAATTGACAGAGCAAGCTGTGTTATTCACACCATCTATTTCTCACAACCTCAGCAAGTGCCAGCAATCAAAACTGGAAGAGTTTGCTAGAGCAAGCCCATCAAATTCTATAGCCATATTCCCATACTGACCAACCAAATTCCATTTTTTCTCTATGGTTCAATGTTATTTTGAACATATCGTTCTTCTGTCTTTTTTTTCTCCTTTTCTTAGCATGGTTTTATAATTTCCCAATATTTATAATGACACTACTGTTGCTGCTACTACTGAAACATAAAACTACTCACCCTTTCCATTATTGTCACTGTTTATGACCAGCATCTGACATGTAGAATGGAGCTGAACTTTAGTTGTAACAGTTCACTGGGTAATTTTCCACCACTCATTCACTCTTAAAATAATCTATATGAAAGGGTTATTCTAAAATTAGAAAATTGATTTCTAAGTATGCTTCTCTGCCACCAGTGAAATGATAAGACACCTTTTGATTTTCATCAATTAAGAGAGACATAAAGGCTACTCCTAGTGCTTTTTGGTAGCTAGATCACCCAAATCAAATTCTCTTTCCTGGATATATGTAAAGAATGTGTGTTCATCAAAATTAAATCTTAAAGAAACAATTTAATCTTGGGAGCCATGCTTTTGTTCACAAATCAGTCTAAGAATATTTAAATATATATACGATGACTGAAAATACAATGTGTTTGAACTGTAGGGTTTTGATTCTCTGCCAGGGGTATGAATTCTCTGTAATTTTCAGCAAATGTCTTTTTTTTTCTTTTGTACTAAAAGAAAGAACCAGTGCATTAACTTTTTTTTTGTAACCAGAACTAGCAGTGATTGCAACTGTCAAAGAAACAATGGGCTTGTTTGTGCATTGATTTTTTTTCTTCCTGTTTGATAAAACAATAGCACAGGAAATTAACCTTGGAAAAGTATTGTATGTGCTCAGGTTCTTTGTTTCTTCTTTCTTTAGAAAATATATTACACCAAAGATTATTGCATGTAGATGGGGTCTGAATTGGGGAGCTTTAGGGATTTTTAAACAGTGGGTTAGTATCTCTTTGAAGACGTTTTGCTTCTCATCCAAGAAGCTTCTTCAGCTCTGTACTGAAGAAGCTTCTTGGATGAGAAGCAAAACGTCTTCAAAGAAAAACAAGAAAGTCCAGTTGCCTTGTGAAAAAGCATCTTTGGGACAGTGTGTTAGTAGTTTCAATGTTGTTGTTTTCCTTGAAATACCAAACTACACTGTATTCCAATTTATTGCTGCTTTCCAGGGTTTCAAGCAGAAGCCATCTACATTTACAGGAAGGTGAAAATGAATCTGGGGATTTACATATGCAAAGTATGGAACTGAGCTATGTTCTACTAGACCAGGAGTGGGGAACCTTGGCTCTTTTATGACTTGTGGACTTCAACTCCCAGAATTCCTGAACCAGCCATGCTTCTGAGGGTATATTTAAACTGAGGCCTTCCAGCTTTTAGTCCAGTACCTGTACCACAGGAAACAACTATATTGGCTATAAGCCACTGCCTTTTAGCAGCATCTGGAGATAATGGATTTTGAACCTGGGATCATCTGTGAATAAAATACATTCTACTACATATCTTTTCCTAATGAAGAGTATGAATCAGCTACCATATGCCTTCAATTGTTGACTAAAGAAAGATAATGCCAGTGAGGGCAAGAAAAGTCACCACAGTAATTCTTAGCTAACCTATTAGGATTGGACATCTGCTTTTTTGTATAGACATATTGTATATATACATATCATTCTTTTCCATTGAAATGGTCCAAGGGGATAATAAAGTATTTAATTTTGGTCACAATGGAGTCTATGTTCTCAGATCAGGTCAATGGTAGGATAGAGCAAGATGTAATGACTGACATTATTTATTATATTTCAGGTACAATTTTTATTACATTCGTTTATTCTGGTAAGAATCAGGTCCTATTAGATCTATCAGCGGCTTTTGATACCATCGACCATGGTATCTTACTGCGTCGTCTTGAGGGGCTGGGAGTGGGAGGCACCGTTCTGCAGTGGTTCTCCTCCTACCTCTCGGACCGTTCACAGACGGTGTTAGCAGGGGGGCAGAGGTCAAGCCCTAGGCCTCTTAATTGTGGAGTGCCTCAGGGTTCAGTGCTCTCGCCCTCCTGTTCAACATCTATATGAAGCCGCTGGGAGAGATCATCCGTAGCTTCGGGGTGAAATATCATCAATATGCTGATGATACCCAGCTATTCATCTCCACCCCGAACCAACCCAGTGATGCCCTCGATGTGATGTCCCGTTGCCTGGAAGCGGTACAGATTTGGATGGGAGAAAACAGGCTTCGACTCAACCCGGCCAAGACTGAGTGGCTGTACATACCGTCATCTCGTTTAGTCCAAGAGATTCCATCTCTGACTATAGGAGGAGAGACGTTACCTCCCATTGATAGAGCACGCAATCTGGGCGTCCTCCTAGACTCACGACTCAGTTTTGAAGATCATATTGGAGTCGTGGCTAGGGGGGCATTTGCACAGATTCGTCTTATATACCAATTGCGCCCCTTTTTGGACCGAGATGCCCTACGTACAGTCACCCACGCACTCGTCACCTCCCGTATTGATTACTGTAATGCTCTCTACATGGGGCTGCCCTTGAAGACCACCCGGAGGCTTCAGCTGGTGCAGAATGCAGCTGCACGGGTTGTGATGGGAGCACCCCGATACTCCCATATTACACCCCTCCTGTGTGAGCTGCATTGGCTACCAGTTGCCCTCCGGGTGAGATTTAAGGTGCTGGTACTTACCTTTAAAGCCCTACATGGCTTAGGTCCGGGATACTTGCAGGACCATCTGCTGCCGGGAACGAATTCCCATCGTCCATTACGCTCACACAGAGAAGGCCTCCTCAGGGTACCGTCAGCTAGGCAATGTCGGCTGGCGACCCCCAGGGGGAGGGCCTTCTCTGTGGGAGTGCCAGCCCTATGGAATCAGCTCCCCCCTGAGCTTCGGATGGCCCAAAACCTCCAATCCTTTCGCCGCGGCCTCAAAACACTCCTGTTCCACCAGGCTGACCTGGACTGACAGGCATTTTAATTAATTTATATTTAGAATTTTTAATTTATTTTTAATTCTTTAATTTTAATTTATTGCACAGATGATTTCAAATTTATTTTTATCTTTATTTCTGTACTTATTATATGTTTTGTTGTTAGCTGCCCTGAGTCCTTCGGGAGATAGGGCGGGATATAAATCCCATCAATAAATAAATAAATATTTTTTTCCTGTCTTCTCTAGAAAAAAGAACTTAAAACAATTGTAGGGTTGTAGAAGTAATTATTTTCTCACTTAATATTCTTGGAGAGATTCCAGTGGCTTTTCCATTTTCTTCATACTATTTTTCTCTCTTATTTTGTTTTAAAATAAAACAAAGATCATATTTTTAAATTAATTGCCAGTTTTTCTCTCTCTCTCTCTCTCTCTCTCTCTCTCTCACACACACACACACACACACACACACACATCACATCACATCACATCACATCATACAAATATATGCAATGAAATGTAGTTGTTCACTGATTAATAGGCATACCTATCAATCAATTGGAGGAAGTTCATTTAGTAATACAGCACACCAACATTTGGCTAGCAATGGAATGTGACATATCCACTGTGCACCAATTACCAAGGTCTTACTAACATCATAAGGCAGCATTTTTTAACAAAAGGAAAAGAAAAACACTAAGGTCTTGGTTAAGATCTTGCTTCCATCTTCTCCCCTACCCTGCCCCAATGACAGATGGCTCTGGGCAACTGTTATGAACAAAGCTTTTTAAACAAGGTGATGACTTTAGTCATGCTTCCCATCTTCTCAATGAGACCTCTGTTCACTGCGGCTATGTTCTTTTCTAATGATCCATCCAGCTTTGTCCAAAATAGGCCAGGGTTTATTGGACATCAAGACAAGAGAATGCTGCCATCATTGACACCAGAAAGCTTTAGAGCCACGGTAATTGCTAGACACAAAGTGTCTCTGGAAGCTCTCTGTCTGTTAACAAAATGGGGAATAAAATGAGGTGAAAAAATTGAGAAAGGGATAGTTAGCAGCAGGTACAAGCAACTATAACCAAGAAGCCGCAAGAGAAGCCACCGTAAACAGTAATGGAGACTAGAGGAAAGCATCAGGGAACAAATACAGGTGCCTCAAAACAAGTAAATAATTTGCCTTTTTTATATTGTATCGTTAAAATAAAACTGATGATGGTAAAACAAAAACATCAGACTGAGTCTCTAGTGTTCTCTCTTGCCCTATTAACAAGAAAAAGACAAGATGTGAAGGTAGTTAGGAAGAAAGAGTTCCTAGTTTCAAACAGAAACTTGAAAAACCTGACATACACAACTTTTTAAACATATGGCATATCCTTTTAGGATTGAAATGAATTTGTACCTACACATTATTGTATTTTTCTCCAAGTTTACAATACTTCTTTCCATGTTAAATGGATTAGAATATTTGAAGTAAATAGACTGAAGTAGAATAAGGAAAATTCACCTAGTTTTACTGACAGTCAGGTTTGTCAAGTTTGTTTTATTATTTTTCAACAGAAAGAAAAATAAAGGAGAACATTACATCCTCTTCATGTATTATATTTTTCTTCAAGACTTCAGTTCTTTTCCCTAATCCTTGAAGTAAGGATAACAAAAAAGATCTTATAACAATTTACAGGATTCTGGCTAATTCTCTTTCTTCTAGTAACATCACAAGTTATATTTTTTGTTATAATTTTTGTGATATTCAACTGTTCAACATTTCCTTTTGGGCTCATTAAATTCCATTTATATTTATATGACTAGAGCTATGGATTACAGTTTCAGGTTTGTTGAATGTTGCCATTCTTCTGTAGATTTGTTATATATAATTAGGGAGCTTTCTAAACAATTTTAAAATTTAAGGTATAAGGAAGTATAAAGTAGTATATGTCCTAGCATTTTAACTTAAAGATCCTATAATTTAAATGCCTGGGAGTAGTTAATAACCATGACTGGGAAAAGTAACTCCTTTGCTAAACAACACAATTGTTGATACATCACAAATAAAATAGGGTAGGGAGAGGTAGAATGGAAGAAGCTAATTTTGGAGAAGAGCAACACACACACACACACACACACACACACACACACACACACACACACACACACATATATATATATATATATATATATATATATATATATATATATATATATATATATATATATTTTTGAGGGACGCAGTGGCTCAGTGGGTTAGGACGCTGAGCTTGTCGATCAGAAGGTCGGCAGTTTGGCGGGTCGAATTCTGAGTGCCGCATAACAGAGTGAGCGCCTGTTACTCGTCCCAGCTTCTGCCAACTTAGCAGTTCGAAAGCACGTAAAAATGCAAGTAGAAAAATAGGGACCACTCCGGTGGGAAGGTAACAGCGTTCCGTGCGCCTTTGGCGTCTAGTCATGCCGGCCACATGACCACAGAAGACGTCCTCGGACAAGCGCTGGCTCTTCGGCTTTGCAACGGAGATGAGCACTGGCCCCTAGAGTCAGAAACGACTAGCATGCATGTGCAGGGGAACCTTTACCAAAATGACAGAATGATCTCAGTTCGAATCCAAGGCAAACCATTCAATATCACAGTAGTCCAGGTCTATGCCCCAACCACCGGTGCTGAAGAGGATGAAATTGACCGGTTCTATGAAGCCCTACAGCACCTTATAGAACTAATACCAAAAAATGATGTCCTTATCATCATGGGGGATTGGAATGCTAAAGTAGGAAGCCAAAAGATAACCGGAATAACAGGCAAGTTTGGCCTTGGAGTACAAAATGAAGCAGGGCACAGGCTGATAGAATTTTGTCAAGAGAATACGATGGTCATAGCAAACACTCTTTTCCAACAACCCAAGAGACGGCTCTACACATGGACATCACCATACGGTCAACACAGAAATCAGATTGACTATATGCTCTGCAGCCAAAGATGGAGAAGCTCTATACAGTCAGTAAAAACAAGACCAGGAGCTGACTGTGGCTCAGACCATGAGCTTCTCGTTGCAAAGTTTAGGCTTAAACTGAAGAAAGTAGGGAAAAGCACTAGGCCAGTCAGGTATGAATTAAATCATATCCCTGTTGAATATACAGTAGAGGTGACAAATAGATTTAAGGAATTAGATCTGATAGACAGGGTGCCTGAAGAACTATGGACAGAGGTTCGCAACATTGTACAACAGGTAGCAACCAAAACCATCCCAAAGAAAAAGAAATGCAAGAAAGCAAAATGGCTGTCTGAGGAAGCTTTGCAAATAGCTGAGGAAAGGAGCGCAGCGAAAGGCAAGGGAGAAAAAGAAAGGTACGCCCAATTGAATGCAGAATTCCAGAGGATAGCTAGAAGAGATAAGAATGCCTTCTTAAATGAACAGTGCAAAGAAATAGAAGAAAACAATAGAATAGGGAGGACCAGAGATCTTTTCAAGAAAATTGGAGAGATGAAGGGAACGTTCAATGCAAAAATGGGCATGATAAAGGACCAAAATGGCAGGGACCTAACAGAGGCAGAAGAGATTAAGAAGAGATGGCAAAATTACACAGAAGAACTATACAAGAATGAACTTAACGTCCCTGATAATCACAATGAGGTGGTCACTGACCTCGAGCCAGACATCCTAGAATGTGAAGTGAAGTGGGCCTTAGAAAAGCTGAGCAACAACAAAGCTAGTGGAGGTGACAGTATTCCAGCTGAGCTATTCAAAATCTTAAAAAACGATGCAGTAAAAGTGCTACACTCAATTTGCCAGCAAATTTGGAAAACTCAACAGTGGCCACAGGATTTGGAAAAGATCAGTTTACATTCTAATTCCAAAGAAAGGCAGTGCCAAAGAATGTTCAAACTATCGTACCATTGCACTCATTTCTCATGCTAGTAAAGTTATGCTTAAAATCCTACAAGCTAGACTTCAGCAGTATGTGGATCGAGAACTACCAGAAGTACAGGCAGGATTTCGAAGAGGCAGAGGAACTAGAGATCAAATTGCCAACATTCTCTGGACCGTGGAGAAAGCTAGAGAGTTCCAGAAAAACATCTACTTCTGCTTCATTGACTATGCTAAAGCCTTTGATTGTGTGGATCATAACAAACTGTGGCAAGTCCTTAAAGAGATGGGTGTACCAGACCATCTTATTTGTCTCTTGAGAAACCTATATGTGGGCCAAGAAGCAACAGTGAGAACTGGACACGGAACCACTGATTGGTTCAAAATTGGGAAAGGAGTCCGGCAAGGCTGTATACTATCGTCTTGCCTATTTAACTTATATGCAGAGCACATCATGAGAAAGGGAGGGCTAGATGAATCAAAAATTGGAATTAAGATTGCTGGAAGAAATATCAACAACCTAAGATATGCAGATGATACCACTCTAATGGCAGAAAGTGAAGAGGAACTGAAGAGTCTCTTGTTGCGAGTGAAGAAGGAGAGTGCAAAAGTTGGGTTGAAACTAAACATTAAGAAAACCAAGATCATGGCATCCGGCCCTCTCAATTCCTGGCAAATAGATGGGGAAGAAATGGAGGTAGTGACAGATTTTATTTTCCTGGGCTCCAAGATCACTGCAGATGGGGACTGTAGCCAAGAAATTAAAAGATGCTTGCTCCTCGGGAGGAAAGCCATGGCAAATCTAGACAGCACACTAAAAAGCAGAGACATCACCCTGTCAACAAAAGTGCATATAGTCAAGGCTATGGTCTTCCCAGTTGCAATGTATGGCAGTGAAAGTTGGACCATAAAAAAGGCTGAGCGCCAAAGAATTGAGGCCTTTGAACTCTGGTGCTGGAGAAGACTCCTGCGAGTCCCTTGGACTGCAACGCGATCAAACCGGTCAGTCCTAGAGGAGATCAACCCTGACTGCTCTTTAGAAGGCCAGATCCTGAAGCTAAAACTCAAATACTTTGGCCACCTAATGAGAAGGAAGGACTCACTGGAGAAGAGCTTAATGGTGGGAAAGGTTGAGGGCAAGAGAAGAAGGGGACGACAGAGAATGAGGTGGCTGGATGGAGTTACTGAAGCAGTAGGCGTGAGCTTAAATGGACTCCAGAAGATGGTAGAGGACAGGAAAGCCTTGAGGGACATTGTCCATAGGGTCGCGATGGGTCGGACATGACTTCGCAACTAACAACAACAACAACATATGGGTGGTATGTGGCTCCCTCAATCTCAGGTACTCTACCTGTGCTGTCTCACTCATTCACTCTCTCTCTCACACACACACCTGTGGTTTAGTGGGTTTATTAATATGCCCAACAACTCCCTTCACCAAAACCTCAGAACTGACCCAATTAAGCCCAGCCACAAGCAGACCAATGCTAGTCCACAGAGCAATAGCCAATGGGTCCATAAGGCACTTGAAAGTTTCTCAATCAAAACAAACCCACCAGGCAAAATTAAATGTACAATACAAATCATGAGAGAAGAAAACTCCAGAGTTTACAAGGCATAATCCACGTCAAGGCACAGTGTCAGTCCAAAGCAAAGCAAGAATCACAATAACCAGAAAACACACAGCTAGGAAATAAACACATTGTTCCCAGCATTACTTCCATCTGTCAGCTTCTGGTGCAGCCCATCAAGAACCGCAAGGCTTTTTACTTGTGAGTAATGTGGCTGATCTTCTCTGCTCCTGCCTTTTCTCTACTCTAAGTGTGGTCACTTTGTTCACCAGAGCACTAGAGGGAAGGATGAGAAACAATGGTTGGAAAGAGAGAAACTTCCTGACAGTGAGGACAATCAACCAGTGGAACAGCTTGCCTCCAGAAATTGTGGGTGCTCCATCCCTGGAGATTTTTAAGAAGAGGCTAGCAATCACCTGTCTGACATGGTATAGGTTCTCCTGCTTGAGCACAGGGCTGGACTAGAAGACCTCCAAGGTCCCTTCCAGCTCTATTCTATTCTATTCTATTCTATTCTATTCTATTCTATTCTATTCTATTCTATTCTATTCTATTCTATTCTATTCTATTCTGTTCTGTTCTGTTCTGTTCTGTTCTGTTCTGTTCTGTTCTGTTCTGTTCTATTCTATTCTATTCTATTCTATTCTATTCTATTCTATTCTATTCTATTCATTCTACGAGGGTCTGGGAGTTTGAGAGTTCAGGTGGCACGCTTATGATGGGTTGAAAAGCACTGGTAAAAATATTTTAAAAAGTTTAAAAGTGTAGTGTAGGGATGAGCTGAAGCAGCGGCAACGCAGCACAGGCTTGTGGGAGAACCAGCTGGAGCCCTGGTGTTGCCGGGGATCTGCTGAGCACCCAGGATCTGCACCAGGCTCCGGATGATTGGCACGTGGCTCCAGCTGACTGGCCCTTCTGGAAGCTGCGCACAGCCTGGGGAAAGGAGTCAGTTCCAGCTACACCAAAGACAAAAGGAGAAGGAGGGGATAGACATGCACACAGGGTGTTTACATTTGGCCCAGGGCCACCCTGGAGACAGCAAGGGGCTAAACCACCCCAGCTCGCAATCAAAGGACAACCCTGAATCCAGCGGGCTTCCTTTGATTGCGGGCATATGGCCTGATCCTGGCCGAAATGCAAATCCCTCTCTAAGCAGGGATTCGGAGGCTGAAGGCCTCTGTCTTTGTTGCTATGCCGTTCTGAAATTGACGGGCTGCTGCTGGGGAGGAGAATCAAAATGGGGAAAAACAAGCATAGTCCACCATGGATTATTGATTGCAAAGTTTTCCTCAGGTTTTCCTATCCCTTCCTGGGCTATTAAAATCATATTGGCAAGGCCTATAGTGAAGACCTGGTTGCAAACCACTCAACCGGATTTTAGCCTAGCCCCTTGTGCAATCCCAGGCCACATTCTGGAGGTAAGAGGATGTAGTGACAGGACAGAGCTGCAAAATTGATTTGTTCTTTATTCTTGCCTTTAGCACCAATAACTATGTTGTTTGACGACTTTGCAAGCAACCTGCAGGCTGTGAACTTTCCTTTACCCCTTGGGAAAATAATTCAGGAGTGCTAGATTTATTTTTCCTGCTAATTACACTATACCTTGAGGGGTTTTTAAGGAGCTTATGAGAAAAAAAAGTGTCAGAACATTAAAGGGTGTATGGATTGAGTTGTGAGACAGGGAAGGGAAGTATATGGACTTATGCACTTCCAGTTGCTGACAGGTGTGCCACTAATATTCTGACTCGACACCTGCATGCTCTCAGGGCCCAAAGATTATCTTCATTCTTCATAGGAAGGTATTGTGGATTAACTAATTTTTTCTGGGTTCTGATTTTAAGGTGAACATCCTGAACTATGGAAGCCTTTGATCTTTTTCTTAAATACATAACAATAAAATAATGAGAGCTAAAGGCTCAGAGGAGGCAGATTAGAAAGAATAAGAACGTTTGGGGTCTTCAATTCCCCTCCTGGTAAGAGTTCCTTAATAAGATTTGCTCTTCCTTCCTATAAAGGTGATTTTCCCAGGAAATATGTGAAGAGCTGTAATGAATGATTTAACTATGTTTTCTTTTTGACTGTGTTTTAATTTATATATACAGTAATGTATGTTTAATTGAGGAGGGCTTGGAGAGATAGAAGTGGCCAATATGGAAGCTGCACCTTGCCCTCCAGATCTCTGCCTCTCCTGCAGATCTCTGGAGAAGAGGAGGGGGTGGCAGGGGAGCTGTGTGAGGAGAAGCTGCCCCAAGAAGCCAGCATCCTTACCACACCCAACTGGAAATGGGAATTCCCTTTATAGAAGGGCCAGCCTCACTTATTCAGGACTCGGGAACACCACTCCCCTGCTGTCTCCTCTTGCTCTCCAGAGATCTGCTGTCAAGATAGAAGTTGGACTCAGAGGAAACTGATTCCTGCAAACATCCTCCACCTCCTGCTTTGCCATGAGGAGGCACCAGACAGGGAAACACCAACAATGTCTGAGATTGGAAAAAGTACAACTCTTTAGAGTGACACACACACACACACACACACTCCAAGCTAGCAAGCCTGGGCTTGGGGAGAAGGCCCTCTCCTTCCTCTGTGGATAAAAGTCCTCAAACCTGGAATGCAGTTTGTGTGTCTGTGTGTGTGTGTGTGTGAACACACATGCACTTGGCTGCTAGCAGTTTGGGTGGAGAGGAGTTTGTGGGGCACTGAGTTGTCCCCACATCGAGTTAGCTAGTGCAACTTGTTCTGTTTTGACCCAGCTGTCTTGAGTCAACTGTGTCCAGTGAGTTGTGTCAAGCAGGCCACGTCCAACTGCCAGGTGACTGGTAGTAGTCAAATACTGCCATATCCTAAAAGTGGTACAATCTCTGAAGCCCTGAAGAGTCATATCCCCAAGTGCTTCTACCAAGCCTGGGACCACTTTGGTCTTTTCTTTCCACATCTTCACCAGCTCCTCCTACAGGCTCTGATACTTCTCCAGCTTCACATACTCCTACTCACTTGGCACCACTACATCCGTCACCACCATTTTCTTCTGGTCTTTTTCTACTACCACAATATCTGGTTGATTAGCCAGTACCTGTCTGTCTGTCTGCCTGGATCTGGAAATTCCATAGGATCTTAGTCCTCTTAATTTTCACAATCTTCTATGGGATCCCCATCTGGATGTTCCTGTACCCATGTTGCTGTACCCATGTTCCTGTACACAATGCCTGATAGTTGGTTGTACTGTTCAGTGTATGCTGTTCCTGCTTGCATCTTACACCCTTCCACTTGTGTTGGACTTTCTATGAGGTCTCTCTGTGTAGTCTGCACCTCATGTCCTATCTGGTGTAGTAGACAACTGCTTCTATAGATCTGGTATTTAGTGCTTGTTCTTGTGCTGCTGTGATCAGTTCCTCAGTGTCATCTTTTACTCCAGCACTTTACAACCACTGATAGATTTCCCACTGTCTGTCACCTCAGCCATCTGTCAATGGTACATCCCGTGCAGAATCTTGATTTACTGTGGCACTTCCTGATTTGGTGTTCCTTGAGCTTGCTAATTTTCTTTGCAGACGTTTCATTACCCAAGCTGGGTAACATCATCAGTGCTGGCACTGAGCATTGAGCTACAAATATTATCCTTTATTAGTTACTTCCTGACTAACACCAGGACTGGACTTTTTATTGTGACGCACCATGGAAGGAGATTTACATCAGAGAAAAGGACTTCTTCACACACCATATAATTAACTTGGGGAATTCATTATCACAAGACATGTTGATGGCTACTAATGTGTATGGCTTTAACAAGGAATTGAATAAATCTGTGGTCTAGTAAGAGTTCTTAGTCCTGAGATTTAAACCTATTTCCATATACCAGGTGAGCTGAACTCTGGAGGGAAGATGCAGGTGGCATTGGCATCCAAGTAATAAAACAAATAAAATATTTTTTTGCATCCCTCAGCTCAGAAAAAAGGTTAAGTGTAGAATTGAGTTTTAAATATTCTTAAATTGCTTTCAAAATCCATGTAGGATACATATTTTGGAGTGTATACAAAAAGTACATTGTGATGTCAAATGTTTCAGAAAATAACTATATATTCTGTCCTATATATTTTTCTGAATATGTTCCAGTTTGTAGATTGATGTGGAAAGAAGAGAGAAAATACTTTCCATACATATGTATGAAACTGACACAAGATGAAAATATTCTGGTTTATCTGTTCCGACTGGATGTTCATCTTTAGTCCTGCAGATTTAATCTGTTAATTTAAAAATTAATTTGATATAAAATAGATATATAGATGAGGATTTGGATCCTTGTTTATAGTGCATCCTTGAACATATTGTTTCATATGCAATTAGACAGATTAGCAGTAAATACTGGAAGGTTACCAGAATTATTTGTGTTCCCCTTCTTATATAACGTATAAAAATCCTGAAGGGGAAAAAAAAAACTTGTAGCAAAGTAAAAAAATCCGGGTAGCTTCCTAGAAAAAACCTGAACTTCATTGAGTTATTTCACAGATAAAGAGGATTAGAGCTGACTTCTGTAGAAATTTTATGAAATCAAAACAGCTGCAGAGGAGCAAGGCATATACCGATGACCCTTGTGGATAGTTACTGAAATCACAACTCACTATCTCTTGAACTTCAGCTGAGGCTGTATGAAATATTACCTAATTAAATGTTCACTTCAAAGTAGAACTGTAGTTAAACAAGTTGTTTCCAACGTTTTCATTCCATCCAAGCAGTGTGTTACATTGCTTCTGTGTTCTCTTGGCTATCCCCGCTTCTTCGAATCTCTTTTTTCCTCCTTTTACATGGCTGCCCGTTCTTTTTTTTAACTATACATCATATTGTCTTTTTCTTGTGCGAGTTTTCCCAATCATTCAGATGGCAACTGAAGAAAAGAAACCACATATTGCAACATAAAGAAAGACCATGGAAGAGGAAATAGGATTGGATAGAAATGCAATGAAACACATTTACTTAACTTGTTCAAAAATGGGGAAAAAGCATTTAACACTAATGAATGCAAATATAGCTCCAACTTGTTTTACTTTTGTTTTCATCAGTATTAAAGAGTTCCTCCTCTTTAAAAAAAATAAAAATAAATGATCCACAATCAACTGAGAATGTCATTTTGTATTTGACCTAATATGACAGCCTGGTGATTCAATGGTTCACTGGGCTTGTCCACTGGAAGACCAGCAGCCCAAGTTCAAGACCCGAGTGCCACATGACAGGGTGAGCTCCCATCCTCACCTCAACTACTATCAACCTAGTAGCTCAAAAGCATGCAAATGTAAGTAGATAAATAGGTACCACTTCAGTGGGAAGGTAACAGTGCTCCTTGACATCATGCTGGCCATATGATGGTGGAAATGTCTTCAGATAGCACTCACTCATTGGCCTTGAAACAGAGATGAACATCACACCCTATAGTCAGCAATGACCAGCACAGTAAAATCCGCAGAGACTCCTTTACTTTTATCTTCTCAGGTTAATGGAAATGCAGAGATAGAATATAAAACAATTTCATTCATGGGAAATTTCACATCAGACAACTTGCCACATTCATGAGGTGGCTGGCTTTCTGCTGCCAGGGCAAGTGGTAGAAAAAGGGATATCTTATTCTTCCTACTCCTTTCCAATTATCTTCAGTAGCAAAGAAATATTTCATCCATTCTAAGGTTAGAATTATTTTGGGAACAAATCTATGGAGGAATTGGGGAGAATGAAAGAGTTGTTGATATTATGCCTATGTCTAGTTTGTTTGTTTTTTTTGCAACGCAGTATGTCTACAAATTATAGATTGTGTTTTTTGTGTAGTGTGGTTCCTTTATTTCACTGTTCGCTGGCATCCTCAGGTAGTTTTATCCTTCTCATAGACTATATTTCATGGGACCTAGCTAAATAAATTTGGTGCAGTTACAATCTATTGAAATCAGAGAATGTGTGCATAAAGTTAAGCCCTTATTATTTCAAATAGCTTTCAAGCTGAATTATATTGGTATTGATTTTGAGCACCAGAATAAACACTACCAGTTTAGACTGGATATCCAAGATAAGTGTCACTGTAGCATGTAAACTATGTTCTCGGCATTTTCCATTCATACTGAGAATATCTGAAAAAACAAGATAAAGGAGGCAATACATTTCCTGTAAAATTTCATTAACCCACACTTTCAAAGATAACATGGGATTTCTTGATGCTAATGACCTCTCTAGTGGCTAATGGTAGATCAAAATCAATGAGGTCTGCCTATATTATTAAAACTCTTTACATTTAAAACCATGAAAAACTACTCTATTTTATTTTAATCATACTTCTAGGCTTATTAAACATGATATATTTAGCCTGACTTCCTTGCCCCAGAGCTATGAGAAATTAGAAAGGAAAGCTTTCAGAATCTTAATGATACTATATATTCACATGGATCTTTTATGATCTGTAAATTCTAAATATTCTCGTAAGAGAGAGAGAAAGAGACAGAGAGATGATACATAGAGAGGCACACAGACAGACAGGCAGGCAGGCAGATAGATAGAACTGTTATGTACTGGGCTCTTGGAAACATCACGTGGGTTGCTGGAGCAGCTAACGGCTCTCCAGCAACCCAGACTACAAGTCTCCTGTGCTGTAATCGGCTATCTCCAGGCGGCAATGGTTGATTCAAACCTATTGGCTGCCGCCTAGGGGCTAGACTGTATATTATGGCTAGTTGCAGACATTTCTCCAGTACAGTTCCAGCACGAAATAATGAGTTATCCTGTACTCTGTTCTGCATCTTCATTCCTGCACCAAAGAACCCGCTATTTAACAAGAACCATACTTGCTGATTTAATAACTGACATACGTGACACTGGGTCCTCTCAATTTGCTTTTTAGGATTCATACATTCATCCTGGAATTGGAAATAGTCTGCTCCATTTATACTTAATATAAGCATACCAGATTAGCTTTTCTGCAATGTTCTATCAAGAGGTTGGGGGGGGGGGAGGAGAGAGAGAGTGCCTAACTGCACTGAATGAATTGAAAGGTATAAAACAAACCTCTGTACAATCTTCTACACATGTTTTTGAGATTACGAAATGAACAAGATACAATTCATAATATATATTTTTCCACTTTAAGACCAAGACCAGAAAGTCACATAATCCTGCAAGATGTTTGGGTGACAATAACCTTAATATGCCTACAGTGATTCACCAGTACTGTTTGTTTGTTTATTTATTTGTTTGTTTGTTTGTTTGTTTGCAGGGTTTATGTACTGCAATATTCCTGTACGACTCCCAATGGTTTACAAATAACAATGAAATAATTACAAAACGCAGCCAAGTTAATAAAACAACTAAAATTATAAAGTAAATAACACATTCCCTGCTGATACTCAGCCTCAGTGCTGATAATGGAGCCCACAATACCATATAGTGATACATTTTTATGGCCTTTCCAAATATGAGGGGAAAAAAGGGGGGGGCAACTGAACCCCAATGGAAGGCTTGTTCCAAATAGAAAGTGTTGCAGTGGAGAAACACTATCTCTGGGCCCTCTCCTACCAATTTCTCAAATTGGACTTTAAGCATCCAGTTCTAAATAGGTTTGTAATTGGTGAACCAGCCAAAGATAGGCAGAACTTTCCCTGTCCATAACTGCTACATGAAAAACCGACAGGAAAACCTCCAGACTGTGAACCTTCTCATTTAGAGGTAGTGACACACCATATTCAGACTCAATCCATGAGCTAAAGCTAGATGGTTTTGGACAAGATGGTTTATCTGTCTTAAAAAGGTAAAGGTTCCCCCGCACATGCATGCTAGTCGTTTCCGACTCTAGGGGCCGGTGCTCATCTCCGTTTCAAAGCCGAAGAGCCAGCGCTTGTCCGAGGACGTCTCCGTGGTCATGTGGCTGGCATGACTAGACACCAAAGGCGCACGGAACGCTGTTACCTTCCCACCAGAGTGGTCCCTATTTTTCTACTTGCATTTTTACGTGCTTTCGAACTGCTAGGTTGGCAGAAGCTGGGACAAGTAACAGGCGCTCACTCTGCTACGCGGCACTCAGGATTCGACCCGCCAAACTGCCGACCTTCTGATCGACAAGCTCAATTTCAGCTTGTTTGGTCCCATTCATTACACAACTATCTTCAGACATCATCAACGGTTACTGCAAGCTTGTCTGGAATAGAGACATATGACTGGATATCATTAACATATTGGATATTCATCCTGTATTGGCAGATGATTTCTTCCAATGGTTTCATGTAGACATAAAGCAGGGGACAGTATGATGAATTATGCGACATCTCACAAGGATTAGGATATTAAAAAGAAGAGCTAGTCTGTTCTGAGACAGAAACAACTTCCAATGTGAAATCTGAAGTCATGCAGGATTTTATCCATAGATTTTTTAAAAAAATCAATAGATTGCTGCATTGACTCTTTTACTACCACGCTTACCTGTATTAAAATTGAGCTCTAAAAGGAGCTATTCATATCTTTGGTTTAATAAAAAAAAGCTAGCTTCCATCTGACCTAGGAACAATGGAAGAGTTATACATGTCTTTTCAGCCACTCTCAATTGTTCTTTGAAACTCTTAGCCAGTGCTTTTTTTGTAAAAGAAAAAGGTGCCGGAACTCACACATGTCATACAACCCACTTTGCCTACCCTACAAGGTTCCATCCAAAAAAGGTTCTGGAACTCCGTTCTGGGCGTTCTATGAGAAAAAAAGCCCTGCTCTTAGCTAAATACATATAAATTGGCGACAAGAGGCATTCTCCCTCCTATTTTTAGCCACACATTCATGTGAATAACTAAAGAAATTAAGCAAGGCAGAAATAGAGTCTGATATGCAGTAATAAAGTAGTCCTAAATTATTTAAGCCTTACACAAATAAAGCCTTGTGTTCAGTGGGATCAGCTCCTTATGAGTTTTTTATAGACCTGCAGGATACGTTAGGGGTGTTTGATCTCTTTAAAACCTGCATTGATTTCAGATGCGCTTAAATGCAGCTAACTTTCCCTAGATCAGATCCACAAACTCCAATTGAAAAATAAATAAGATTTCAAACTTTTGCCTGACTTCTTGGGACTAAATTATTTTGTATAGAGATGCAGGGGATTTAAAAATATTTTTTTTTACCACCTGATATTGCACTTTATTACCATTCATTTACCTAAAATTAGCTTAAAAGATTTGTGTTGTTTTATGTTATTTTTTCAGTTTAAATTAATACTCATCTGGCTTCATTTTTGATTGTTCATAAAATATTAAAAATGTGAAATTAAATGGAATCAGGTATTATTATTTCTATTAGCAGAAAGATCATGCTATCATTTCATGACTGAACACAGCATGATATTGCATCTCTGCCACCTTGAATATTTTTATTGCAACAATAAATCCAATAAATAATAAATATAATGAATAAATATTGTATTTATTGTTTATTTAAGTGATTTGTGTACCAATCCCCATTTTTTAAAAAAAAATATCTCCAAGCACAATATTGAAAACATAAAAGCCCACCTTCCAGTTTCTTTCTCTTATGCTCAGTCAGGCCATAGCCTACAAAGTCAACTCTTTAAAAAAATTGAAAGAAAAACAGCTAAGCAAAATGTCCCCAAGGTGCTTTTTCAATAGGCAACTGGACTTTCTTGTTTTTCTTTGAAGAAGTTTAGCTTCTCATCCAAGAGCTTCTCATCTAAGCACCTTTGGGACAACCATGACCTGGATGACTGAGAATCTCCATAGACATTTAGCCAAGCAAAATACATTTGTGGTTGATGTTTAGAAACTCATCTTTGTATCTGATTTACTAGCATCCAATTTTTAATACACTTCGGAAGGACCCTCACTATTTTCACCTTTGCTCTGTATGAAGGTTGCCTCAGAACCCTTTTTCTGATAAATAATTATAAACCAGATATCCAACAAGCACAGATTCTGAAGCAGCTTTCTTCAGATTATACATGAAGTGTATAATACCCTAGTGATGCAAATGTGACTTAGCCCAAGCATGAATCTTAATACACAGTAATATTAATATTCCAGGCAAACCCATATCTTTGAAGGTTATATATATATATATATATATATATATATATATATATATATATATATATATATATATATATATATATATATATATATATATATATATATATATATATATATGTAGGTCTAGAGTCTCGGGTTTCTTCCCGCGTTCCTTTCATCTTCAGAAAGTTGTGGCGACGTTTCGACGAAATCCCATCCGTCATCATCAGGCCGGAGTATTCCTCCTGCTGCTTTCAGGAGCAATGCGTGGTCTGTCTGTTCCTTTCCTTCCAACTGCCGGTGGGGCTGTGTTCCGACTGGGTGGAGGCGTGGCTGCTTTCTGATTGGGTGGGGGTGTCATCCGACTGGGTGGAGGCGTGGTTGTCTTCTGATTGAGTGGAGGCGTGGCTGTCTTCTGATTGGGTGGATGTGTGGTTGTCTTCCGATTGGTTGGAGGCGTGGCTGTCTTCTGATTGGGTGGGGTGTGTTCTGAATGGGTGGGGTTTTTTGTTGTGTCGTAATATCCTGAGTGTTGTGATTTGGTGTCTTGAGGAGTGGGCTGTGTAGTGGCCTCCAGAGCTTTGGCTTGGCTCCGAGTTCGAGGACCCGCCATGCATCTCTGGTATGGGTCAGTCAGGTTCGTGTGTGCGTTCTTCTGCTTGGGTGATAGCACTTTTGCTTGACTTGTTCTGTCTTCTGTGTGGGAGAGTTTTTGTTCTGGGTGTGGATGAGTCTTGCTGGGGCTGGTGGCATTTGGGGTTGTTTGTTGGTTTTTTAAATCCTTGTTTGCTGAAATTCGTTTGTCTATCAATGCTGGTTTCCAAATGGCATGTAGGCGGGAGGTGTCGTCTCGCTTGTTCATACTGTCTGGGTGTTTTTCTATTTCAATGGCTTCTCTGATTATTCTGCTATTGAGATGTTCTATTTTGGCGATTGTTTTTGTACCTTCAAAATTGATGTTGTGTCCTGTAGTGTTTATGTGTTGTACTAGTGAAGATGTTCGATTTTTCTTCTGTACCGAGTTCTTATGTTCTTCTACACGTACCTCTATTCTTCTGTTAGTCTGTCCGATGTATGTTGCTGGACAGGAGGCGCATGGGATTTGGTATATGCCCTGGTTTTCCAGTTCTATTTTGTCTTTGGGATTTCTCAGGATGGTTGATATCTTTCTGTCAGTGTTAAATGCGGTTTTGATGTTATGTTTGCGTAGTACTTTACTGATTTTGTCGGTTGTTCCTTTTCGAAAACAAATATATATATATATATATATATATATATATATATATATATATATATATATATATATCCACAAAGCATCGTTATTAGTAGACAATCCTTCTACTCTGATTTGTTTGAAAATTTGGTAATTCAAAATAATTACACTAATGAATTTCAACTGATTCTTGTAGTGTTCAGTAAATGTAGAACTGCTGAAAATGTTGTCATATTTAATAAAACAGATACATTTAAAAGGCAAATATCTAAGGGGTTGCCACATTGAAGAGGCCGTCAACCTATTCTCCAAAGCAGGACAAGAAGCAATGAATATAAATTAATCAAGGACAGACACAACTTAGAACTAAGGAGAAATTTCCTGACAGTGAGAACAATTAATCAGTGGAATAACTTGTCTCCAGAAGTTGTGGGTGCTCCAACACTGGAGGTTTTAAAGAAGAGATTGGACAACTATATGTCTGAAATGGTATAGTTTGATGTAGTCAAACCAAAAGATTTAGCAGCCACAGAAGAAAAGAAAAAGGCGGAATTATCTACAACATACAGCTTGAGGACTGCAACAGCCATTATGTAGGACAAACAGGCAGAAGACTAGCAGAGTGCATCCATGAATACCAGCTAGAAGTTGGGAGACATAATGAAAACTCCTTGATTTCATAACACATGGACAGACCTAGCCATAATTTCAGCTGGAAAACTGTGCCCATCTTAGACCAAACCAAGTCCAAACATGCTAAAGAATTCCTGGAAGCCTGGACTTCAACAAATTGACCATCAGCAGACACATAGACATAAACAACATCTTTATACCATTCAAAAGAGACAATCAATAGCCAAACAGGAAACAAAAACACCAGAATACCTCCACCAGCAATCAATGTCCAGTTGAGCAAAGATTAACACCAAGATTAACATTAGATTAACAATCAAGAAATAAACAATACCCCAGTCAATGAACTGCCAAGCAAGCTAACAGTAAACAGCCCAACCAAAGAACCACCAAAAACACTCCCACCAACACCGATAGGACAAGCCATTAGAATATAAATTAAGAGCAAACGCCACTCCCTCCTACCATAACCTAGTTTGGGTAATGAAACATCTGCAAGAAAACCACCAAGCTCAGAGAGCATCAAGGACCCTTCTAGTATCATTTTTCATGTAAAGTTGTTATTTGGTCAATTTAGTTTAGTTTATGTGAATTAATAGTTAAAGGCAAAACACCTGGCTCTCTTTGCATTCTTGGTCTTACTTCACCCTTACTTTGCCCTAACCTTTGTCCATGTTCTTCACCTAATTCCAACTCCAATAACAATAGTGTCAAACACCCAGCAATTCCAGCTGGGGCCCATGCCAGAAAGGCAGTGACAAGCAGGCAGGTGGAACTACTGAGGTCATGTTTCCTGTGAGGGCAATATCACAGAAAGGCCAAGCTGGGTGCGAGAGGAAAAACAGCTCCAGGTAAGAGGACATGAGGAAGACTGCAAATTGGCACATATTTAATAAAAATGTTCCATCCATTCCCCAGTTCAACAGTAGCATTTGTCAATAAACAATCAGGCAGACCAAAACCTATACCTTATAAGTTGCCTATGGTACCAAAACATGGAATCTGGGGATTTAGGTCAGCAGCAGCTCTTGTAGAAATGGCCACCCATACAGTATATGTAAACCAAACACCAATTGCATCAATTTTAGTTCATGAGCTTGCACAAAACATAAGTTATGTTCAGAGATTACCATCTCTGGTAACTCTTGGTCAAATGATTTAGACCAGGGGTGTCAAACTGCCAGAAGCCATGCCCACCCCATTACTGGCAATGGCAAAACTCTTCTGATACATTGCGTGACATCACGTGACATCGCGAGTTTGACGTGTCAGATTTAGACATTCTACTTCTTTATCATCTATCTATCTATCTATCTATCTATCTATCTATCTATCTATCTATCTATCTATCTATCTATCTATCTATCCAGGGATTTTTTTGTCATAGAACACTCAGAATGGAGTTCCGGCACCTTTTTTGGATAGAACCTTGTAGGGTAGGCAAGGCACATTGTATGACGTGTGAGTTCTGTCACCTTTTTCTTTTACAAAAAAAGCACTGTATGTATGTATGTATGTATGTATGTATGTATGTATGTATGTATCTATCTATCTATCTATCTATCTATCTATCTATCTATCTATCTATCTATCTATCTATCTATCTATCATCTATTTATCCTCTTTCCTTCCCTCCTTCAATCAACTCTATTTCTCTGTCTTTCACTGGTATAGCAAAGATGAGATCAGTGGTGGGATTCAAATATGTGAACAACCGGTTCTCTGTGTGGATGCCACTTCTGGAAGTCCATTCTGGGCCTGGGCAACAACAAAATAGCTACCGGTTCTGCCAAAGTGGTGCAAACCGGATGAATCCCACCACTGGATGGGATGGAAAATGGTCCACCAAGTACCAAGGGCCTTCAAATAAGTGATTCCTGATGATGACCCATTATAATCTGCAAAGTGCTTGAGAAGTGATAAGTTATTCTCTCTTTTTTTTAGAGCTGAAATAGATGACCAGCCCAAGGTCATCCACTTGTTTTTTGTGTCTTATAAATTTCTAGCCTTAACCAATATACCAATCTAGCTGTTGGTAGAAGAGGAGGAGAGAATTAAAAGTTGGTCTTCCCTCACAATCTCTCTCTCTCTCTCTCTCTGTCTTTTTGTCTGTCTGTCTTTCTTTCTGTCTCTCGTTTGATTGTCTAATTGACCATTTCAGTCTCTCTTTCAAGTTTGTACATATGAAATTGCACACAGACGAAATAACAAGATAAAATAAGCACGCTCAATAAAATTGCTGTCGTTGATCCCTTAGTGTTCTGCAGGTGCAGAACATATAATGTCACATTTTATGGATTATTGGTGCAATCTTCTCGATGCATTTTCATCCCAAAGCATATTGTTTAATGGCTGTGCACAGAATTACAAAATAAGAGTTGTAAGAGAAAAGTGAGATCTGTATAAATGCTGTGGTCTAATTAAGAAGCAGTGATACATTATTGAATAGGCAGATAAAATTGGACAGAGGCAGCATGTCTTTTGAATTTATACTCAGCCACAAAGTTCTTGCATCAAACTCTCTTTCAGCCTAGCTACCACATAGAAAGATAAAATGACAGAATCCAGCTTCTCAGATAGTTAATAACAAAAATTGATAAACCTAATAATGTTTGTCTACTGAAATACTCTAATGGATTCCATTGAGACTTACATCTTAGGATCTCTCTCTGTGTCTCTCTGTCTCTCTCTGTCTCTCTGTTTTATTTTGTTTGTTTGTGTGTGTGTGTTTGTCTGTCTGTCTGTCTGACTGACTGTCTGTACAGATGCACATATCATGGAAAAAGACCATATATAGACACCATCACTTACAATATGGTATGTGTGGGAGAAAGGATTTTAACTTGGTTAGTTCAATTAGCATATTGAGTTCTTTTAATTTAGTGCTGGGAAGAAGGCATCAAGATACTTTTTTATAATTATTTCAGGAGCAGCTTTTATGCATTATTAAAACAGATCATATTGTAGCAGAAAGCAGAAATACATACTGCAAATACATGGATGCTCTCTAGTGGTTTCCCTGAAATTAATGAGAAGTCAACAATATGAGCATTTATCTCTACAGTTATTAATAGCCTAAACCAACTGAATGGTACCAAATTAACATAAATGTTTCTGTCCAAGAAAAACAAGACAAAAACAAAGGTAGAAAAAAATGTAGGATCTAAAAAGACTATAAATAATCTAAGAATATATCTTTGTATTTCAATAGGTCAGTAATTTAGCAATTTAGCTTTCTTGCACTTTAGTGTTTTCTTACTATTTTAGTACCTGTATTATGACTCTCTTTCTCTCAATTTCTGTGCCATTTTTTTCTTTCCTTGCTTCACATTTTGTGCAAAACACTGCACAATAAAGAATAATTGACTTTGAAACTGAAATTAATTGATTTATGTACCTTTGGATAGGTTAGTATTTATACTAAGTTAGTTTAATTAAAGAGCCATGGTGGTGCTGTGATTAGAATGCAGTATTTTAGGCTGACTCTGCCCACTGCCAGGAGTTCGATCCTGATTAGTTCCAATTTGACTCAGCCTTCCATCCTTCCCAGGTCAGTAAAATGAGTACCCAGATTGTTGGGGGCAATAGGCTGAGTCTGTAAACTGCTTAGAGAGTACTATAAAGCAATATGAAGCAGTATAGAAGTCTAAGTGCTATTGCTAATAGTATTTCAAACCATGTATTCAATTTCTAGCCACCCCATCACAAGTGACAAAATGAACTGATTACAAAACATCCATCTGAAGGCACATTTATATTTCAATGGGACAGAATCCAGCCTATGAGAGATCACTGAAATCAATGAAATTCCAAATATCGGATATTTTTTTAGACCTAAAGACTGTATGTTCATATTCAAGTCAGGTTTAGTCAAGTCAAAATAAGATACATACATAAACTTGCTAGATTTGGGGAAACTGATCATTTTTTTAAAAAAGTATACAGGTCATTTTCTCCTTAAGTAACAAAATTAGAAATTGGAATTTGGGATTTGGGGAACCTGAATGTCTAAGATCTCCCACATTGCCTCACTTGAAGTAAGTTGTTCCTTGGACATTCCTTAAAATTCATTCTAGGATTTTGGTGTTTCCAACATCTGGTTTTGTTTCTAAATCAAATTAGCTAGTTTCTATTATGCCACTTGTATTTCTGATGTACATGTACAGCTTGCTAATGCTTCAGATCCTCAAGTTCTTTTGAACATTTAATTTTTTTGTTACAAGTGTTCATGTGTGCATAAACAAGATTTTCTAAAAACAAGTAATAAAATAATGGGTTTGATTATAAGCATGATTAACAACAATCCATACATGTATCTTGATTTCTGTATTTTAATTAAATTAACAACACTTTGTTAAAAAAATACTTGGTATGAATATACAAACTCTTTGTAGATGTTTACTTACATGTGTGAAACAATCCTGCTTCATCACATCCATATGTTAAATCAAGGAAACCAAAGATGAGTTGTATTCAGTTGTATGGATAGCTCTCTACACAATCTTTGATCCTGATAATCAATGTTCTAAATACTGTTCATATTTGACTAAAGAAGAGTACAGTTCTCCTACAGAATCTGTGGAATATGAGCAGGATCAGTAGTTATCAAAGAACCATGGTGGTGCAGTGGTTAGAATGCAGTACTGAAGGCTAACACTGCCCACTGAAAGGAGTTCAATCTTGACCAGCTCCAATTTGACTCATCCTTCCATCCTTCCAAGGTCAGTAAAATGAGAACTCTGATTGTTGAGGGCAATATGCTGTCTCTGTAAACTGCTTAGATATAGTGCTGTAAAGCACTATGAAGTGGTATATAATTCTGTTATTGCTATCGTTATTTGCTATTGCTATCATCCTATATTTTACCCAATTTCAAGATGACATGTGCTTGAAAAGGTCTGCTTTATTTAGGCATTAGTAGTATCTTTGCAGCTGCCTATTTGCACATGATAAAACAAGAGAAAAGCACACATCCATATCAAGAAAATTGCTAGCAGAAATTTATCCAGATAAAGATGACCTTTTATGATAAGGTATGGGATGAGGTATTAACTGCTACAGCAAATGGTGACTGCTCCATTCCTACAACTCACCAGAAATATTCTGTCTATAGTAAAGTTCAGGTGAAATAGAATGCACAAAAGAGTTGTTAGAAGCATTGGGATTTGAACAAATATTTTGGCTCTAGGTAGTAAATTAGTTATAACATATACATAAGCAAGATAAGATGCTGTTATTTTCAATCACAAACTGCTGAAAGGGAGAGATGTATTTGATGCAAACATTATATTAGCAATATACAGTCCATAGGATTTGTCTGTGGAGATTCTCAGTCATCCAGGTCATAGCTGTCTCAAATGTGTTTTTCCAAAAGACAACTGGACTGTTTATTCCTTGAGGAGGAGGAGGAAGAGGTTTTGCTTCTTGGATAAGAAGCAAAATGTCTTCTTCTTCCTTGAGGAAAAAAAACGGTCCAGTTGCCTTTTGGAGAAGCATCTTGGAGAAACATAGGATTTGGATTCTGACGTACAGCAGAATAAATCTTAATATCCTTGAGGCACTATTGATAACTCTGAATCTGTCCTTTATCAGTTCTGTATTTCAGATGCTGCTTTAAAAACAGAACATTTTTATACAACTTTGTGTGAGCAGGAGTGGAATTCTGAATTTAAGTTCCTGACAAGTCTACCTTCAAATGGGAAGGTTCAAACTGCTCAGATGTTGTTGTGGATGCTGAATCAGTCAAAATTGGCCAGTGGCAACATCGGCTATGAATGCGATATAGGAAGTTCTCAGCTTACTACCACAATTGATCCCGAATTTTCTGTTGTTAAGCAAGACAGTTTTTAAGTAAGTTTTACCCCATTTTATGACTTTGTTTGCCACAGTTGTTAAGCGAATCGCCACAGCTAAGTTGCTAACATGGTTATTAAATAAATTTTCCCCCTTGACTTTGCTTGTCAAAAGAGTGCAAAAGGTGATCACATGACTCCAGGGCAGGGCAACCATCATAAATATGAGCCAGCTGCCAAGTGTTTGAAGCTTAATCATGTGACCATGGGGATGCTGCAACAGTCTTGTGAAAAATGGTCATGTCACTTTTTTTTCCGGTGCCATTGGAACTTCCAATGGTCACTAAAGTAATGGTTGTAAGTAGGGAACTACACAAAACTAAAAAAAAAGAACATTTTAATTGGAGTATCTGTTTTGTTTGAGAAAAAAAGTGATCTAAGTAGACCTCTAGGCATTTGTAACACTTACTCCTTCCATGTATTATCTCATTCAGTGGCCCCTATACTAATCTGAGTTATAACTGCTTCAAGGAAATGTAAAATAAAGTGGTATATGTTGAACAACAGTCTCTTCATCAATTATTAACATTGCATCCTACATATAGAAGTAAAGTATAGAAGTGAAGGAAGTTTGGTCATAAATTCATTTATATTGACCATTTCAAGCTTTCTACCATAACTATTAATTTAAATATCGAAAGCAAGAATGAGTCCTAGAGGAAATATTGAAAGAAGAAATAACAATTTCCTATTCTAAAGAATGTAGTGAAGTGCAATTAAAAATAAATCAATAAATTCCAAGCAAGGTTATATCCAGAAGCAAATCTCTAATAGATCCAAATAAGATAAAGTCTTGATTAAACATGAAGGTTGCCCTTATCTTCATTTGAAAACATATCTTTAAATGCCAACTCTAGCTGGAATTTATTTTCTTCTTTGGGCTTGCTAAAAACTTTGTGATCTGTTATGGAGATGAATTCTTTGTCCGCAGAAGTTCATCATCACCACCACCACCACCACCACCACCACTACCAGTTCCCCCCCCCCAAAAAAAAGATGAAAAACTCATATTACGATTATTCTTCCCAGGTTATAAGAATTTGTGTTTCCATATGTGTGTAATGAGAAATGTTTTGTTTTATTCTGGTTTCTGGGCTCCCTCCACATATACTGCTTTGGTAAGACCACACTTGGAATCTTGTATCCAATTTTGGTCACTGTGATATAAAAAAAGATATTAGAAGGATACACGCTAAAATTTATGATGAACAGTTGCAAGAACTGGGTATGTCAAGTCTAACAAAGAGAAAGACTAGGGGTGATATGATAGCAATCTTCCAATACTTGAGGGGCTGTCACTGAGAAGAGGGGGACAACCTATTCTCCAAAGCACAGAAGGTAGGATAATAAGTAATGGGTGGAAACTTATCAAGGAGAGATCCATCCTATAACTAAGAAGAAATTTCCTGACAGTGAGAACAGTTCATCAGTGGAACTGGTTGCCTTCATAACTTGTGGTACACCAACACTGGAGAGCTTGGACAGCCATTTGTACAGACTGATATGGAGTCTTCTGCTAAAGCAGGGGGTTGGACTAGAAGATGTCCAAGATCCCTTCCAATTCTGTTATTCTGTTATTCCAATTACAGTTTCTTCAGAGTCCTGTGGAGATTAGAAATTGAGAAAAGGAAAAGCCAGCATTATTCTCTCATCTACTATTTAGTGAAGGGAGCTACTACTACTATAGCAAGATCTCTAATTTATAATTATAATTTGTAAGCCACCCAGAGTCACCTTCTCGGGGAGATTGGTGGCATATAAAATGAATGAATGAACAAAGACCTGGCTCTTTGAGCTTTCCGGTCAGGACTGAGGATTTTTAACTGGGGTTTTATTTTTAGGGATAATTTAATCTTTTTTAATTGTTTTTTTTTTTAACTTTTGTATTTTGTATTGGTTTGATTTTAAAATACCCTGTAAACCGCCCTGAGTCCTTCGGGAAAGGGCGGTATATAAATCTAATTAAATTAAATTAAATTAAAATTAAATGAATGAACAAATGAACAAACAAACAAACAAATCTGTTTTTTTCAAGTCATTCCAGATGTCTTCAGCAGGACATTTTGCACAGAATGAAATGCAGCCAAAAAGACCTCAGATCAAGCACTGTTTTTAGATGAGGAGTTTTCTAGAAATCATTATGGTACAACTTCAAATGCACTTTAGCACAGGAAAACTAATTTTCTACTATATGTGTGGAAAGATCCACAGGAGTTTTTTTTTTTACCTATGGTTCTGATCATTTGCTGAGAGTCCACTTGTAGCAATATTGACTTTCTTCAATAGATCAAAATAAAATTTCTTTCTTTAGTCATGTGTAGCACAGCAATAAGGGCAATTATCATTGCTTAAAATCAGGAAGGTTCATTGAAAGAGAAGAATATTTTGTCCAAAGTGAACCTCACACCATTATTCTTTACTGGCAATTTCATTGTCTTTATCGTGTCAAAAGCCTTGGCTAATATTCAATTTTGATCTAATTTGGAGGAGGAGGAGAAGGATATCTATATCTCTCTTTTCTTGACATCTGCAAGACTGTGATATAAAGTAGTCTTATCCTTAATACAAACCCTACCAAAGATTTGAAAAACCTTTTATTTTAGGGCAAGTGGGAAGCTGCTGAGGATTTGCATGCTGTGAAGAAGAAAAAAAATGTGCTGGCTATTAAAAATAGGAATAACATTAAGACTCTAGACAGAATTGTTTTTTTTGTGAAAATGCAAGGAATCCATCAAACAGATAAACAAACTCTTGGAATTTAAATGTGTCTGATTTCTCTGCAACTTCAATTAAAGTTATGTTGCATAAAACAGAAATATTTTATAAATTGGTTCATTGATTTTCTATCTGGTTTTGAAAACTGGTTCAATTGCAGTTGTCATGTTGAGGACAGAACATTCATTACAGAGATGCTTTGAACCAGCAAGAGAGGCTTACACACACCCTGTTCTTGGTTGAATATATATTATATTCCACCTTGTCAATTATGCTGGGATGATAGTCATCTTCAGAGAAAAGAGGAGGGGTAAGAGAGGAGCTGGTCCAGCTTGTGGCATGTTCTTAGATGTTCAAATGGTGTGGCTTGCCAGTCTATGACTTAATGAGGACACTGCATCATGTTGAGCACTGCCATCTCTGCCTTGTTATATATCTGGGAAGGATACCAGAAGTCATGGCTGATTTAGATTTCTCCTGCATAAAACTACTTGTCCTTCCTAGTGTTGCAGATGTCTGTTTGGAGATCTCTCTCTGGGATCAATTATCTCTCTACAGGAAGAATTACTGTTGCTTACTCTTACATCGTCCTCACTTGAAAATAAGCAGCAACTAAAAAAATAAGAAGAATAACAGGACTCCAGAGAATTTCAATAGGTTTTTACTGATCAGTGGGGTCTTTGCCATTATTTTCCAATGCTAGCTCCTAACTCTGGCCTTGGAAAGCCAACTGGAATACAGTATTTAGAAAATGTTTAGAAAATATGCATATTTATAATATGATAATCATGCAAATCCTATGAAAGCATATGAACCCACCTTTGATTGGAACAAAAGAAAAAAAACCCTAATTCTCTTGCAGAACTATCAGGAGGCACCTTGTGTGATGCATTGCTGATTTTACACCTTGGATGATGCATTGCTGATTTTATAATACAGGTTATTATAATTAAAGAGCCAGCTTAGTATAGTGGTTATGGGCATAAGGCTACAAACTGGAAGACTATTAATTCTAGTCTTCCATTTAAAAGATCTGCTATCCATCCACGGTATTTTTAAGGCTATGTACATTTTCACGTACATATCAATTTCACGCATATTATATTTATATTCATTCACCACCATGTTCATACATACATACATACATATACTGTATACATATATACATAGTATGTCTTGTGTGTCTTGAAGAGGAACTGCATAGGTTTATCTCTAAGAAGCGACTATGTACTTGCTGAATTTGTGACTCCAGAGTTACTATACATCAGACATGTTAAACTTGCAACGTCACATGACATCGCACAACCTCCGGGTGAGATTCAAGGTGCTGGTGATGACCTATAAAGCCCTAAATGGCTTGGGTCCGGGATATCTGAGGGAACACCTGCTGCCGGCATCAAGCTCCCTTCATCCTGTGCGCTCCCACAGGGAGGGTTTTCTCAGGGTACCACCGGTAAAAGATTGCCGGCGGACAATACCCAGGAGTAGGGCCTTCTCTGTGGGTGCGCCGGCCCTCTGGAATCAGCTGCCTGTAGAGCTTAGGACTGCCCCTGACCTTCGCTCATTCCGCCGGGACCTGAAGACCTGGCTCTTTGAGCTCTCTGGCCTGGTCTGAGCATATTAATTGGGATTTTAACTGTTTTTTAACTGGGGTTTTATTGCAAGGTTTATATAATTCTTTTAATTGATTTTAAGTTTTGTAACTGTTGTATCTGTTTTTTAAATAACCTTGTGAACCAACCTGAGTCCTACGGGAGAAGGGCGGTATATAAATTGAATAAATAAATAAATAATAAATAAATAAATAAATAAATAAATAAATAAATAAATAATAAACAAACAAACAAACAAACAAACAAACATATCAGGAGAGTTTTGCCATTGCCGGCAATGGGGTGGGTATGGCTTCTGGATGACGCGTCCAACCCACAGGCTGGCAGTTTGATACCCCTGCTATAGATAGATGGAATTTGGTGAAAACATAATGCTTTACATGGATCTGAGAAGCACATATTTATGAAGAGCATCTTTATTGAAGATCTCCAGAAGCTGCATTTTTTCATTACCTGCCTGGATAAAGCACAAAGCTAGAAAACAAGAGTTGCTGTGTTCTAGTCTCATCTTAGGCATGAAAGCCAAGTTGGATGGCTTTGGGCCTTTCACTTTCTTTCAACCCTAGGAAGTAAGCAATGGCAAACCACTGTCAAAAAACTTTGCCAATAAAACTGCAAGAACTAGTCCAGGAGTCAATACTGACTCCAAGCCCCCGTCCCCCCCCCAAAAAAACAACTATTATTGTTCATCAATTAAGAACAATTATTTAGGTCTACTTTGGGGTGTTTGGGCTAAAAACAAGTGTATGCTCAACTGAGAAATGACCGGTTTCAACCTTTCATCAACACTGGTTTTCTCTGCGAGGGAGAAGTTCCCTGAGGATCGGCTCCATCATGAGTCTGGAAGCTTGGAAGACTAAATCTCTGATCCTGGTGATCGATACATTTGCCTTCATTCACTGGTTTTCTCATGCAGAGTTGTTTTTAGCTGAGAGTAGTAGAATAGCCGAATTTAATTCTTTTAAAATCCTTTTTATTATTATTATTATTTCTAGTTATGGCTCCTTTGAAAGAAAAAAAAAAATAAAGGCCTGTCCCTAGAGCTTCAAGGAATTATTTCATTTTTCTGTCCCTTCCCCCAGGTTTATACAATTGCTGGCAAGAAAGAGACTTATTTCCCTTCAAGTCTCATGAGGAACATTTTCCATGGTGTGAATTTGTACAGCCAAGTTTGGTTGAATGACTTCATCTAATACTCCTCCATAAAACTGCTTGCTATCTGATATTAAAAAGATTCCCAAGAGAGGCAACCTTTCATAATATTTTCCCTCTCTCTCCCCATTGGCAGTGATTTGAACATATGATATTTACTTTGTGTTATTACAGGATAATAAAACTGGATTTTCTGTCTATCTTTTCAAGACAAAATGCTGCAATTGACATTGTCCCTCATGAGAAAGAATAGGTATATCTCTGATCCCATTAGTATAGGTACTTTTTCCTCAGAAGTACACCAAACAACACTAATCTTTTTTATAATCCTGTATTGATACTAGAATCAACATTTATTTTACTCACCCAGATTTCTTCAAAAGGTTTCCTCTGATCTTCTTAATATTGTCTCCCCTTTCCACAGGAAATCTGTTTTGCTCTTAATTATTCATTTAATAATAATAATAATAATAATAATAATAATAATAATAATAATAATAATAATAATAATAATAATAATAATAATAATAAGTTGGAAGGGACCTTGGAGGTCATCTAGTCCAACCCCCTGCTCAGGCAGGAAACCTTATACCATTTCAGCCAAATGGCTGTCCAGTCTCTTCTTAAAAACCTCCAGTGTTGGAGCATTCACCACCTCTGGAGGCAGGCTGTTCCACTGGTTAATTGTCCTAACTGTCAGGAAGTTTCTCCTTAGTTCTAGGTTGCTTCTCTCCTTGACTAGTTCCCATCCGTTGCTTCTTGTCCTGCTTTCAGGTGCTTTGGAGAATAGCTTGACTCCCTCTTCTTTGTGGCAGCCCCTGAGATATTGGAACACTGCTATCATGTCACCCCTAACCCTTCTCTTCATTAAACTACACATACCCAATTCCAGCAACCGTTCCCTATATGTTTTAGCCTCCAGCCCCATAATCATCTTTGTTGCTCTTCTCTGCACTCTTTCTAGAGTCTCGACATCTTTTTTACATTGTGGTGACCAAAACTGAATGCAGTATTCCAGGTGTGGCCTTACCAAGGCATTGTAAAGTGGTATTAGTACTTCATGTGATCTTGATTCTATCCCTCTGTTAATGCAGCCTAGCACTGTGTTGGCTTTTTTGGCAGCTGCAGCACACTGCTGGCTCATATTGAAGTGATTGTCTACTAAGACTCCGAGATCCCTCTCACAGTTACTTGAATTTCAATAATTAAATATTAATTTAATTTAATTTAATTTATTATCATTTCTATACCGCCCTTCTCCCGAAGGACTCAGGGCGGTGTACAGGGCAAGAATAAAACACAGAAATTTACAAAATTTAAAAGATAATTAAATGCATGCCCGATTAAAATACAATTGATACATAGTAAAAACCCCAATAAGAATGATAAAAAACCCCACCAATCCCCCCTCAGGCCAGGCCGGCTTGCTCGAACAAGTATGTTTTCAGATCGCGGCGAAAGGAGCGCAGATCGGGCGCCGTCCGGAGCTCAACCGGTAACTGGTTCCATAGCTCCGGGGCGCCCACAGAGAAGGATCTCCCCCTGGGGGCCACCAGACGGCATTCTCTGACCGGTGGCACCCTGAGGAGGCCCTCTCTGTGGGAACGCACAGGGCGCAGGGAGCTTGATGCCGGCAGCAGATGTTCCCTGAGGTACTCCGGCCCCATGCCATGGAGGGCTTTGAACACCATTACTAGCACCTTGAATCTCACCCGGAAGACAACTGGCAACCAATGCAGCTCACGGAGCAGAGGTGTCACGTGGGAGTATCGGGAAACTCCCAACACAACTCTCGCGGCTGCATTCTGTACCAGTTGGAGCCTCCGGGTGGTCCTCAAGGGAAGCCCCATGTAGAGAGCGTTGCAGTAGTCTAGACGAGAGGTCACGAGCGCGTGAGTGACCGTGCATAAATCATCCCGGCTTAGATAGGGCCGCAACTGGCGCACCAGGCGAACCTGGGCGAAAGCCCCCCTAGTCACGGCCACCATATGATCTTCCAAGGTAAGCCGCGAATCTAGGAGGACTCCCAAGTTGCGAGCCCTATCTACGGGGGGTAATAATTCACCCCCCATAGAAAGAGATGGAATATCCGAATAGACCCGGGATGAAGGTATGCAAAGCCACTCGGTCTTGTCGGGGTTGAGTTGAAGTCTGTTCCTCCCCATCCAGACCCGAACCACCTCCAGGCAACGGGACATCACGTTGAGGGCATCACTGGGGTGGTTTGGGGTAGAAAGAAAAAGCTGGCTATCATCAGCGTACTGATGATACCCAACTCCAAAGCCACGAATGATCTCACCCAGCGGTTTCATATAGATGTTGAACAGGAGAGGCGAGAGGACCGACCCCTGAGGAACTCCACAAACGAGAGACCTCGCGGTCGACCTCTGCCCTCCTGTCAACACCGACTGCGAGCGTCCCTGGAGATAGGAGGAGAACCACTGTAAAACCGTGCCTCCCACTCCCAATCCCCTGAGACGCCGCAGCAGGATACCATGGTCGATGGTATCGAAAGCCGCTGAGAGGTCCAATAGGACTAGAACAGAGGAATGACCCCTGTCCCGAGCCCTCCAGAGATCATTCACCAGCGCGACCAATGCCGTCTCCGTGCTGTGCCCGGGCCTGAAACCCGATTGGTACGGGTCTAGATAATCCACTTCATCCAGGACCAAAGGGAGCTGATGCGCCACCACACTCTCAACAACCTTCGCAAGAAAGCGAAGGTTGGAGACCGGACGAAAGTTGTTCAATACAGCTGGGTCCAAGGCAGGCTTCTTGAGGAGGGGCCTCACCACCGCCTCTTTCAAGACGGCAGGGAAGCTACCCTCACTCAAAGAAGCTGATATAACTGCCTGGAACCAGCTGCGTGTCCTCTCCCGGGCTGCATAAATCAGTCAGGAAGGGCACGGGTCCAATAAACATGTGGTGGAGCTCAGTCTCCCCATAATCCTGTCCACTTCCTCCGGAGTCACAGAATCAAACTCCTCCCAAGTGATATCGACAAGACCACCCGCGTCCTGATCGCCAGACTGTGCCCAGTCGGAGTCCAGACCGGTCCGAATCCGAGTGATTTTGTCCGACAGATAATTGTTAAACTCCTCGGCACGACCCTGCAAGGGTTCCTCCCTCACCTCCTGATTAAGGAGGGAGCGAGTCACCCTAAACAGAGCGGCCGGGCGATTATCTGCGGACGCGATAAGGGTAGCGAAGTGATTAGACCTCGCCACCCTTATCGCAGCGAAATAAGACCTAATATGGGTTCTTAGTCGCAATCGGTCGGATTCGGATCGGCTGGACCTCCAACCGCTCTCTAGGCCCCGTCTCCGGCGCTTCATCTCCCGGAGCTCCGCAGAGAACCATGGAGCTCGACGGGATCTGCATCGGGTCAGGGGCCGCAAGGGTACAACTCGGTCAAGAGCCTCAGTGGCTGCCCTTTCCCAAGCTTCCACTAAGGCATCTGCCGAGCTGTGAGTGGGGGAGGCAGGTGGGGACCCCAGCGCTGCCTGGAATCTCGCGGAATCCATTAAGCGTCTGGGGCGGTACCATCTTACTGGTTCCACACACCCACGGCGGGGGGTGGCAAAACAGAAGACCAGCCGCAGGAGATGATGATCGGTCCATGACAGGGGCATAATAATTGGGGAGCCCCCACCAAGATCATCTAACCACCGCCCAGATAAGAAAACTAGGTCAAGGGTGTGGCCTCCCTCATGAGTCGGTCCTGAAATTACTTGCGTCAGGTCCATGGCCGTCATGGAAGCCATGAACTCCCGAGCCAACTCAGATGATCCTCCCAGAGATGGTAGATTGAAGTCCCCCAAAACTATAAGTTTCGGGAACTCAACCACCAACCCAGAGAGGACATCGAGAAGCTCAGGCAGGGCTGCTGCTGCGTGACTAGGCGAAAGGTACACCAGCAGCAAGCCCAACTGCGCACCAGGGCCGCATCTCAAGAAGAGAGACTCACACCCGACTATCTGCGGAACGGTGGCCTCCCGCGGAGCTAAGGTCTCCCTCATAACAACAGCCACTCCCCCACCCCTACCCTGAGCCCGAGGCCGGTGTAGCACCCGGAAACCTGGTGGGCAGAGATCAGCCAGAGGAATACCGCCCTCTGGGCCCAACCAAGTCTCCGTGATGCAAGCCAGGTCCGCCTGCTCACCCTCGACCAAGTCACGGACGAGAGGAGCTTTATTAACGACAGACCTGGCATTCAGGTACACCAGCCGGAGCTCAGGAGGCTGCACATCCTCACTCCCGGGACCTCGGGGTAGAACAAGAGGGTCAGAACGCCTCACCGCTTGCAAGTAGCGGAGAAGCCTTCCCTGAGGTCGATACGGCCCTCTGTTCCTGCACCTGCTGCCATTCCCTAACGTCGTGGGAATAGGCATTCCCACGACTTGCCCTGGAGCCCCGGGGGCGACCGACCTCCGCTCCTCCCCTCCGCGATCAATCCCGGCCCTGGCCTGAACAGTGGTTGCTGGACTGCCCCCCATATCCAAACAACCAAAAGAAGTTCCCACCCCCCTCCCTAACCTCCTAAAAATTTAACCAAAAAACTAACCAGGGGCCTCCTATTTGGCTTATATCGGAGGCCCCTACCCATGCCCAGCCATCTCTCAGGGTCCCAACACTCGGGCCCTTCATCAAGAGGAGGTGTAAAAAGTAAGGCGGGTCGCTCCCAGGATGGGGGGGCCCCCCTGAGAGCGTATAAGGTCGTGCTCGAATAAGTCAGACGCATGATCTTAACAAGTCCGACAAAAAAACAGCAAGGCAGACCAGATCAACTCAACATGGGAGGATCTCAAAATAAATAAATCGAAGGCAAGTGACCAGAGAGCCAACCCAGCTCCACTGCCACTGGAGCTGGGAAATCCCGGGATAGATCGAATCCCGCCCTCTCACGGCGGTCAAAGCCGGGGGGCAACCTGGTACATACAAACTGGGGGAGCAATACCCCCCAGAGCTCTCACCTCTGGGAGGCAGCAGATGTAAAAACTTAACCACTCTCCCACAGTGGTTACAACCCGGGCCTTCTATTATAGGGGAGGGGGGAGAAGGGGAGGGAGTTAGAGCAAAGAATCTATGAAATACATCAGGATTAATAAGCCGGCATGGTCACAAAATGGTAGGAGAGATTCTGGTTACATAAGTCACTTCCATGTTGCAAAAAAGACTGGATGATAGTCAGTCAAGAAGGGAAACCACAACATGGTCCAATGATTTTCTGGCGGCGCAGAGATTAAGTTTTGCCTCACAAATGTCCGAGGCAACATTACATGTAGCAAATATTGTTTTGAGACTGTAACAGGTCTACAGATGGAACAATCATTTCTCTCTTCTTTTACCCAAGTGCATGAAAAGCCAGCACATCGAAGCAAAACATCTGCTAGGGAATATTCTTCTCCTCTTTGTTGGTTTAAGTGCTTATTAATTTATTTGGTAATTACTAAAATCAAATTCCAGATCCATACCTGCCAGATTAAAATATAGAATGATATCTAATTATCTTTTAAGTTTTTTTTAATGATTCATGCTAATTTTTGCAAAGATATTTTTGTTATAAATATTAAAATACCTTATAGCATGAATATTTTGACAGAAAACTACATGTATATGTGTGTTTGTGTATGCATATGTGTATGTATTTGTGTGTGTATGTAAAGATATTTTTGTTTTAAGTATCAAAATATTTTGACAGAAAACTACATGTATGTGTGTATACATGTGTATGTACTGTATATAAGTGTGTGTATGTATGTATATATTTGTGTATGTGTGTGTGTGTGTGTGTGTGTGTGTGTGTTTGTATGTATGTGTATAACAAGGTTTCATTGATTATAATTTTTACAATAAAACTTATAATTATAAAACTTAAAAGAAAACATAACTGAAAGTTTAACTTTCTGTCAACTATTCAATGGAAATGAGACATTTGAAGAAAGCTGCTGGTGTGACCAGAAGAGATAAAATCAGAAATGAGATCATAATAGAAGGAATTAGCAATCCTAATCTACATACAAAAACATCAAATAGAGTGGTTTGCTCACCTGGAGAGGATTTCTTGGGATTTCATACCATACAAGGCATATATAAAAAGAGGAGAAGGTCAAAGAACACAAGGCAGACCCAGAAGAAGATGGAGAGACAAAATCAAAGACATGCTACAACAGTATCAAATAACAATGGATGAGGCCAACAGAAGAGCAAGAATCAGAACTTCTCCCTTGACACCAGAAGCAATAGGAGAGGAGGAGGAGGAGGAGGAGGAGGAGGAGGAGGAGGAGGAGGAGGACGAGGACAAGGACGAGGAGGAGAAAGTGTTAGGTAGATGACTATGGCCTAACTGGTTGGGTTGGCAATATATATAAACTATGATTGCATTGTTGTAATAGAAACTGTATTGTATCACTTTAAATGTGTGATGATTGGCCAATGCTGTTTTCCCAATGGCCATAAGAGGGAGCTAGAGACATAGCTTCTCTCTCTCTGTTATTCTCTCTGTTACGTTTGCTGTTACTTGGTGATTATTGTGGTTTGTGGGTTTGCTACTGTTTGCTAAACCTGAAGAACTGTGTTTTGACTTAAAGACTGGTAAGAAGACTCTGTATGGGATAATCCTTGGACTATTGTTATTTGCTATCATCTCTTTACTCGTGTATGACCTGGACTGATTTTTTCTTGGACTGTGCTATTGTATTATTCCACAAGTAAAACCTTTTTACACACCTCAGTGTATCTGTGTGGTTGCTGCGTAAAGGAATGGTATTAGTGTTACTGCTAACCTGGAGAATGATCTATTTGTTCTCAGCGACAAGCCAGCAATTATGGCTAATGCAAGTTCTGTCTATGATAACAAAAAGCCACATGATGAGTGTATTCATCTGCTTCATAGACGTTTAGGGCATGTGAATTTCAAAATGCTATGGAAGACTGTCGAATTGGCTAAAGGGATAAAACTGAAACCGTGTCAAAAGTATTTGAACTGTAATGCGTGTAGCCAAGAGAAAAGCAAGGTAACCCCTGCAAACAGAACTAATGGTTTTAAGACCACTACCTTTAGAGGTAGTGTTTGCAGATATCATTGGCCCTATGAAACCTAGTCTTGGTGGAGCCCACTATATCCTGAGTATCATGGATCATTATTCACGTTATGGTTTCTGTTACTTAATGAAAACCAAAGCAGACACATTTCAGCATTTTTCAAACTGGCTGAAGTTTGCAGAAAGGAAAATGAAATGTAAGGTTCTTTGCCTTGTAACGGATAATGGTACTGAGTTTACCAATACGCGTTTTGTAGCTATGTTACAGACAGCTGGCATTGAACACAAGCGTTCGGCCCCTTACAGACCACAACACAACACGTTTGTTGAGCAACGAGGGCAAATGCTGCAGGCTATGGCTAGAACAATAGCATAACTGTTAAAGAGGAGGACTCAATAGGGGAGGTAGAGGAGGTAGAAGAGGAGAGTCCAACACCAAGTCCTGTACTGCCTAGACGCTCGACTCGTGATAGGCATCCACCTGATAGATACGAGGCTAGTATTGTGTGTCAGGTGAATATAGAGCCTTCTAACTTTGACAAGATTAAACTGTATCCTGCAAAGGATTAGAGTGCATGGAAGGCAGCAATGGATAAGGAGTTAAAATCCTTGCAGGATCTATATGTATATGAAAACGTGAGACTTCCACCGAGAGAGTGTGCAATTGGTTGCAAGTGGGTCTATAAATTGAAGAAGGGTGTAGATTGGACTGTTACCCATAAGGCACGTTTAGTTGCTCAAGGATTTGCTCAGTCAGACAAAGACTATGATGAAGTGTTTGCACCTAGTCTGAGGGCTACTATGTTGAGAGCAGCATTAGTTTGGGCAGCTAAGAATCGGTACAAAATAAACCATGTAGATGTAGAAACAGCATATCTGCATGCGCAGATATGGAATGTTATTAATGCATGATGAAGAACTCCATAAAGCTGACTTTTCTTGTTATTTTATTTTTTATTTAATTAAATTCATAATTTTGTAGTGACCTGGGGTAGAATACAATAAAGAGCTCTAATAAAATAAAGTACAAAAGAGAAATATGGAGAACCCACCACTAAATAAAAACCCAGGTCTTCAAGGCTTTTTTAAACAGAGTCACGGTGAGGAAAATATCTCAGGAGGTTGGAGTTGTTCTTAAGAGTAGATGCTGTGACAGAAAAGGCTTCAGCTCATACTGATTATGGCAAGGCATGCTGAATTCACCTAGCCCAGGGGTGTTCAAACTTGGCCCTTTTGTGACTTGTGGACTTCAACTCACAGAATTCCTCTGCCAGCATGCCTTGCTGAGGAATTCTGGGAGTTGAAGTCCACAAGTCATAAAAGGGCCAACTTTGAAGACCCCTGACCTAGCCTAGCAACATTGGTGGGGGAGGGGCTCAGAGGCTGACAGAAGTCTTCTTCCAAAACAATAGCCCAGTTTTGGAGGCCTTGAATTATTTTGCAGAGTAGAACTATGTTACTTGCTTATACTGATAAGGAGAATCACACCATCTCCATTGCACAAATCTCTTCAGTGAGGAGAAGAATATAAGTTTTGTTTCACAAGCCTTCTTGTTACACAATTGGTCATGAAAGCCACCAACCCTTTTGTTCTCATTCCAAGCAACTGGACAGTGAGCATAAGTGATTCATCAAACTATCTTATAAATACAAGGAAGATATTAGCCTCTGTTTGAAGAAGAGTGTAAAAAAAGCAGATTTCTTTAAAGGAATTACTGTTTTAATCCAGGAAGAAAAACAATGTTCCTTCCATATATTCAAAGTCTAATAATGCATATGCATATGAACTTTCTCTTTTCTTAAACCACCCCTCCCACCCCTTTCTCTGTGTCAATGATGATAACTAAAAACATCAACATCAATATCCTGACTGAACTTGGAAAGAATTTCCTAAAGTTCTGTAATTAGGAATGGGCAAAATTCCGTCTGATTCAAAAACAATCCACGGATTGCAATTCTCAGAGCTAGGCTGAGTTAGACTGATTTAGGAGAAAGCCAAATTAAAAAGAAGACATTCACCAGATCAAATACTGATGATGGGAGCTGACATTAACAACCAAGGACAGTGAAAAGAAGTCTCTTTCCACCACCTGACATGCTTCATAAAAGTAGAATGTTGCACAATGGGGCCTGGGAAATATGATTTACAAACACTAGTGATATTCCATCAGTTCTTAAAAAAAATAAATTTCCCAGAGACAATTCCAGTTATACGATTGAGGGATGTTTACATTATTTTTAAAACACCATCCACATTTCATATTCAACTGCTTATTCTTTTTTGGAGGGGTGTTTCTGCCTGCCTGTGAACCACTACAAACATACATGCTTATACTTTTTATCCCAGTGTTTCTACATTTTTCCTAGAACCAGAATCATTCTGCTTTTCATTATCTACAATGTTCAAACACATCAAGCATGAAATTATAAAGCTAATTGTGCAGGAAATTTTCTTTATGCTAGGTTTGTTTTTCCCTTAGCATGGACTCTTCTTTCATAGTACCTCCAAAATATGTATTTTTTTATCTAAACATTTGATATGTTTAATGCTGTGCAATAAATGGATTGTATAGCGTACACTCTGAAGTTAGGAAGGCAAAATAGCTTCTTTTATGATTTGCATCTCCTTTTGTTCACTACTATCTAATGTTCTTTGGGAAAAAAATGAATATGTGTTGTATTTCAATGCAGTTCTCTGCCTCCAAGTCTCAGCTAGTGAAAAATAGTTGACCCATGGAAGCTTTTATACCTCTAAAAATATTTTTTTCTCAATTTTTCTGTTACTATAGACCATATTCTGAGCACGTTCATATTGAGACATCAAGAGAGTTACCTGTTGTAGATTCCTTTTATTAGAACAAGAATTAAATCTCCAGTACACAAAACCTTTCATTGTCATGACATTTGTGTTCAATAGCAACTGATAGGATTGTTTGTCAAACATCTTCAAATGGGTTCTTTGAAGTCTCTTAAAAAGGCCCTTGTGAAGCTGTTCCAATATGTTCAGAAAAAAGTAAATTTAATCAGATTGTGGCATCAAACTATCCAGAGAATGCTGCAGCAATAGTGCTACAAGGTGAGAAGAAAGATTTTTGTAGATTTACTAAAAGTGTGCCAAAATATCTTTCTTCAATCAATCATTGGTAAACAAGCCAGAAATTATGGGTGATGTGGTAATTTTCTAGTAATGTGGGAAATGTGAACAAAATATTTTGCATTTTGTGGGCAGTTTTATGTCAGAACAATTGCATTAAATCATGTTGCAAAACTATAAAACAAAAACTAAAAACTCAACATAAATATGTTATCTATCAAGGTAAGTATTCCTGTACCAGTAATTAAAACTCATTTCCAAGTCAAAGTGAGCTGTTAGTTTATTCTCTTTCTTCTCCCCCAATATGTGTGTGTGTGTGTGTGTGTGTGTGTGTGTGTGTGTGTGTGTGTGTGTGTGTGTGTGTGTGTGGACTGAAACCCATACACCCTATTATTCCAAACTGAAGCAACAAAAGAAAAAAAATGCTATGGATAAGTTTGATTCTTCAGGTACCATTAAATAGTTCTTAATTTTATAATATCTTCCCAAAATCATTCCCTGATTCTCAGTGACCTCTTTGACAAATCACAGAAAATAGTAATGAACTGTTAAAATGAAATGAAATGTAATTTCCCTCTCTCTTTCTCTCTGTCTCTCTAACACAGAGAGACAGACATATACAGATACAGTAATGTGAAGATAAGCAATTTGCATAAAGAACTTAAAGCAGAACCACAATTACTGTGAACTAACCATGAAAATAATTAAAATATAACTAATGAAAATACATAGTTTAATTAAATAAATGTGTTATATATCTAAGAAAAATATGGACAGAACTGAGCCATACATTCCAGACAGCTAACTTATTACAACATGGTAGGGTTATATATAGGCCCCAAACTTTTATATAGTATGACCCAAACATGAATCCATCTATCTATCTATCTATCTATCTATCTATCTATCTATCTATCTATCTATCTATCTATCATCATTCATGGCCTGGGTCCGGGCTATTTGAGGGAACACCTGCTGCCGGCATCAAACGCCCTTCGCCCAGTGCGCTCCCACAGGGAGGGTCTGCTCAGGGTGCCGCCGGTGAGAGATTGCCGGCGGGTGACACCCAGGGATAGGGCCTTCTCAGTGGGAGCGCCTGCCCTCTGGAACCAGCTGCCGGTGGAGCTGAGGACTGCCCCCGACCTCCGATCATTCCGCCGGGGCCTGAAGACCTGGCTCTTTGAGCTCTCGGGCCCAGGCTGAGGAGAAATTTTAATTGGGGTTTTAAGTATACAGGGTCAATTTAATATTTTTTAATTTGGTTTTTTTAACTTTTGTATGGTGGATTTTTTAATTTCCTGTAAACCGCCCTGAGTCCTCAGGGAATAGGGCGGTATATAAATGTAACTAAATAAAAATTCGTGGTGGCGCTATGGTTAGAATGCAGTACTGCAGGCTACTTTTTCTGACTGTTGGCTGCCAGCAATTCTAGAGTTCAAGTCTCAACCACTCAAGGTTGACTTAGCCTTCTATCCTTCCGAGATCAGTAAAATGAGGACCCAGATTATTGGGGGCAATATGCTGACTTGAGAGGGCTGTAAAACACTGTGAAGTGGTATATAAGTCTAAGTGCTATTGCTATCTATCTCATCTATCATCTATTTATTTATCTTTTATAAAGTTTTATAAAGCTGCCAAATTGAGACAGTTCATTGGGATATCTTTCTCAAAACAATGTGAATTACCCTTCCCAACAGGTAACTGTTTCTTAGGCAATAATCTATTAAGAGATACCCTCACACTCCCCAAAATCAACTAAAATATTTAGATTATTTGTCTGAAAAAAAGTCCATAGTGAACAATCTCACTTATTTCCGATAATTCATACATGAACTTGGAGAACACTTCCATCCTTCTTTAATTTTTGAATATCACAATACATTTTACTACAATCAAATTAAATCAGTTTATTACAGCCCTAAAGTCAGATACATTGAAACATGCAATAGTGGTATTTTTGCATACATCTCTCTCCATATAACAGAAAAGCAGTGATGATCTAAAAATATGATCTAAATTGGTTTATTAAAGAAGAAATGTATAAAATATTATTTTAAAAATGGATGAATAAATAAGTATCTAGAATTAATTAATGACATGATGTATTGTGAAGATCGTGGGGGGAAAGTGGGCAACGTGGGAGGATACTTTTGAGTGTTTACCTGAAAAGAAAGTAAGAGAAAATGTGCCCCCTGTCTAGAATTTCATCAAGATGAGATAAATGAACATCTGTCTAGAGTTCTTAAATAAACATAAACATTATTGGAGAGAAATAGAACTGATAAAGGAGGATATTTGTAGCTCAGGGCTGAAATGAAGGGTCCTTGGTGCTCTCTGAGTTTGATGGGTTTCTATTCTTTTTTCTTTTCTTTTCTTTTCTTTTTTCTTTCCTTTCCTTTCCTTTCCTTTTCTTTCCCTTCCCTTTCTTTTTCTTCTTCTTTTCTGTTTGGGTAATGAAACAAAAACAAAAAAAGTGAAAACAATGGCAAGAAAACAACCAAGTTGGAAAAACACCAAGAACCCTCAGACATATAAATAATAATAATATAATAAACCTTTATTGTCAAAGTACAACATGTGTACATTGAGATTAGCTGAGCCTCCCCCCGTGCTCTCTCCCCCCAACACACAGTGACAACAAACCCTCCATCCCACCACACTATGTGAAAAAGCCTAACAGCCCACGGATAAAAGCTATTTTTCAGCCTGTTGGTACAGCTGGCTATATTCCTATATCTCCTACCGGATGGTAGGAGTACCCTTAAAATGTCCAAAAAGGACCCATAAGGGTCCAATATATCCAGTGGTGGATTCAAATATGTGAACAACTGGTTCTCTGTGTGGATGCCACTTCCAGAAGTCCATTTTGGGCCTGGGCAACAAAAAATTAGCTACCGGTTCGGCTGAACTGGTGCGAACCAGCTGAATCCCACCACTGAATATATCCATGATGAAGTGAAAGCCTTATGAAATTTCAAAGTTGTGGTGGATGTTAAATTGGAAGCTAGAATCTACCCCTTTGAAGGAGTATGGTAAATAATGGGCTTTTCACAACAACACCAAGTTATTTGCTGCTAAGGAACTTCTTCAATTTCCCATTGCACATTTTCTGGCAAAATGTTCTACTGATCTTCAATGTTTTAAAATTGGTAAGACAATTTGCCAAACCACAAATCTCCCTAAAAGCAGAAAAATAAATGCAATAGACAAATGCTGGTCTTTTGATTCCTACTTACTATGTTCCATTTAATCCCACAATTTTGTGTTCAATGTTAGATGTCCAAGAGTTTCATGGGATTTTAATGTAGATCTTCATCCATTCAGACATTTTAATCAGTGCCCCATATTAATATTCTTAAAGCAGAAGCCATATTATTGTCAGAAAATATGACTATTCAGCAACTATGCACAAGATGGCAATTTGGAAATAATTAATAATAACATTATTTTATTAAGAAAGTATTTAGTGATGAGCTGGATATTTTACATATTCATGGAAACCTTTCAGAATTATTGAAATATATTGTTGACAAAATTGTATCAGATTAAGTCCCGCTCAAAGTAAAACTATGCCAAATTAATTAAGTAAAAGCAAACCCTGGAAAAGCTGTGGTTAAAAAAACAACAACCACTTGCTAGTCTATTATGAACTTCTGGCAAAGAATTCAAAATATAATGAATCTTCTGAAATGAACTCTGGCTGTCAACCAGATCAAGTGTACTGAGGCAAATTTAATAACTTAAAGGTCTCCAGACTTCACCTTTTCTATCTATTCTGTGAGTGTTTTTGCTCTTCAGTGTGAATTTTCTCCCTTTTTATTAACTTGGGTCATAACTTTAATGTTCTTAATGAGACAGAATCGTATATAGCCATATTATAATTAGCTCCTGCAGTTAATGTGGAATTGGAGGCAAATGATCATTATTCTTGCCAAAGAAAGCAATAAATAACTAGTTAAAGTGTCCACAAATGTAATACTGAAGGAAAGGAAACATATGGAAGCTTCTCACATTATAGAGGATTGCAAATATGTTTGTCATTCCTTGAACATCCCCATCAATATATAAAAGCAACCCCAGTTCCCATGTGTTTGAATGTTTACCAGGACTAAGCAATGTAGTACATGTGGAATACCCAAAGGCATATTTCTTGGAGGTTTGCTAAGCTTCCCAGTCCCATCTGTCTTTATATTTCTGTTTCTTTGTTTCACTTCCCTCCAGACTCACAAGAAAAGATGGATAAAGCATGTGTGCTGCACAGCTATTGAACTATCTCAAGCATCTTTTTTTCCCCTCCAACATATGCTGGATATCACTGAATGCCCAGATATGTTCCTAGAAAACTAAACTCTGTTGGCAATGGTTGCACCTAGTGTTTTTCTCTGGAAAAAAAATAAGAAGTTAAAAGAGGTAGGGGGAAGACCCATAACACCATACCATCAAGTATCTTGATATTTGTTGTTTTTGTTTTAACAATTTAGTCTTGTCTTACTCTTGGCAATTTTATAGGTGAGTGCTCTCCATGCTATCCTATCAAACACAGTTTCTTTCAACTGTTGGATATTCAACTTTGTATCAGGTTTGATGTTATCAAGCCAGCATGATCTTTGCTTGCCCCTTCTTCTTTGTCCACTAACCATTCCTAGCATCCTTGCCTTCTCCAAGAATTTGCATACACGACATGGCCAAAGTAAATTTAATTTTTAATTTTTAATTTAATTTAATTTTAATTCCATTTATATCCCGCCCTTCTCCGAAGACTCAGGGCGGCTTACAAGCTTAGCAGTTGCAATCTTATCATTTTAGTTTCTAGTGGTGTGTCTGGTTTTATATGATTTAGCAATTATCTGTTAGTTACTCTGGCTGTCCATAGTACACACTACAATTTACCCCAGTACCACAGTTCAAAGACATAAATTCTTCTTCAATCAGCCATTCTTAGTGTCCAATTCTCACAACTGTACACCTGTACATTGTAGGAAAGACAATGCTGAACAATTTTGATCGGATACCATCATAAATTAGTCATAAGCATTTGGACATTTTTCAAAAGCGGCGTATTGGTTGCAATAACATTAATATGATCACACCTACAGATTCTTTCTGCTTTGACCTTAATAAAAGTTCAAAATCTTTATAATATAAAAACCAGCAGGTGGGATTGCTAAGTTCCAAATGAAAAGAAATGTACTGGTTTCCTAGCAATGGTTCTGACTACTACAATCAACATGTATCTGACCTCAGAAAAAGAATTTATAAAAAATGAAGGACTTTATGCCCTTCCTAAGCACGATGAATCATGAGCATAATCTAGTACCACATACAAAAATTCCTGCATTTTTCCTACCATGTTTATTCACTTTGATGAAAAAAAAATATATATTGGATGTTTTAAATATTTCAGTGAAAAGCAAGCACTATCTATAGTAGGACAGTGAGTATGTCATATAGAATGTTCTTGGCTTCCTACACATTTATTCAGTCCCAAAGGATGACCAAGAAGAAAATTCTATCATGTGGCTTTTATAAAGACTTGGAAATGTAGGCAGTCAGAGAAAGATATATAACAAGGGGAAAAAAACACTATCAACTCCAATAATCAAGCTAGAAAAGATAATGAAAATAAATAATTGGAATCATTGTCATCATCACTGTCATTATGATCTACTACTGTAAGTAAAAGTGTGCTATGCTTGTTCAGTGAAAACTATCCAGCTCCAAATATTTTTTCTCCACATAGTGATATTAATAAATGCTTAGCAACTGAAATGGTACTGAGCTTTCAAACATTGTCAAAATTGTTTCACTGGTGAGATGTTTTATTTTTAAATACAGCGGATCAAAACAACTAAAAAAATCTTTAAAAATGACTCTAAAACACAACTTGTACAAAGGCCTAGTTTTAAAATTCAGTGGTATCCAGTGGAACAACCAGTCTTAAAACTGAAAATGAAGATATCAAAGTGGAAGATAGCCTTAGTTCTGTTTTTTTGGGTTAACTATCAACAGTAAAGGAACAAGCTGTCAAGAGATTACATTGCAGATTAGCACTTGGTAGAACAGCCAGGAAAGCCTTGGAAAAGCTACTGCAAATGGTAGGCAAGCCATTCCATATCATAATCTATGAAAGTTTAATTTGGGGTTTGAAGAAGCAAGTTAAGAAGAGTATTGGTTTTTCTTTTCTTTTTTTTTTTGTATTGCAAAATATTTCTGAGAATACCATGGATGGTCAAAGAAACAAACAAATGTATTATCAAATAAGTCATCTCAGAGTTTCACTAGAGAAGGGAATCCCCAAACCCCTGAACCAAGGCCCACTCCTGGTTCACAATCTGTTTGAAACCGGGAAATTGTCTGCGAGAGAGATGGGCAAGCACACATGCATGTGAATCTCCAGTTGCATGAGAGAAGAGTGCTTGTGCTTATCCATGAAACTTCATTCACATGAGCAGAAGGTGCTCCCATGCAAAGCTCCATTCACGTGAATGGGGCTTCAAGTGTGAGTGCAAATGAGCTTTGTGCATGAGTGTATCTGACCTCTGCTCATGCGCGTAGAGATTTCCACGTGAGTGCAACTGCCCTCCGCTTGAGCAAGTGGAGCTTCACATGCAAGCACAAGTGGCCTCCGTTGAAGAGCCCTCCAGTCTCATGAGTGTAAGCACAAGTGCCTGCCACTCATGTGAGTAGAGCTTCATGCACAAGTGCAAGCATACTTCACATGCAAGTGCAACTTCTCTCTGCTTGAGCACCCTCCACTCTCACGATTGAAGCACAAGTACAAGCACCTGCCACTCTCATGAGTAGAGCTTCATGCACGAACACCTCTGCTCTTGCGTGAAGCTCCATTTGCATAAGTGGAGGATGCATGCACCTGCCACTCCCACACACACACACATGCCAGGTTGGGCTGCCAAGCTGAAAAGGCTGGGGACCACTGCATTAGAGGAACAAATAACCAGGGTTAAATTATCTTACTTTGGATACATTATGCAAAGGCCTAACTCTCTGGGAAAAACTCTAATAGTGTGAAAGGTAGAAGGAAAGAGGGGAGGATGACACAGTAGCAAGGTGTTACAGTTACAGTTACATCATTGCAAGAGCTAAAAGACCAGAGTAGGAACAGACCCTTATGGAGAAAATTTATCTGTGTGGTCCCTAAGAGCATCATCAATGTGATTATCATCATCAGAATAAATACAGGGCAAAATAAATAGCAAATTCCCAGATGAGAGGAAGAAGAACAAGGCAACAAGAAAGAGTGGTTAGGAGCAGCAGATATAAATGACAGAGACACTCTCCACAAGCAAATCTTAACAAAGGAGGAGACTATCTCTCCAGCCCTGTGGCTTTTACACTTGATTTTCCCATATTGACAAACAATAACTAAAACAAAGTTAAAGTTCTATTTAACTGGTCTAGATTAGAATTTTGCTTCAGTCCTTCCCAAACAACTTGAGAAGGTTGGTCGTCAACCTTCATAATTCACAAATCTCCCTTCTGCATTAGCATTTCTAAATGCTAGAAATAGAGAGAGAGAGAAAAAAGAAATGTTCAGAGTGAGACTCCCCGTATTAAAGTTCTCATAAACCTTTCATGAATAACAACATTTAGAATGAGATGAGCCACCATCCAGTTGAGCGTGCAGTATAAATTGTTGGGTTGAACAATGGGCCCTATTGAACAAAATGAGTTTCAATGTGGAGAAAAGCAAAGTCTTACATTTAGGCAGGAAAAACCAAAGGTACAAATACAGATTGGGTGAGACCTGCCTTAAAAATAGTAACTGTGAGAGGGACTTTGGAGTCCTAGTGGATGATCACTTGACTATGAGCCAGCAGTGTGCAGCAGCAACCAAAACTGCTAATACAATCCTGGGTTCTATAAGCAGAGGCATAGAATCAAGATCATGCAAAGTATTAGTACTGCTTTATAAAACCCTAGTAAGACCCCACCTGATATACTGCAGCTTATTTTGGTCACCATATCACACACAAAAAAATGTTGAGAGTTTGGAAAAAAAAGAAGAAATAGGGGAGACATGATTAATTAATTTTAATTTTATTAAATTTATATACCGCCCTTTCCCGAAGGACTCAGGGTGGTTTACAGGGTATTTAAAATCAAACAGTACAAAATACAAAAGTTAAAAAACAATTTAAAAAGATTAAATTATCCCTTAACTAAAAACCTCAGTTAAAAATTCTCAGCAGTGTTCCAGTATCTGAGGGTCTGCCACAAGGCAGAGAGGACAAGGCTGTTCACCGAAGCACCAGAGGGAAAGATGAGAAACAATGGTTGGAAACTGATCAAAGAGAGAAGCAACCTGGAATTAAGGAGAAACTTCCTGACAGTGAGGGCAATCAACCAGTGGAACAGCTTACCCGCAGAAATGGTGGGCGCTCCATCACTCGAGATTTTCAAGAAGAGACCAGACATTCACCTGTCTGAGATGGTATAGGTTCTGCTGCTTGAGCAGGGGGCTGGACTAGAAGACCTCCAAGGTCCCTCCCTATTCTATTCTATTCTATTCTATTCTATTCTATTCTATTCTATTCTATTCTATTCTATTCTATTCTATTCTATTCTATTCTATTCTATTCTATTCTATTCTATTCTATTCTATTCTATTCCATTCCATTCCATTCCATTCCATTCTATTCTATTCTACTCTACTCTACTCTACTCTACTCTACTCTACTCTACTCTACTCTACTCTACTCTACTCTACTCTACTCTACTCTATTCTATTCTATTCTGTTCAGTTCTATTTTATTCTATTCTCCAAAAGAGATCCTGTTAGATAGTATGGTAACTGGTTAAAAGATGATACTATGATCATCTCTTTATCCAACTATGACTTTGTTCTGAGTGGAAATTCTGTATACATGATGACCATGTCCATCTTGCTTGTATTTCTTTAAATGAAACAAAATATCAAATCTCCATATTCATAGCTCTGACAATAGGCTGACCTTATTAGAGAGCTATAAAATGGGATCAAGAATCTCTGTTACTTTCTCATTTAGAAATATGCACAGCAAATGCAGAGCCGTTTTCATGCTTTGTTGACCTTTGGCAGAGTAATATCCAGTTCAAGTGATATATAAGAGCGTATAGAATCACCCCATAACATTTCACTGTCAACATGACCTTTGGAATAACAGGATTAAGTGAAGAAATAGAAGAGGTTTGAACTTTTACATATTTAAAAAGAAATAAAGTTATAAAGTGCTCCGTGTTTTATTTTTAGATAGAAAACAATTCTGATAATGAACAAGAAATAACAATATGTCAGAGGAGTAAAAATGTGTTATTTTCTTTTAACCTTCTTGTGATGAATAGCTTTAACATTTCTCCTTGGAGGATATTCTGGGGCTTAAACAAGGACTGCACTAGTAGCAATCTGAGATCAATGTAGTTCATCAACAAGGGCCTATCAGGATATTCATAAATAAACTATTGCTGAGCAAATAAGTTCTTCTCTTTTTTATTGCTAACAATTCTCAAAGCATGTTTTATTTTAAAAAAATCATCAGAGGAGGAGGGAAAATAACAAAGAATTTCTCATGGGGGAAGAGCGTGCAGGTATGTTTCTCAGATATTAGCTTCAAGATAACCTGATGATGACGGATGGGATTCTGTCGAAACGTTGCAGCTACACCTTTAGTTCTACGCGGGGAAAAACCCGAATGACCGAAGATCCATATATATATATATATATATATATATATATATATATATATATATATATATATATATATATATATGCTTCTCCCAGAAGAAGGAAGCTTGATGTTATATTCTGTTTATTCACCTTCCTGTAGCTATTTTCCTACCTTTAAAACAAGGGTGTCAAACTGCCGGCCTGTGGGCCGAACACGTCATCTGGAAGCCACACCCACCCATTGCCTGCAATGGCAAAACTGTTTGCCTCTAAAATAACTCTCTTGCCTTGCTGTCATTCTCTACATATGTGTGTGCACACACAAACACACAGAGACACACACATACACTTGCTATTTTCATATTTAAACTAATTAGTTTGAGTTTGAATTACCTAAGCATCAGGAATATCATGTTAAAAAGTTAGCTGATTATGTAGACTTCTTTTACTCTTTATTACTGCAAAATCAAAGGAGGATCAGATATTTCAGATATTCAGACATCTGTAATAAAATGTAGGGAAAAAATGCCCACAGCATACTATAACCTATAGAAATGGAATACATTTTTTTATTATTCTAGAATGCTATGGAGATGAAATGGAAATACAATAAAGCTAAATGTGAACACATATGAAGTTGACATGTGTAGAAGACCTAGGAAATGGCCTCGAAGGGTAGGAGTTAGAGCCTTTATCTAAGTAGATAAGTGGTGTTGTGCAGGTTCTAAGGTGTGGCTTTGTAACAAATGCAAGAGACTATATGACAAGTTTAAGCTTTACGTGTTTATTCAGCTGAACAAAGATGGGCCCCTCTGTTATGTACTGGGCTTGTGGTGATACACCATGTGCATTGCTGGATCAGCTAACGGCTCTCCAGTAACCCAGACTAGCTGTCTCCTGTCCTGCAATTGGCTAGCCCCAGGGGGGCAAGAGTGGGTTCAAACCTATTGGCTGCCGCCTAGGGGCTAGACTATATAGTGTGGCTGGTTGCAGCCAAGTTTCAGTACAGTTCTAGCAAGAATAAAGTATGTGTTATCCTGTACTCAGCCTCACGTCTTCCTTCCTTCACCAAAGAGCCCACTACTTAACACCCTCTAAAAGAGAGGAAGCCCAAAACAACAAGAAATGCTTGTAATTATATTCTTTGATTAAATAAGCAATCCATCCAGCAAAGCTGGCATAAGATAAAGAATTCACCCCGAAACACTGGTACATTATAAATAAGATAAGAGAATAGAAATAGCTAAAGATGTTCTTTTTGGTGGGGGGTGTTCCCTAAGGACACTGAGTGTTCTTGGACATCTTGGGACATTGGGTGTTGCCCTGGGTGATCTTTCATGACTCTGCACCCATGACTCTGCAAGTACCCAGAGATAGTGGGGCCATCTGCACATATGCACAATCTATGCTTTCTCCTGATTCCTGGTCAACAGTGGGGCTTGAGACCATCCCAAGAGAATAACTTGTGAAAATAGCTCAGACGAACCCCTCCATAGTTCACACAAAGCTGCAGTGAGGGAAAGAAAAGCCTATTAAGACTTGCAAAGTTCTGTTACTATAACAGTCAGCATAGAAGTATTTGTGACCTACATTACATTGATCAGCTTTACCTGTAGGCTGACAATTGAAACCAGAGTACAGACTGATTTGTAGAGTCTTCCTGACAATGTCCTTTAAAACTGAGCTTATTTTTTTTTAAATGGTAGGTCTTTCCCCTGACCAGTTGTGTCTAGAGGGCGGTGCTCATCTCCATTCCTTAGCCAAGGGAACCAGCATTATCTTAAGATGCTTCCGTGGTCATGATGTGACCAGTGTGACTATACACCAAGGCGCATGGAATGTTGTTACCTTCCCACCAAAATGGCACCTATTTATTTATTTTCATTTGTTTTCAAACAGCTAGATTGGCAGGAGCTGGGCCAGAAACAAGAGCTCACCCCATCATGTGGTATTTGGGTCTTGAACTGCCAACCTTCTGTTTGACAAGCCCAGCAATTAATTGAATAATTTCTTCCAATTCATCAGTGAAATGTATCACTAAGCATAAAACCTGTCATCTAAGTGACATTACTAATATGGAGCATCTGTAACATTCAAAGTAAGGAAGACAATCTTGTTTTACAAAGATACTTTAGAAATCTTCATTTGTCATCTTGTCTACTGTGTGCACTCCCAAAGTTAGGCCTCATACCAGGACACCTCTGCCATTCATACTGGCATTTCTGGAAAGGGTTTTTTGAAACTGATATGCTGTATATTCAAAGTGAATCCACAATTAAGTCAGATTTGTGTCGGTTTGGGTTTCATAGTTTGTGATTTTATAGTTTTGAATTCTACTGTTACTGTGAACTACCCAGAGTTGTGTTTAAGGATGGACGGCTGTACAAATCTTTTAAATGAATAAATCAAATCAATACATTTGAATTAAAATATGAACATATTTTTGCTCCACATTTTTCTTTATTTTTCATTGTGTGTGGGCTTTTGGATTTGAAATCTTCCTTTGCAAAGTGGGTTTTCAAATTAAATAAAGCAAGCAAACAAACAAGCTTTCCATTAATGGAGATTTTCCGTCTGAACTCTCAAGTTCAGGGAGAAAGTTGATCCATGTAGGAAAGAGATTTTAAACTTTATCCCTTAGTCAGAGCATCATCAGAATTAGTGTTCTGCCTACTCATTTGTGATTGTTTTGAGTGGCTACTTAAATATATATTTGCTATTCTGCGTAGCAAGAGTTTTTAGTTTAGTTTAGTTTGTGAACCCATAACTACAATTTATTTATCTAGTCTCCTATCTCTTGACAAGTGACTCTGGGCAGCATGCAACAATGCTAAAAATGGAAGAACAGAACAGAACAGAACAGAACAGAATAGAATAGCTGGAAGGGACCTTTGAGGTCTTACTAAGAACGAGTGTTTAAGTCTCTTGAGATCCATGTGGATCATGAGCCTATATTTTGGGGTGTTGGCTATTCCTGCCAGCTAGGTGTTGTCTGCAGATTTACAGCAGTCAAATTTAAAAAAATGGCGATTCCAATAACAATGAATAAAAAGCTTTAAGGAAAGCCTATTTCTGAATAGGTGTGGGGGGAGGGGAAGAGAGATAAGGTATGTAATTAGTTACGTCTCTCAAAGCATTATTGGTAATTACTTTTGTAGAATTCAGTTCTGGGAACAAAAAGATAGCTTTTTTTAATGAAACAGTTGAAATTCAAGCTAGAAAAAATATAAATAAATAAAATAGTACCAAATTGTGAGCCAAGTGGTGATAAATATTCCTTTGGCATGTGACCCTCTGGATTCATTCTGAAATTGGCAGCCCCACATCATCAAATATGTAATCAACTCTCACTGCATGAACTTAATGATACAGGAATAGTAATAGAGCATTAAATCATACTGGATTATGGAAGCTGTTTATTTGAGTGGAAGGGAATTCATTCCATTCTACAATGTTTATTTAACATGGCATCTTAGCATCTGTGACCTTGCATTTGTCTAGCTTACTCTGCAATCCTGCTGATGCATTAAGTGATACATAACTCAGACTTAAATATTCTTCTTTCCCTTAAAGATCAGAATACCCATTTTGATGATGGGTGACAGGATGCCTGCTTCTATAGAAAGGGAGGGCAGTCCTCTGCAGAGACAGAGACAATAACTTCTGTGAAGTATTACATTTTTCACCTCCCTCTATGCAAGGATAAAAAGCAATCATTCCCTATTACAGGACAATGCAATGATGAATTTCGAAGCTGAAATGCAAACTTATAAATGTCTACTTAAAAATAACTTCCAATTAACTTCAGCAAAATACATTTAAGATTAATTGCAATCTGGATCATCTCCCATCTTCTGGGATTCTGAGTTAGCCCGTTTAGTATATTGTATCCAGTTCCGGGCTGCACACTTTAAGAAGGATTTAAACTAGTGTGGTTTCTAAGAAGAGCATGAAGGAAAGACTAGGGATGACATGACAGCACTGTTCCAATATCTCAGGGGCTGCCACAAAGAACGGGTCAGCCTATTCTCCACAGCACTTGAAGGCAGGAGAAGAGGCAATGAATGGAAACTAATCAAGGAAAGAAACAACCTAGAACTAAGGAGAAATTTCCTGACATTTAGAACAATTAATCAGTGGAACAACTTGCCTCCAGAAGTTGTGGGTGCTCTAACACTTGAGGTTTTTAAGAAGAGATTTGACAACTATTTGTCTGAAATGGTGTAGTGTTTCCTGCTTGAGCAGGGGGTTGGGCTAGAAGACCTCCAAGGTCCCTTCCAACTCCGTTCCTGATGCTAGGAAAAGCTTCTTAAACCAGAACAGCTAAACAATTAAATCAGACACTCAAGCAGGTGATGGCGCCTCTCTTCATTAGATGTTTTGAACTTGGGCAGTCATTTGCCAGGCGCATATTAATTTGAATTCCTTTCCTGAGTAACTTGAATTTCTTTTCTTGGTTATGATAATTTAAATTCAAATTTAAATTCAAATCTAGGATCCTATAACTGCAGAGAAGAATCACAGGTATTCGATTCCATCATGGGTCCTATTCATTGGTCAGGCAAGAAAATAGCACTAGCAATAGTAATAGCACTTCGACTTACATACTGCTTC